>NC_134852.1:94716826-95022183 GCF_049852395.1 Peromyscus maniculatus bairdii
ACTGTCTTTGTTTTAGGTTCCTTAAGCTTGTGGGCAGATTGAGAGGAAAGATGAACTCAGAAAAGCCAGAGTAGAATAGTGATGTGTTAACACCGGAGAAATGATTAAGAGAGACAGAGCTGGAGGGGAGAAGGAGGAGGAGGGATGGGGAATGTCTTAAATAAATGGCTTCTGCTCAGAGCATGGGTTTCACATTGAACTGTAACCAAATCTGCTGTCTTCTCACAAAAGACGGAGTGGTTTCATAGCCACATTAAATCCTTGCTGTCACCGGAGCACAAGACAGATGGAGGCAAAGCGTGCAGGCAGAAGCAGGAGGTACTGCAGTAGGGAAGCCCTGTCTATGCTAAATGTGTTCCTGCCCATCATCACGGACTGTGCCCATGGTCTATGGGAAACTATGCAGAGATCTTTCGAGTGTCTGGCAACAACATGGGGTGCTTAAAGATAGAAGGAGTTTGCAAGATACATTTGGTGCTACTGACCACAGGGGAACGGAGGCGTGCGTTTGTTTGTTTGTTTGTTTGTTTGTTTGTTCATTTGTTTGTTTTGGAACACCAGGTGGCAACCATTCCAATAGCCATAGGCAAACGAACTCATAGAGAAAGAAAAAGAACATTCCACGGATTATGCAGAGAGGGAACCTAAGAAGATGGGACTCAGTCTGAGCCAGAAAAAAAAAAATTCTCTTGACCACATCTGGATGGGAACTTTGCCAATTCTACTGGAGAGCGGCTCCGGAGTTTGCCGAGTTGAATGGAGTGGCATCTGCGGTTTGCTGTAAGTGCTGTGTGTACTGTAATTAACGTTTTAAACAAATCATCTTCCAGGTCAGCCATAGTGAGGCTGCCCTCACTTTCACCTGAGCTCCTCGTTCGTGTACTTGACCTGAAGTTGCAAAGCCCTTTTCTAGAAATGTTTTGAGGCCTTAAGTCAATGAGAAGAAGAAAACATAAGCCAGAATCCATGTTCTGGGGGCTCTGGAGACAGCTTATTTGCACCGTGGGAAGGAAAATGACACACTCCACAGGCTCCAGAATAACCCCCAAGAACCATGGTCCTCCTGTGCACGATATTTTAGGAAAGCATTTCCTACTTTTAAATCGTTATTCCAGACATCTTTCTATGCATGCACATAAATAAAGAAAAATGGGCAATGAAGGCCATAAGAGGCTGATGGACACTGAATTACAGTCACACAGTTCACAGTATACTTGAACAGAATGCCATGTGAAATCTGTCATTTTGTGTAAGCAACACACAGTAAAAATAAGTACATAAAAGAAAACCCTGGATTGCCCTCCTTATAGTATTGTCTCAGTACTTCCAATATATTTTACACTTCAAAAAAGTCCATTGAAATGGAAAAATATAAACCTACAAAATGCAACAATATTGAAAAGACCAACAGAGTAGAGGGTCTGGGGAAGATTCATAATGATAATCATATCTCTCATGCTGGGAGTCAGTTAACCTCTAGAATTATGATGTGTACTTTTGAAAGAATGACTCCAGCCATTGTTCTGTGGCTGAGGACAGATCAGGGGACACTGCAGAGCAATGCTCAGTTCTAAGAAGAAATCTTTGTCTCTTTTTTCGAGCACCATTTCAGCAAGGTTATGAAACTAAAGTCGCCATCTCCCTTCCCAGCTTTCCTCCCATGCAATGCTCTTGGTGAATTTTTTACTCTTGCTTTATCAAATCGTTATGTATTATTATTATAAGACAATTACTTTCTTCATCTTGATTGATTGTATTATGCTAATTTGGGACTCCCCCACTTCTGGTTTCTTTGTAACATGTTGTATATTTGACTGTAGTTTTAATGTCACTGAAGACAGTCATCTCCCACCCTATGTGTTAAAGATGTCACTTGAGCTACGATCATTAACTTACATGGTTTGTGCTACAGCTTGGGCTTGTTGGAGGAAGCCAATCTTTCAGGGGAGAGTCCCATGAAATGGCAGAATATTAACCCCATGTACAAACATAAAGGAGCTAGCTATCTTAGGCAGGTCACACTTCCACATCTCATATTCGCTTCTGTGGGAAGCTAATTATTGAACTAAAAATTATAGAACACCTGTTGATTGACTGTGCCTTATCATGAAAGTTTAGAGCAAGTCTAGTTTTGATTCCAGCATTCCATCTCTAAATCCTATATTGTGTTATTGCCTATGACCAGAGCTCTTCAAGACATAACAAGGGACTATAGAGCTCTTGCAGAAGATTGCATTTGGTTCCCAGCACCCATTCCAGGTAGCTCAAAATTGTCTGTAACTCCAGCTCCATGGCATCCAACACCCTCTTTTGGTCTCTTCTTTCAGGGCATTATGCTTATAGGCACTATGCTTACAGCCATACTTAGCATTGGATGTTTGGATTTGAACCCCAGTCTTCAAGATAGGCAGCAAATGCTTTTCCCACTGAATATTCCATGCAGCCCTATCCTTGCTTTATAGGAGAGCAAAATATAGCAGAGATAGAAGTAATATAGTCAGGGTCACATGACCACTAAGTGATGAAAAGGGTCTACATAGTGCACGCTCGTTTGTTGAGGAAAATAGGGGAGTGATTATAGAACTCCATTATATTCCATGCACCTCATACTATTTAAACTTTGGGTGAGATCAAATATTTGTGTGTTATTGAGTAAAAAACAAAATCTTAATTGTTTGAAAAGAAGTAACTTACAAGATAATTTCAGAGGTTGCAATACATTGGAAGAAATATGTCATCATCTCTGAGAACAAATAAAATTATCTTTTAACTTTGAATGATTTGTGAGAATGTCATCATGATCCCAGAACATAGGGATGCATTCCACTGGCCCCTAACCACCAGGAAAGAGAGATGGTAAGGATACCCCACCCTCACAGCATGTTACTGCTCCTTGTGGAGGTCTGTCTGAACATTTGGAGATATGTATCCTTTCTCACAACAGCAGATTCACGGATGGGCTGGGATAACAGAGGTGTGTTGCAGCAGACCACCTATTCACAGTCATTAGTCACCCTTCATCCATGTGTTTGGCTTTGCAGACAAAGAGTGTCATCTTCTGTATTTAGGATGCTCAGGGAGCCACACACAGTACCTCTGCACAGAACCACACTCATGTGCTTACTTTCTTTGAGCTTTATTCTCTGTAGGTTTTGTTATGTATTTATCTTCAATTCTTGCTGTAAGTATTCTAGACTTGGTTCCATTTGTCTGATTGGGAAAAAATGAAATTCCCTTGAATCAGCACATTGGCTGCCTGTAAAGTGGGGAGGAAAACACAAAAAGCTGAGTCCCAATGTCAAAAAAATTAAAAATCTACTGCTTCGCGGGGAATAAAACTAAAGAAAAGGCTCTAGCAGGTGCAGACTGCTGTTTGAAATTTTCCTAAAATACTCCCTATGTCTTTATTAAATAAATAAATAAATAAATAAATTTTCTCCATTTGAGCCCCACCATTTTAATCCATTTTCACCTTGGTTTCCAAAGTTAATATCGTCAATTTCTCTATTGGAATTAGCTTTAGGACTGATTTCATCTTTTTAGAAGCAATTGAATTCCTACATATACATAGACGCTCAGGATTGTCCCACCTCTAAGACCCACCCACAAGAGTGTCAGAGTATACAGTCAAATTAATAGTTGTTAGAGCAATATGCCAAACTTCAACAATTAAAAGTATATTCTGTGAAAAGATTTTTAAGTCTGTATAATTTTTCCAAATATTTTTGATGCCGTGAGAACAAGTGGATAAAATCTGTTAATGGATAGATTATAGTGTTGATAGAAAGAAAGTAAAATATGGCCCTTGAGTAGGTTCAGACTTTCTAAACAGTACCCCAGTTGCTTAGGAAATAAGACCAAAAAATTAACAAATGGAACAGAAGATTAATATTCAGAATATAAAAAGAATTTTAAAAATTGAACATCAAGAAAACAAACAGCCCAATCAAAAATGGTTTATGGGACTGAATAGAGAATCCTCCAAAGAAGAAATACTCTGGCTAATAAATATTTATAAAGGTGTCCAACACCCTTAGCCATCAAATAAATGTAAATGAAAACTACTTTGATTTGCTCTCATCCCAGTCAGCATGGCTAAAGTAAGTGACAACAAATACTGGTGAGGATGTGGGAAGAGGAGAGTAGTCCTTTGCTGTTGTTTGAAGTGTAGACTGGTACCTCCACGATGGAGGTCTGTGTGGCATTGATTATGAAGCTCAAAGGAAATCTTCCATACAACCCAGCTTCCTGACTCCTGGGCATATGCCAAGAGCACTGCACAGCCTCCTCCTGCGATGCTTGTACAGACATGTTCACTGTTGCTCTAGTCACCAAAGTAAGGACAAGGAGCCAGCCTAGATGTGCACCAGTTGATGACTAGATAAAGAAATCACGCCACTTATACGGGATGAGATCTTACTTCGCTGTAAATAAAACTGACATTTGCAAGAAAATGGAACTGAAAATTGTATTGAGTGGTGTGACCCAGACCCAGAGAGATGTCCATGCTCATTGCAGATTTATCTTGGACTTCTCAAGGTGGTGTGTTCAAAGAGGAGTGTCAATAAAGGCCAGGAAGAGATAACAGGATCCCTAGAGAGGGGACGGGTGAAAAGAGGTCTTAAGGGATGGGGGATATCAGAACACATGTGATCTGAAAGTGGAGGGGAGGAATACCGGGGTGGGAGGGCTTAAGCAGAGATGGAGGAATAAGAGAGGAAGGAGTCAAGGTAAGAGTTAGTCAAATTAGGGATTTATGAAAAAATCACATGGAAATGTTCCATTTTGAAAGTCCATAAAAATCATAATTTTAGAGGGCTAGATGCCCTTCAACTGAAGAATGGATAAATAAAATGTGACATATATACACAATGGAATACAGAGAGAGAGAGTAGAGAAAAACAATGACATCATGAGGTTTGCAGGCAAATGGATGAATCTAGAAAAAATCATCCTGAGTGAGGTAACCCAGACTCAGAAAGACAAATATGGTATTTACTCACTCATAGGAGGATACTAGATGTGGAACAAGGATGAGTGGACTGCTACTCACATCACCAGGGAAGCTACCTGGAAAACAAGACCCCGAGAAAGACACAGGGATCACCCAATGATGAAGAAATGGCTGAGATCTACATGAACAGCCTGGACATGAGTGGGAGTAATGAAGGGCAAGGGTCAAGGGAAAGAGAGCCTGTAGGAGTGGGAGATCCCAGCTGGATCAAGAACAGAGAGGGAGAACAAGGAATAGGAGACCATGGTAAATGAAGACCACATGAGAAAAGGAAGAAACAAAGTGCTAGAGAGTCCCACAGAAATCCACAAAGATACCCCCACAATAGACTGCAGGCTATGGTCGAGAGACAGCCGGAACTGACCTACTCTGGTGATGGGATGGCCAAACACCCTAATAGTGGTGCTAGAAACCCCATCCAATGACTGAGGGATCTGGATGCAGAGATCCATGGCTAGGCCCCAGGTGGAGCTCCAGGAGTCTAATTAGTGAGAAAGAAGAGGGTTTATATGAGCGAGAATTGTTGAAACCAAGGTTGGATAAAGCACAGGGACAAATAGCCAAACGAATGGAAACACATGAACTATGAACCAAAGGCTGAGGGGCCCCCAACTGGATCAGGCCCTCTGAATGGGTGAGACAGTTGATTGGCTTGATCTGTTTGGGAGGCATCCAGGCAGTGGGACCGGGTCCTGTGCTCATAACATGAGGTGGCTGTCTGAAACCTGGGGCTTAAGCAGGGACACTTGGCTCAGTCTGGGAGGAGGGGACTGGACCTACCTGGACTGAGTCTACCAGGTTGATCTCAGTCCTCAGGGGAGGCTTTGCCCTGGAGGAGGTGGGAATGGAGGGTGGGCTGGGGGGAAGGGGAGGGGCAGGAGGGGGGAGAACAAGGGAATCCGTGGCTGATATGTAGAACTGAATGGTATTGTAAAATAAAATAAAAGGAAAAAGAATAACTTTTAAAAGTTGAAGTGATGGCTACCTGCATGATGGATAAAGCTTCTCATAGAAGTCAAAGATTATAAAAAAGAGAATCCCAATGCCAGGCATGGGATACCTCTCTCTGAGCGATCACTTAGGAACCCCAAAACACTGCAGACTATTGTCACTGCCCCTGGTTTCCCACCAAAATTAGAGCAGAAAAACCTTATCACTGAAGACACCACACACCTGGGCTGCAAGCCACTGAGAAATCAATCTGGGACTGAACTGGAAGCTGCTGGCCAGCTTTCATGGAGTCTGAGGGTAAGGTTCAGGATTCTCGGAGAGAAGTTATCAAAGGTCCCACCAAGCTATGGACACTACAGTCTGCAATAGCAACCTGCCTGGTGAGGTATGCTCCGGTCAGCAGCTTTCTGAGTAAACTTAAGGTCCACTCCTGTGGTGGTTTGAGTAGGTGTGCTTAGCCATAGGGAAGGGTATACAGGAGAGGTGGCTTTGTTGGAGTAGGGGCGGCCTTGTTGGAGAAAGTGTGTCACTGTGGAAGAGTATTTTGAGGTCTCATATATGATCAAGCCATGCCCAGTGGGACAGCTCACTTCCTGTTGACCAAGTGTCAAGATGTAGAACTCTCAGCTCCATCTCCAACACCGTGTCTGCCTGCATGCCACCATGAAGATAATGGAGTAAACCTCTGAAACCATAAGCCAGCCCCAGTTGAATGTTTTCCTTTGTAAGAGTTGCTGTGCTCATAATGTCTCTTTGTAGCAATAGAAATCCTAAGACAACTCCCCAGGAAGGAACTCTTCCCTGAAACTATAAACCTGGTCAAGACCTGGTGGCTGGGGAGAGCAAAGGCCCTGGGGTAGAGCCTACTCTGTTCTGCTCTCAGCCTTCAACACAGAAGCTTCATCTTGAAGTGGGCAATGGTTAAGACGGAAACTCTAACTAGTCAAAATATGGAGATTAAGTGACTGGGAAGTGCTCAGCCCTATGATGGACATCTGTCTAATCCCCTCCAAGGCTCAGAGAACACCATGGAAAAGGGGGATAAGAAACATTAAAAGCCAGAGGTGGGGAGGAATGCTGTAGAACAAAGTCTACTGAATATGACCTGTCCATCACACTCATGAACTAACTACAGCTGTGGTTACTTATGTAAGCCCTGTATAAGACCAGACTTGTGGCCATTTCATCATGGATGGGGAGGAGCTTGTGAAACAGTCAATCAGTGCTGGGCAAAGAAGCATCACTTTCTTCCGTGAGATAGCCACTGATCAGTGACCTCTGCTCCTATAAATAACTCCCGACTCATGTAGGCAACCCTAATTAAGCTCTCTCAGTGAGTGTTTTTGGAGTTTTATTTTGTTTTGTTTTAAGATTTTAAAGTAAGAGGGGGCTTTCTGGGGAAAAGAAGCATTCCAGAGGGAAAGAGAAGAGGGTGTGAGAAGGAGAAAGGACATGAAAATGATCAAAATTCAGTGTACACATGTGTGAAACTGTCAAAGAATACAAAATAAAATAAAGTAATGAAAAATTAAAGATTTATTTTGCAATGCTACTTACAAGGATCATTCCCAAATAACGGCACAAAATAAGTGACTAGAAATACAAAAATATATCAAGAAAGGGGGAACAGAAAATGAATCAGCAAAGACAAAGACACTGAGTCTACTCAGGAATATTACAGTTAGAGCATTATTCTATCTCACATTTGTCTTTGAAAACAAGCAAATAAAATACACGCAATATGTGATGATTAGTTTCTGTCAGTCCGACACAAACGAGAGTCACTTAGGAAAAAGGAACTTCAACTTGTGGATTGTCCCATCAGATTGGCCTGTAAGCAAATATTTGGGGGGGGGCATTTTCTTGATTAATGGTTGATATGAAGGGTCCAGCTCACCGTGGGTGGTGCTTCCCCTGGACAGAAAGAGCAAGAAGGCAGGTTGATCAGGTCGTGAGGAAGCAAGCCAGTAAACAGCATTTCCCCATGGTCTCGGCGTCAGTTCCTGCTTCCAAGTTCTCGCCTTGAGTTCCAGCCCTGGCTTCTTTCATCGATGGACTTCAAACCCTTTCCTCCCCGAATTACTTTTGGCCATGGTGTTTATCACAGCAACAGAAAGCAAACTAGCCACAGTGATTTCCAAAATACTCCTGGGGCATCATCTGTGTGTTTATCACTATAGATCTCAGAGATACAGTGGCCAATAAGAGCTAGGAGTTGAAATGATGGACAGTGAAAGATGACAGATTAAACCAAATGGATCGTGCAGGACCGGATTAGTAACACTGGCAACTGAGACAAAAAGAAGGAAACAGAACAGAAAAATGAGTTTCTGTTTTAAAAGTACAATAGTCATAAACACAGGTAAAATGTCACAAAGCTTTACAAGTCAAACAGACAAAAAATAGAGTAACAATTCACAGAAACAATAAATCATATTTGGAAAAAATGCAGCATAACTGTTAATCTTGCTCTCAAGCAGGTAAAACATGGTGAAGAATCAACTTCCTAAGACCTCCCCCTACAACCAAAAATATGCTTAAGACAAAGAGTAATACTGGATCATATAAGGAATGCTTCAGGGTGAGGCCTGAGGTCAGGGCCTAGATGATCAACAAAACTTTGGTCCCTAACTCCTTGGCCATTCTTCCCCACATAAACTTCCATTACAGACAGCCTCTGCTGGTGTGTCTCAGGCTGGACAAGCTGCCCAATCTTTGCTCCAAGGAGAGGCTTCTCTGAAAAGCAAATCTCAAGGAGTTGGGACTCACTGGTTCTGACTCTCCCAGTCTGAAAAGTTTCTCTCTATCCAGTGGGGTGGAAACACTGATCGTCTAGGTCAGAGTTTGTACGTTTCATTGAGACCAAGCAGATGTGACAGGGGAACTGAGGGCCTAAACAACAGCCTTTCTTTCTTCTTTCTGAAGAGTAGAAACCATGTGCCATTGGCCCAGCTTGAACAAACAACACAGAACAAAACTTGGCTATTTCTCAGCCTTCTTTACAGTGTGGTCCACCAGTTCTGAGTGGGAGTACAGGGGTGGACTTTGCGGGAAGACTGTCTTCATCTGCCTGGCTCCACTGGGAGGGACACAGTTGCCAATGTCCTTCCACAGTCATGTGTTCACAACTGTGTTAGCCTCAGCCACAGGGCCATCATCTTGAACTGTGGAGGTGATCGTGGAGGTGGGGACTTGCTTACAACACTGAGCAAAAAGCTGGGCTCCGTAGTCCGTGTCTTTATATTGCTTGAGCTGTGCTAATCACCCAGTAAACCTCTCTCATGAGAGCCACTGTGATCCGAGTTTCTATTCCAGGAAGTTACAGAGGGAGGACACAGTGAATCCCAAAGTGAAACCACATTCTTATCTCTAGTGGTTGTATGAGACTTGAATGCACAGTTTTGAGGACATTGGGTTTTCAGATGGTTTGCAGATATATACAGATGTCAAAATCCATCCAACTGAATATTTAAAATCAAGATATTTTTCTCATCTATTAATTACAACTCAACTTTTTTAAAGCAGGGATATTCTGTCACAGTGACAGGAGAAAAGCAAGAATTGACAAAAAAAAATCTCCTTAATATTTCAAAATATAATTACTCAATTCAGGTAGGCTATATTCTACTGTTGTTGGTTGTTTTTGCTCTTTTGGGGGGCCTGCGACCCAGCTCCTAAATAAATAAATACACAAAGGCTTATTCTTACTTATGAATGCCCAGCCTTAGCTTGGCTTGTTTCTTGCCAGCTTTTTTTTAACCTAAATTAACCCATACACCTTTTGCCTCTGGGATTTCACCTTTTGTTACTTCTGTATATCTTACTTTCACTCTTACTCTATGGCTGGTTGTGTAGCTGGATAGCTGGCCCCTAGCACCGTCTTCTTGTTCTCTTGCTCTTTCTTCTTTTTCTCCAAGATTTCACCTTCTGTTTATTTTCTCTCTACCCTGCCAGCCCTGTCTATCCTATCTCCTGCCTCTCTATTGACCGATCAGCTCCTTATTGGACCAATCAGGTGTTTTAGATAGGCAAAGTAACACAGCTTCACAGAGTTAAGCAAATGTAACATAAACACAAGTAACACATCTTAAAATAATATTCTACAACATTCTACATTTGCTACATCTACATTTTCACAATTACTACATTCATATAGCCTTTAATTCTTGCACAGAACTAAATGCATAGTCTTAAAATCCCAGTACATGATCAATTCCTTGCTAGGGCAGAAGGAAAACCCCAATATTAAAAACTGTACCAGTCATAGTCAACAATCATGGTATGACAAGAAAATACGTTTAGTGATATATTTAATGAAAAGAGTGAGCAAGATAATAGTATGTAATTAAACTGCCTGAAAATTAAATGTGAAGTTCACAACTCCCAATCTCCCATCAAAGATTAAATCAACATTGTTTCCCAAATAATGTGAAATAAAAATGAGCAGAATTTGGATATTAATGGAAACATCATAGTTAATAGTTTGAACCTAATGGTAAAAGCCAAGTTATTCTTGAAGGAAAACTCATAGCACGGATCATTTTAATATCAAGTAGTTTAAAATGACAAATTATTTAGGAATTTAACAGGAAGTTAAATAGGAATAGGAAGTTATGAGAAAGGACAATATAATAAGTTAAACAAAGGCAAAAGAGAATCTTTATTTAATTTCTAATAATAAATTAATGAATTTCCAAAAGGAAAAATGGAAGAAGTGGTTAACACATTGGCCATTTTATGCCAGCTGATAGACTCTCTCATATAAACACACATATTTTTTTACCTCAGAAACTAAACAAACTCATCAGAAATTAAACATTCCCTGACTCTTACCCAACTCATTGTTCAGAATATGATTTTTAGTTATATATATATATATATACATATACATATATATAAGATATATATACACATATATACATATGTATATATATGTATATATGTATATATATATATCTTTTTCATCTAAAGGTGGTGAATTTTCCAGTTAGACAATGGCTTAGCCTGATGTAGTGACTCATGTCTGTAATTATATCTTGAAGAAAGCTGAGTCAGGAAAATTGCTATGAGCAATTTGCATGTGCGAGCATTAGTTAGTGTGTGTGTGTGTGTGTGTGTGTGTGTGTGTGTGTGTGTGTGTGTGTGTGTCTGTCTGTCTGTCTGTCTGTCTGTCTGTCTGTTTGTAATGGAAAAAAGCCAGGTATGGTGGCTCACACCTGTAATCCCAATACTCAGAACACAGAGTCAAAAGAAGCGTGAATTTGAGCCCAGCTTGAGCTGCGTAGTGAGTTCCAAGTCAGCTTGGGCTACAGAATAAGACTGTTTCAGAAAACAAATAAACAATAATAGCAAAAATGGCAATGTAATTACCCAATCCATCTCTTATAAACCTGTTAGGAGGTTCTGGCAAAACTGCGCTTTGTGCCTGCCAGATACACTCAAACAAATAAACAAAAAAATATTATTCACTAGATGGAATGAACACACACACACACACACACACACACACACACACACACACACACACAAAGGACGTCACTGCACTTCCCATCCTGGGCCACTCCAGAGTGAAGGGAGAGCAGCTCCCTTGTTTAATGGGTGCCTTCAGCCTTGGGCCGGGTGCCATAGGGAAAGGGGCCCACTGATAATGATTCTGCTGCTCAGTGCCAAAGCCAGCCAGGCAAAGATGAAGAGCCTGGTTTTTCTATCAGTGTATTATCTGAAAAGAAAAGATATGCAAATTCTCACAGCCCTGTTCTTTACTAAGGCCAGGATGCCTCCATGTTCCTTTCTGCAAGTGACAGAAGACTTACAAAAGAGGTTCCCAAGTTTGTCCCATGAGAAAGGACTATTATTTTTTGCCTTTTTGTCCCTCCATCCACTCAGGCCAGTACAGGGCTAACACAGGCTGGCAATGAAGTTGAATGTACATCAATATTCCCAGCATGAGCTGCTAGTGAGAGATATGAAATTATGTGATTCATTTAATAGGTTCCACAAATATGTGCTCCAGAGAGACTCCAAACTCTGTACCAGTCCTAGGGTTTCTAGAAACGCAGCGCTTTGCTGTGGTCATGCAACCCTTAATGATGGTGTGTGGAAAACTCATCCTGAAGCATGCCTTTCTCTCTTCATTTCCTAACTGTCCACCTTGGGGAGTCACAGAAACAGCCTTCAGAACTTCCTGATACTGTAGACTGCTGCTTGAGCTGGTAACCTTATTTCCCACCAAGCAGTCCAACATCTCTTCCCATTTTTATTAGCATTAAAAAAAACCCACTTTTTTCTTTATGAGCTTCCTAATTATCCCCACATTTAAGAATAGATTTAGCTGTCACTGTAATTTGGATCTGCTACATCCCCAGAGACTCATGAGATAAAGGTTTAGTCCCCAGTGGGCACTGTGCGCAAGTGCTGGAAACCTCAAAGCTGAGCCTCCATGGAAGGAGTCACTGGGGATGTTCTCTTGAAGGGGACAGTGGGACTTGCTCTCTACCTGTCTCTGTCACACCCTGGCCATGAGGTGAGCACTTTTTTTCTACTATGCTCACCCACTCCATTCTGTGACAGAGGGCAGACAATGATTGACTGAAGGCTCTGAAGTCAGGAGGCGAAACAAACGTTTGCTCTTCATAAGCTGGTTGTCCTAGGGATTTGCTTAGGGGCCCAAAGCTCACACCTACAGCCATTTCAGTGATTTATCCCCAAGCCTGGTCCATCTTTGAAGTCTCACACTCCAATATCCTCTCCTTAAATCATCAGCTCCCAGCATCTCAGCTCTCTTGAGCCTTCATTCCCAGCAATGTGCCACACAGGAGTCCCTCTACTCCTCATACCGTTCGTGACCTCCTTTGTTTGCACTGCAGCCTCGGCAGCCTTGGCTGTACAGATAGTGCCCTGATCTGCAACCCGTCTGTAGCTGCCTGTCTCATGCCTCTCAATCAGGTGTAGGAAGTCTCCCAACCCTCTTTTCACACTCACGTGAAAGTGTGAGCACCTACGTGAATTTCCTCCTTAAGGCTGGAAAGATGGCTCAGTGGTCAAAAGCATGTCCTGCTCTTGCAGAGAATCTGCATTTGGTTCCCAGCACGCATGTCAGGTGACTCACAACTGCCTGTGGCTCCAGCTCCAGGATATCTAACATTATATAACTGTCTCAGTGAGGGCTTTGCTGCTGTGAAGAAACACCATGATCATGGCAACTCTTATAAAAAGAAACATTTAATTGAGGCTGGCTCTCTTACAGTTTCAGAGGTTTAGTGCATTATCATCATGGCAGGAAGCATGGTGGCACACAGGCAGACATGGTGCTGGAGAAGGAGCTGAGAGTTCCACATCTTGATCCACAGGCCACAGAAGCCTATCTTGAGCATATAAGACTTCAAAGCCCGCCTCTACAGTGACACACTTTCTCCAACAAGGCCACTCCTCCCCCCAACAAGGCCACACCTACTCCAACAAGGCCACACCTCCTAAAAGTGCCACTCCCTATGGGCCAAGCATTGAAACACATGAGTCTATGGGGGCCATTCCCATTCAGACCACCACAATAACATTTACTTTTATTCCAAACTAAAGATGCTTGGAATGCCATTCAGTGAGCGGGGACTAGATAAAACTTAGTTCTCCACACAGCAGTGTTTCTGATGAGACATGTCAAGTGAGACAGGCTGCTCCTGAAACACAATGACATTGTCTATGTCCCTCCCTTCACTTTTCCAACGTATAGCCTTGGAAACAAAATCAATCTTCTTTGCATAATGAACTTGACACACGTGGAGCTGTTCGTATCTCTCTCATTCATGCCTCGACATCTGGCTCATTAGCTCATTCCATAGCAAGCTTGTAACTTTTCCCCAAATAGCAGGATAAATGTTGTCTTTCACGTAGGTCCTTCTATTCTTAGTTAGCTAAACCTGTGTCCGCTTTCCTAAGACCTTCCAGCGTTCCTGAACCCTGCAGGACCTCTCTTGTCTCCAAGAACGTGTTATAAATCTCACAGATGACCAACTTCTGCTGTTTGAACTCTAGGTGCTCCTCTGTAACTTGTCACCAAGCTGTCTTACATTCTGGAGCTTATCTTTCTACAAACATACTGTTTATCAGAATTCTTAGACATGCATGAGTCATACCGTCATTAGTGGCATATACAGTCTCCAAGAAACCTCCAGCTTCTCCTCTTAAAATGATGTACCTTCCAGAAACTTCCCCGGGTCTCATTATGTTGGACTCCTCTTAGGCAGTGAACTCATTTGTACCATCAATTTCTTTAGTTTTCCATCCAAAGAAAATCTTGTTTTCACTGATATTTGGACCATTTTTCTTTTTCTGATGGTCATAATTGCTCAGTCTGATTCTGCCCTTCATAATGCTCCATGTCCCCATGGACTGCTGATGTTCTTCAAGTTCAGATTAGTCAGCTGTTTTCAGTCTTCCTTTGCTGATACGAAGACATATTTTCTCCATCCAGTCCTTGAAAGCTGTTTGTAGAAATGCTGGGGATAAGCACTGGGCTTATCTACCAAGAACTAGGTTGAGAATCTTGCACCTATACTCCACCCTTCCCTCTCCGCTGGAAATCTGCAGAGGGCGTAAATGATTAAAGAGGAGGAAGAACCAGCCAGAGGTCATCAAAGCAGCCATACAAACAATTGGCTCATTCTGTTCCTTGCTTATGCTCTGAAGTGTCTGCCCTGCTTCCCATTTCCATCCAGATCTGGCATAGTCTCCACTGCCCGCCACTTCAGTTCCTGTAATCCCCTATGGGCCATGTCAGCCCTGGCTCTGGCTCTTTGCCATCTTCTCTGCACAAGTCTTTGAATGTCTCTTCCCAGCTTTGCTCCTCCTCGATGAACTCACACTCACCCACCCCTAAACCTTGAGCAACAGTTCAAGCCTACGCTGTTCCTTTAGGTTCCTGCCTCTTGCCACCCACTCTACCAAGCAGGCCGTATCCCTGGGCAGCTTCCCTCTGTCCACCGGCTGTTCTCATTTTGTTCCTTCTAGAGAAACAGTACTTCCACCTGGCTGTCTATTGGGACTTTATAGGTAGCATTGTAACATAAGATACAACTTAGAAGAAAACAGTACCTGGAGATGGATTGACAGAAGATAAATGGATGGATAGATGGTTGATAGATGTGAGATAAACAGGCATAGTTTAAAGGCTGAACGAGTGGTAGAGAAGCATTGACGGGGGTCTCTATAGTTGATGGGGGGAGAAAGGTCAACAGTTGCTCCTGGGCTGAATGGTTCAAGTGAATATCGGCTTTGATAGCATGGTAGTTTGATTCTCAATTCCGGGACTTGCTCCTACTTTTAGAAATGTTATGTCTTGAAATATTTCTCAGCTGGAAGGTATGATCAGTATTTTGACCATTATATACAGACGAGGTAGCTCTCTCCTCTCACCAGAAATAAACACCTGAAGGATGTTAGATGGAAAGGTTGAAATTATCACAGCCCTTTCTTTTCTCCAGGACACCTGTAACTGACTCATTTTCCCTCTAAATACAAACTCATTACAGAAGGCATGTGTGTGTGCTGGGGGGGGTGGGCAGTGAGGGTGTGGGAGAGAGACACACACAACCTGACTTGTGTGCCTGTGTAAGTGACAGTTTGTTTTATTATTCTGCTTGCACACTTGTTGGGTTTTTACTAGTACTCTCAAATAGTTTGCACGTTAAAGTTGCCATCTCACCTGGGATCAAGAGAGGTCTGCCTTCCGTCAGATTGTCTAAAAACAGGGAGGGGCTGGAGAATTGGCACACAGGTTAAGAGCACCGGCTGCTCAATCATGAGGATCGGGATTTGGATCCCAGCACCCACCTAACATTCCAGGGACCCTGCAAAGCACCTACAACTCCAGCTCTGAGGGATCTGACCCCCTCTTGTAGCCTCTTCATCCAAAGGTATGGGTAACCCTTACATAAATAAGCAAAATAAATCTTTTAGGGGGGTTAGGCAGCAGGAGAGCTCAATGGCAAAGATGCTTGCTGCCAAGCCTGATGACCTGGGCTGGATCCCAAAGACCAACATGACAGAAAGAGAGAGCTGACTCCTCTTATTTGCCTCCTGACCTTCCCATGTGTGCTATGGTAGATGCACACCCCAGTAAATAAATGTGTTTTTTAAATGCACAATGCCTTTTCTTTCCAAAATTTCTTGTATATTTTGTATGTCTCTCTTCTTACTTGTAAATCACTAATTGTGCATTTTCCATTCTAAGCCACAGTGTTAATGTTTCAATTACTCTTCACGTGACAGCAAATATCAAATTTTTAAATTTGTTATTAGTATGTGTGCACATGTGTACGTGAATGCATTAGTACACACCATCTTGTACACAGGGAGGTCAGAAGACAACTTCATGGGGGTTGACTCTCTTTTCCACTGGGGGTCCTGGGGATTGAATTCAGCTTGTCAGTTCTGCATGGCAAGCAATTTTAGACACTAAGCCGTCTCACTGGTCCCAACAACTCTCTTTTTGTACTGGTTATTTCTTGTATGCTTTCTCTAGTTATTTCCCTTAATTTATTTTCTGTTTCTGTGCCTTGGATTTATATTTCTTTTCTTTAGCTTGGACAACTTTCCCCTCCTGTTACGACTTTGTGTGCTCCATCTCCACCACCCCTTCTCAGCTCTCATTTAGAATTTACTTTCTAGCTTCTTCTCATGGATTCCCATTTTAGCTGAGTGCTCTGAATGAGAGAGTGCCAATGTTTTCTTCTATTTGGTTCACTTAACTACTTCCTGTGTTTTCTTGGTCTCCTATTGCTTCCAACAAATATTTTCAATTGCAGAAGCAGATAGTGGGTGACCATCCTTTGTATAGTGGGAATATCTGTCATTCTCTCAAGAAGCAGACATCTGGAAGACGCTGGATGGAAAGGTTGAAATGTTACATTCTTCTTTCCCCTCCAAAACACCCACAACTGCTCCGTTTTTTTCTAGAATTATCACTACACTATTGAAGTGGTGGGCCACCTGACTTGTGTGACGTCACTTGAGTGTTCGTTTTCTGCTGTCCTTGGGTATTGCTCTATTATCTTTCCTACTGTTTCCATGTCGGGTTCTTCCTGGTTTTCCTTCATTTGGAGTAAAGTTTCTCTATTACATCTTCATGTGTTCCTTCCCTTTCACCTGTCCTGGTATCCATTCATTTTCTCTTTCACATATTTCTACCTTTTCCTTGCAATGACAGAGTTTCCAAGAATCTGTCTGTTTGCTTTGCACACAACTGGTTTCTAGAAGGCCGGTGTGTTTTCAGATCAGCCTCTTCCTCTGCTTCTTGAAGCAGAGCCTGTCCCTTTACTGATGCCCATTCTCACCATCCCCTTGATGATTTCATCCTTCCCTTTGGTCCACAGATAATTAAGATAATTTTGTTTTCAGACTTGGACTCCAAGTCTGTTCATAGACCACGCTATGTTTCCATTAGTCCCTCGTCTGCTTGGACACACTATACTTTCTGGTTTACAAGCATTCTGACCTCTAATTTTTAGGAGACCATCCATGGCTGTGCAGCTGGGGATGGGATAGAGAGATGGCTAGGAGCCGCTGCAACCATAAAAGGCTAGGATTCCTAATGGGAACATCTGTTCATGATTTCCCATTGTCGAAGCTCTCCAAGGACACTGTATCTGAAAGCAGCAGTCCTTCCAGCAAATGGAGAGCTGATTGGCCTCATGCCTGACTGGTTTCTAAGAGGCTGGAGACTGACACTGTAAGAAAGCAGAGCCTGGGGTTAAAGCAGGCCCAGTAGTTAAGAGCATTTGCTGCCCTTTCAAAGGACCTGAATTCTGTTCCCAATCCTCATATTAGGCATGGGCACCTGCACTTGTATACACATACCCTCAAACAGCAAAAACATACATAAAATTAAAACATGAATATTTAAAAAAGTCAATCAGGTGCTATACAAGAGTGCACTGCTCACCTCATTGTTGACTTTGGAAAGCAAACTGGGTCTATCTTTTTATATATCTATTTTATATATATATATATATATATATATATATATATATGCATGGTTTCCATTTTAAGAAATAAAAATAAATTTTAGAATGTTAAAAAAATCAAGAAGTCACTCAGCACAGTCCTGTATGGTTTACTATCAGGGTTCAATTGTCTCTGACACTCAGCAGGAAGCCCCAAAGGGTCACACCAGGTGTCGCCGCCAGAGCTCACTCAGTGTCCTGGATACCTGCTGCCTCTCTGTGCCTTTGCCCCGACTCCCTTTCTGGATTCTTGGTATATAAACACCGGATCTCATCTCAGCATTCTCTATCGCTCAGTTTCTTTGGTGTAGACTGCGTGTATGTGTGTGCATATGTGTGAGTGCGTGTGTAGAGGCGATCTTGGGGGTTGCTTGGCGATCTCTGGTGTCGGTTCTCATCTTCTACCTTCTTTGAGTCAGGGTCTCTTGTTGTTTGCTTCTGTGCACAGCCCAGCTAACTGGGCCTCGAGCTGTCAGCTCGCCTGTCTCCGCCTCCAGCCTCGTGGTATGAGCATTGGAATCACAGATGTGTGCTACTGCATCCATCCAGCTTTAGATGGCTTATAGGGATCCAAACTCAGCTCCCCGTGCTCATGTGGCAAGAACTTTACCCACTGAGACATCTGCCCAGACTATGCAGTTGGTTTTTAAATAATTATGACGTATCATTTATGCAAAAGTCTTGGACAGTTTTTACAAAGGAGCCATAGGAAGAAGAAGAGAAAAAGTGTTTACTTGAAAGACTTCATTATGAAAACAGCAGCTCTTTAGGGACTCCGCTGCTGTCATCCGGTATATTTCCTGGTGCCGTGTTCATTCCTTTCCTATCACATTGAAAGAAAAATCAACAGAATGGCACCTTTGTTTCCCTTTGTTTTCTCCCCTGTTGCAGAGAATTAAGCAGTCTACTTTTATGCTTAGCTGTGGTGGGGAGTCAGGGTGGTACAGAGAAACATCAAAGGCGTGTGTGTGTGTGTGTGTGTGTGTGTGTGTGTGTGTGTGTGTGTGTGTGTGTGCCACAGCCATGTTTAGGGAGGTTAGAGGACAACACACTAGGTGTCAGCCCTTGCTTCCCACCCTGTTTGAGGCAGTCTCTTGTTCACTGCTGCTCACGTAAGGATAGCTAGCCCACAACCTTCCAGGAACTCTCCTGTCTCTGCCTCCCATGCTGCTGGAGGAGCCCAGGGATTCCACGTTAGGGAGTTCGGTTTTACGTTATTCTGGGATCCGAACTCAGGTCCTCTTGTTTGCATGATGAGTGCTTTACCATTGAGTTTTCCCCTCACCCCAGCTACCATGTCTTTGAAACACGATCTCTTGCTGCTCTGTAGACTGCTAAGTAGGCAAGGCTGATTGGCTAGCAAGCCTCAGGGGTCTACCTGCCTCTACCTCCCCAGTGCTGGGATGATAATCATGTGCTACCACATCTGGCATTGCATGTATACCTATCTAGATTCTATATATCTATCTAAATTCTAGGGGTTACAGTCAGGTCGTCATGTCTGCATGTCAAGTATTCTACTCACTGAGACATCTTCCACCCCTGTACCTCTCATTTCTTTTCTGTGTATTTTTTCCTGTTGGACTATTATCATCTCTTCATGTTTTCCCTTGAGTTTTTGGAGAAATTAATAACAATCTTTTTTTTAAGTCTTTTGAAAAGGTTTACACTAGTAGATTACAGTTAAGGCAACTATTAGACCATAATGTGTTCATTCAGAATTCCCAGAGCACTGGTATGCCTGTTAATCATGGTACCACACTCTAACTGCAGGGGCAGAAGCAAGCATCTGACAATTATATTGATACATCACAGTGGACACAGCGATGCTTTCAGATATGGGTATGTGACTTTTCTCAGACCAATTGAGTTTTCCCTGGCTTGGGGAGAACTTGAAGTAGTTCTTTTCCTTGGAGGTTATGAGCTAAAAATCATAGAGACTCAGCTTCTGGTGAATGTTTTGTTGGGTCCTTTGAAAGTCTGTGTAAGCTGAGAAAGATCAAAGCCAAAGCAAATATAAATGAAGTCTCAGAATCAATAAAGCTGATGGCATCATTTAAGCTCCAGAATCAAGCCATGCCTGAAGCTAAATTCATTCCTCAGAAATGCCCTGCTACAGGAGCCAGTAAATTCTTCAGGTGTCTCTGTTCTTTCCAATGAAGCCAAGAACACTGATTATCGCATCCATTATGCCATGCTGCTTGTTGCATCCAGCTGTTATGTGGTACTTTCCTTTTATTTCTGTATGTAGACAATAATGATCCTATGCTCTTCATTTTCTATGATTCTATGCTGCAATTTTGTAACTGAATGTTCGTAAATGAAATGAAAGCTTTTGGGACATTTTCTTATAGCTTATTCTCTTCAAAAATATTTCTCCAAGATAGTCCATTATTTTTCTCTCATTATTGAATCATTTGAAGTGTCTGTCGTGGATACTCTTCATAGTTGTCAGTGTAATCGACTTAAAAATCAGTAATTCCCCTATGGCAGTGTTCATATAGACCCCTGACAGATTATACACACATGTTCTTATTTTTTTAAAGATGTATTTGATTTTTAATTGTGTGCATCTGTGTGTGGGTATGTTCATGTGTGTGTGCATATGCCCACAGTGGCCAGAAGAGGGCGTCAGGTCCCCTGGAGCTGGAATTAAAGGCAGTGGCCAGCCACCACACATGGGTGCTGGAAACTCAACTCAGGTCCTCCACAGTAGCAGTATGTGCTCTTAACTGTTGATCCATCTCAGCCCCAATATGTATCTGTTATTATTTTGATCTTTTAGACATGAGTGACAGAAATGGTAGGGATAGTCCAGTTAGATGTAAGATTTGTAGAATTAAGGATCCAATAACTGGCATCATTAAAAAAAAAAAAGCACTTACAACTAGAACCAGAGAAGTTGCTTTTGTTTGCTGAGTTTTTTATTTTAATGTTTTTAACACAGAAGCCAATCACCTGACCCATTCCTCTATTTTTTGAGCTTCACTTTGCTTAGTGTGTTTTCTATACAAAAGTGACCACTATCCCTATTTGAGTGGCCTTTCTCACCATGTATCATGCATATACATTCTCTTTGCCTGTTCAGAAGTTATTGCTTCAGTCAATTCTGGATGTTCTAAGAAGGGGTGATGGCACACACCTACCAGGAACTGCCACCTCTTAGCACCCCCCGCCCATGGCTGCAGTTGTAAATGCCGCAGATAGTACTCCTTGAGTCCTCTCTTAATCACACTGCATTCTGAAGACACTTCTTGCTTTTAGTGAATTATATGTTTACTAGGACAGAGTAGATGCTTACCTATTATTTTGTTCATAGATGAAGGAGAAGAAGAAAGTGAAGAAAAGAAGGGGGAGGAGGAGAAAGAATAGGGCAAAGAAAAATTTTAAGCAATAACAGCTCAAAGGATGTGCTCAGATCGCTGCCCTAAACCCAAAGTGCTATCATCAGATGTATTATCAGTCGTCTTGCCCAAGTTATAAATGGAACAACGCAGCTTACCAGGTACATAAGTCACACTCCCCCTTCCTGTTACCTAAGACCTGCGTTCAAAAAGACTCTCGGCCGCTCAAGTACAACCATTGTTCTTCTCTATCTTCCCTTTTATTATGTTTTTTTTGGAGACAATTATTTATATATTAGTCACGAGTGCTTCTTCACAGAATGTGACATAATTGGTAACTCCTTGAAGGCATGGGAATTTTCTCTTGTCTGCAGAGTTAAAGCGCCTCATAACAAGAAACACATGTGTGGAGTTTTTTTTTTTTTTTAAAAAAAAAAAAAAACTATGTCTAGACTTGGGATCTTTCCCAGGAGAGCTTCCAGGTGTTTATCTAAGCAGAACGGGCCAAATTACTACATTTTTAGGGGCTGAGAACCAGGAAGGACATAACAAAAGTATAAATATGACTGGACAGCCTCATAATTCTAAAGTGAATTTGGAAATTGGAGAGTCTTGAGTGAAATGAATATGGGGGGAACTCTGGTTTTCAAGTTAATGTGAATTTCTGTTGGTTAATCTGCAGCCCATGTTGTTGTTCTCCAGGCTCTGTGCACACATGCTCTTCCTGTCTCCTGGTCAATGAAAATCTCCATCTAACCCTGCAAGTTTTCACAGCAGGGCTGTAAGCTCAGATCACAAATCATTCAGGCTAATAAATTGCACCTAGTCAAGGCTACCTTCGAACCGCAACCCTCACTCAGATTCTGATTCAGAAAAACCGAAATGTTAATTCATTATAGTAAGCTGATTCAAAATTTTGCTCTTCCTTCTTGGATGTAAAAACTAAATTATCCAAGATTTTCAAACAGTAACTTTGCCATGAATTAGTCTGAATATGAAACACCCCCCCTCTCCCATGGGCTCATATTCTTCCACTTGGTCTTGACTGCTGGTGCTGTTTTGGGGGGGAATGAGTTAACCTCTGGGAGGTGGATTCTAGCAGCGGGAGATGGGAGGTTTATAGGGGCAGGTAGTACAGGTTATAGCCCTGCCTCACTTCGGCCAGAGCTGTCTGAGCCACCTGGAAGGAAGGAAGTCTTGCCCCAAGCTCCATGGATTCTGCTCCCTCGACAGACATGCTTTCTCTGCCACAATAGGCAGATACCCCCTTAAACCGTGAGCCCAAACCTCTGCCTTCTTTAAGTAGCTTCCCTCGGGGAGTCTGTCATAGGAGGACGGTAACAAACACACCAGCAGTTATTGAACTGTGGCCCTTCACTCCAATCCTGTCTTCTCACTTCTCTGCAGATGACTTCAAGTTGGGTTCTTCCAGGAGGAATTCCTGGGAGGCAAGAGGACAAAGAGAAGCTTTTCCTTTTCTGTGAGTTTTTCTTGCTGCTCTTATCACAATCGGAGCTCTCATCCTCCATGGCAGCACTTAGTTCTCACCAGCTTCTTCCAGGACACTAGAGTCCAGCCTCTATGTTCCCCATGCTGATGGCTCTAGGGGCCTTCCTGTCCCCAGTCCTATGGGGTGGGAACTGCTTCTTATTGTGTATGTACGTGTGCTTCTGCATTTGCTGGGTTTCATATATTCCAATACTCCAACTCCTATGTAGCTCTATTACTGATATTTAATGGCCTCAGTCATGATTTATATTTTCATGACTAAACCCTATGCAATTCTAATGTCATAGTGACCCAGGAGACAGACCTTCAAAGATAGGGCCCTTGTTTGTGAGTGTTATTGTTATGTCTTTACCTCCAGTACCAATTTGTAAAGTCTTCTAAAAGAATGTTGCTTTCACACGGTGGGGACAACAGCATGAATTCACAGTCTTGCCTCAAGTCAGATGATGGCCTATATCTGCCACAAAATGGCTTTCCAAGAACTTAATTGTCTTGTGTTTCAACAGGCACCCCACTGGCTCACCCTTTTGATGGTATCACTTGAACTGTCCCTGATAAACTGTAATAAGACAGTGTGTCAGATGCCCTAACAACATACATACGTGCTGGAGGGTGGGAGATGAATCCCGCAGGATCGCAGGTGACTGTCACCCTAGTGAAGGACTCAGACACTCTCAAAGCACCTCAAACAAATCTCTGTCCTTTGGAGACTGTTTCATGCTACTGCAGGAGAATGACAGTGAGGCCGCTGACCTTTCGATCCAAACCATGACTTCTTTTATCATTTCGAAAGCCAGGATCACTTGTTCACATATATGCCCAGGCAAGGCAAGAGAGCTAAACACTACCTTGGTAAATTAGACTTTTGCTTTATCTTTTTTTATAAGGATGTATTTCTTAATGGGTGTCTTTTCCCAGCCTAAACTAATAGATAAAAATAGATGGTGTGGACCTGTATGAAAGTATCTTAATTAGGGCTTGATAATTGGCCAAGTGGCCATATGCTTTTTGAAACTCCACAAATTATTCATCAACTTGATCAAGACTAATTCAATAGAGAGGGTATGAGAATTGACCTCCTTCTTGTGTACGTAGTGAATCCTTTTGTGATGGAATTTGAACTGTTTTAATTCAGAACATCTTCTTTCCTAAAGCTGGCAGCATGCACATTTTGTTTTAATGAAAAGAAAGCCACATTTTAAACTGGTGATGTACTAGGTCCTCATTTGCCAACAGTACTTTCATTGGATTATGTAGAACGACTAGTCATTAGTATAATAGAGACAAATAGGACAAAATGTACGGTTTCCAGGTCTCCCTTGACAACACTACTTCGTTTAATTTTGAAGAAAGCTACTAATACCTAATTATAACGAGTACCCAGCATGCAATGCAAAACCCAGCCATCCTATTATGACCCCATTTCATCCTGGAAATAGTAGAGATGAAAATTTAGCTTTTCTGTCACTGCTTCCCTTGGTGGCCTTGGGCTTCTTAGGTTCCAACCGGCCAGAGAACCTTCCGGATCAAGAAGTCTTCCCAAGACTGTGCCATCTGCAGGTGCTCACTGGAAACCAGGAATGAATAAATTAAGGATTCAGCTCCTAAATTGGTGGCTGTCACTGCTTAGTTTCTTTGCTAAATTAGTATTTAGCAAAGTGGCATTGTGACAGATGGCAGATACGGTAGTTCCTTCTATAAGAGAAGGGACAAATAAATCAGGAAGTCCTCAACTGCATCTACATGTCCCTTTCCGTCATCTACATGCTTGGAAAAGCTCCTTTCTATTCCAAATAGCAAGAGACAGCCGAATGATAGGGGAAAATACAGGCTGTGGGTGTTCAAGAGCCATAGTCTTGCCGTAGGTCTCACACCTTGCTCCCCACATGTGGCTGTTATGATGACTGTGGAATGCCCTCCGGGAAAAACACTCTTCTTGTTATTCCCATGGCTCCTCCAAACTACGTGAGGACAGGTCTGTACTTCTATAGCCTTTGAAAAGAAATCACTCTGAAGTTCTGCTAGGCTCATCCCTGTCAGGTCCAAAGGAAACTCCAGTTCCCAAAACTCAAAAGGTAGCACAAATGTCCAGAAATGGGCTCAATCTGGACTATAGGAGAGTTTCTGGTGGTTGAATAAAAGCCAGAATTCCTTAGGAACTTGTGAAGCCAGTTCCCATCTACCAAAAGAAGCCATTTCCCTTATCACTGGCAGAAGGAGCAAATGGCTCTCTGTGGTGCCTGTTACCATGCGAAAGCACTTGCTGGCCTGCAGGATCCCTCCACACCACAAGCACCTTCAAAGTCCATGCTAGCATCCTAGATCTTCTCACTCCTTCCCTACCCTGAACTCCCTCCAGCTCATGGGCTTCCCTCCCCCCAGCCTCCCCAGCTACTCATTCTCCTTACAACCCTGCTACTTAGAGCCCTCCCTCGCTCTCCTTCTCCCACCACCACCACCTCTCCATCACTCTGTTCCTGCTTCTCTCATGGCCAGGTTCAGTCTTCAGGCTGTGTTCAGTCTACTTCTGCTGCTCTGGACTCTTCCAGATGCCTCTGGCTCTCTCTCTTTCTCTCTCTCTTTCTCTCTCTCTCTCTCTCTCTCTCTCTCTCTCTCTCTCTCTCTCTCTCTCTCTCTCTCTCTCTCTCTCTCCTACAATAAAAACTTTCCCTTAACCATACCATGAATCGATCATATCACCAGATCATATCACCATATCATGAACACAAGAGTCTCAACTCTCAGTTACAAGTAACCTCCCCGCCTCACAAATACTAATCCAGGCAGAGTCAGAACACAGACTTCCTTTACAAAATAGGTCAGAATCTAAGCCCTCACACATTCCAGTTCTCTCCCATTTTCTCACACAGGAGGGGAATATTTCTAAGCCTCAGTGAGAAGAGAGTTATGCTAGATCTATCAAATAGTCTTTAGGCCAGTAATTTGTGAATTGTGTTTTGTCCAACGCTTGTCAATAAGAAGGCATTCTCTGCCAAAATACAGTATTTGTTCATATTATATCATTGTTAATCCATTGCTGTCTGAAGGAATTTTATATATTTAAGCTTATTGTTCATGGTAGTGGATTTCAACCTGTATTTCAAATAATTTGAAGAATTATTTCAGAATTCAAAATTGTCCAGCTAAATTCCCTCTATCCTCCTGTGTTTAAACTACTACTTTAAAGCCCTATGAGATAGGCTACAGATCATTGAGGACAGGGGGATTTCTGTGGAAGCGTTGTTGTTATTTCTCTTGTATGTACAACCTGGTAAAATTTTGAACCAAGATACCCATCTGAGCATCTTTTGTTTGTTTGTTTTGTTTTTGTTGTATACAGGGTCTCTCTGTGTAACCCTGGCTCTCTTGGAACTCACTCTGCAGACCAGGCCTCGATCTCAGGAACTCAGAGATCTACCTGCCTCTGCCTCCCAAGTGCTGGGATTAAAATCATGTGGCACCACCGCCCAGCTCTTCTGAGCATCTTTTAAAGCCTTCTGTCCATTTTTTTCCTGAGGCTGGTTTAGTTCAAAGTGTAACCCAGAGACCACTAAGCCAGGCATGTGGAAATTATGAGGCATGCAGAGAGGGAACAAGCATGGCAGATGCTCATGGAAGGAGAAGCCCATGCTTTTCTCATGCACCAAGGTGAACTCTGATTAGGGCCACAGCACCAATCCCTCTATAGAAGTAAGCTCACATGTCCATCCAGTGGTTTGCGTGCTCCTCTCCTCCTCCTCCTCCCCTCCTCCTCCTGCTCCTCCTCCTCCTCTTTCTCCTTCTTCTTCTTTAGGTAATATTTTCATATATTCTTTGAGAACTTCACATCGTACACTCCCATCACACTCACCTTCCAGTCCTTCCATATCTGCTTCCCACCCTAGTCACCTCCTCCACCCCCAAAAAAAAAGTCCAATTTATGTTGTTCATATACTCACTGGAGCATGGCCAAACTCCCAGTGGCCAGCCCCCAACAGAGAACTGAGTCCTTGTGTGCTCTTCTTTAGAGAAGACTGCTATCTGAGTTCTACAACATTGCTGCTTTTAAAGTACAATGACCTGTTCCCAGCCAGAGCAATCCTTCCACAAAGTCACAAATACACTGAGAAACAAAGAAAGAGTCACAAGACAAAAAGAAGTTATATGGGGTGCAGAATCACTCTCACTTATATTGGGTGGATGGCAGAAATACAGCTTCCTAGACAAGGGGGGAAGCTTGAGGTGAGATGTTGGATTAGGGATCATGAAGAAGCTGTGCACCATGAGTTGTGGAGAGTGAGATCAGCTGGGCACTAAACCCCACAGTGGGCCTAGAAGAAAGGATCCAGCTGTGTCGTGGTCCTCTCCTCTCCTCACCCTGTCCACCAGCACTGCAGCACTGGAGTAGTCCTGAGTCCCACCCTGGAGAAGGAAGTCTGTCTACTCCTCTCTGCTTCTCCACTACCACCCACAAGCCCTGTGGTCTAGCCTGCTCTGCTGCCACGGCCTCTCAGCTGGCCTTCCAGCTGCCCACTCTGTGCCCTGATTGGTCCTCCCACCTTGCTCCCGGTCTCATTCGCTGCCATCTTGGCCCCATTCTTTGGATCTGCACCATCTTCTGACAGTTCTTTGGACAACCTCACTTCCTCCTGCCATAGGGGTTTTGTATGTTGTGTGAACTCTCTCTGCCCCCTCCCTACTGCATTCTACCATTTTCAGGTTCTTTCAGAAAGTCTCCCTCAGGGTCCTTCACTGAGTCAAATCCCTGTCATGGAACCACTACCCCATGGACTTCTATCAGGTATAATTTTTTAATTGGAAACTGACTTTTGTATCCCATACTTGTAAACAACAAGGAAGACCAATTTACAGAATATGAAAAGCAACGATGGACCAAAGATTGTAGCTCAGTGATAAAGCACTTCTTTGTGATGTAAAAAGAAAGAAAACAATGCTCACAAAAACTTTGTTAGAACTGATAAGACAAAGCTGTTGTCAGAGGAAAATTCATGGTCTTAAATCATTTGTGGAATAAATTTAATTTATTTTTTTATTTGTGAAAGTATATTATACATCTTGTCCAAGAAATTCACCTAGGAATAATAAAATACAGCCAAGGAAAGCACAAGGAAGAAAAGAAATGGGCGCATGAAGAGAAAAAATGCTTTTAAAAGCTATTTATAAATATAATTCAGAGCAAGGAAGTTTGGGAGTCCCCATGGTGATTTCCTAGTTTTAAAACAAGTGTTAAAATCTATCCTCACAGAAGGATTCTAAATAGCTCAACTACCTATGAAGATGAATGTTTTCTAAGAGCCAAGTATCCTGAAAGTACAAACGTTTTCACAGGAGTGTGAAAACAACAGATTAGCTCTCCATACCTTCTCCAGAGGCTCTGGATGCAGAGAGGACCTCCCACACCACCATCTAACAAGCTTTCTTTGGACAACAGCTTGGTGAATTAACAGATCCACTGGAGATGAAGTCAATGACTTTTCCCTGCACTTCAATGATCATGCATTCTGATTGTCTAATTCTCTTTTTTTATTTTTCCAGAAATATTCTCAATTTCCTAGGAGTAGTCATTGCTTGGTTGACTGACTCTGTGTTTGTGTGTGTGTGTATGGAGGCCAGAAGTTGACTTTGGGTGTCTTCCTCAATTACTCTCTACTTAATTTGATACAGAGTCTCTCACTGAAACCAGGGCTCACTAATTCAGACTAGTCTGGTTGGCCATCTTACCAGGGATCCCCTGTCTCTGCTTTATGAGTTCTGGAATTGAAGATGGACACCACACTTTCTTGGTTTCATGTGGGTCCTGGGGATCCAAACTGACCTCCACTTCTGTAGCAAGCACTTTATCCACTGGGCCTCCTCCCCAGCCCTAGAAGTTGGTGGATTTAAGACACAGTAATGACAAAAACTGAATCCTAAATCACTGAATATTGAAACTCACTAATAATTAATGGTAATCCACATAGAGGTGAGTACATGATTGTCAAAATTAACGTGTACAATGGTGAGGCACACCTCTGCTGTTTTAATAGTTCAATCCCATGCACTTGTGACAGTCCACTGAGCTGAGAGACTCCTATGATCAGGACAGACATGGACACAGGTGAAATCCACCAGGGATATGCTGGCACCTGCCATGTTACAAGATTACTTTACCAGAGTTCAAAGATAGTTGAAAGTTTTGAAAAAAATCTTTCAGTGCTTTTTAAACTTTCACATCAAAATGACTGCAGATGATCCTTTTGATAAAAAGAAAAGATTTACTTTAAGAAGCTTGGCCCAAAGAATTGCAATTGGTAAAAGAAGCATGGCAGCTTGCCTTTTGCCTCCTGAGATCAGCCTGACTCAGGCAGGAAGTGAGACTTACAGTCTCTTCACTCCAAGAACTCACTTAGCTGTGGCCAGAGAGTATTTCTGTGAATAGATCCCCTGTGATGAGGTCGTGTGAAATGAGGTCTGCTGCAAAGCATGCAGCCCCACACTCAGGGCCCAATCACAGTCACACATCCTTTCTGGCATGCACATTAACAACCTTTCCAAAAGCATGCCTGGATGTGTAGAATCTGCCAGGGCCAGGATGTAAATCCTGTAAACGTGGGTGATGTTGCTGGGAAGAAATGCACACAGGCCACTGTCATGAGTCACATCCGGCACATCACCAGTTCTACGTAAAACTTCACATTCTTCAAATGTATGTTTTCATCATGGCACATGAGAGAAGACAGAATCGTCATAATGCAGAGTTTTGTCTGTGAGTTTAAAGTGTTTTGCTTTAGAAATCGGATCGAATTTCATGCTTCGTGACTGCTGGACAACACATCTGTCTAGCTAGAAAAGTCAATGCATTCATTTCAAAAGTTAATATGGAGGACTGCTGCCTATAGCTCCAGTTCCAGGGGAGTCCGGTGCCTCTGGCCTCATGTACACATGAGGTATCTCATGTGCACCCATGCAGACACACACATACACATAACTAAAAACAAACAGAATCCTTTTTAAATAGTTAATATGAAGTTCATAAACCACCAGGTAGGTCATTATAACTTTAAGTAATGAATGTGAATACAATTTTTGTAATATTAATTTTCATAATTTTAATACCAGTAAAGATGATAGGATCATTTTATGCTTTATTGAAAATGCAGAACATTTGAATTGTTTTATTTGAACATACATGCAACATACACATATACATATGATGTGCACACTTGAAAGAATATTAAGCTTTTGCATATGAATATTTTAAGTACATAAAATTGATTTTTTTCTTCATTTTTTGTATCTGGTTTCTAGTTTGCTGTCACTCAATGCTACAGTTGTTCACATTTTTTTTTCCAGAAATCCAAGGGAACAGCTCGACAATACCAGTACCTGTGTGAATCCTGACTCTTGCACTGACAATCAGAATGATGATTTAAAACAAACGCAAGCTTTCCTGAGTGGCCTTCGGTTGAGAAAATTATTGATAGAAACATTCACTGAATTTTGAATGAGAGTCATCTGGTAGGTGAGAATGTTGTCGGGTCTTTGCTGGGACTATAAATCTCTGACAGAGCAGGAAGCGAGAGAGCACACCTGAGAAGCCCCACACCTCTCAGAGGCAGCTGTCCCCAGGTGCCAGAAGCGATTTTCTATTGGACAGAGACCTGCTGTTTATAAATGGCTCTCTGCACTGCTGTGGTCCTCAGAAGGGAAACTGGAAAGCCCCATTTCTCTAGAATTCAGTAGGAAGCAAGGTCTTTATCAGAGGGGGAAAGGAATGTTTTCAAAGGACTCCTCATCCTTCATTTACATATTCATCTTCAGATACACTTGCTGTTTGCATCCCATTCCTTTAGTGAACATTACTGTTCCTTAGACAAGAGCCAGAGCTGGGAGGATGCTGGGAGCCACAGGGACACCAGTCCTACTCTCTGGAAGACAGCTAGGAAGCATGCCACTGTGGTCCTCGTGCCTGCATAAAGAAGAAACTGCGAGTACCGGGGTCTGTGTAGCACTGGCTGGTCTTTCTGGTCCAGGGAGGAAAGGCTCCTCAGGAAAGCCAAGTGTAAGTTGCAGGGCACAGCATGAAATCTGTTTTTCTTTAACCCTTCTTCAGTGAGATCTTCCTCCTAGCAAAACTGGGTCAAAGGAAACCAGATGCGGGAGATCTCAGAAGCACCACTGTGATTTCATGATGATCTATGGAATATTCTACAAATGGGGAGGCAATGCAAATGTCCGCTCTTGCGAGTGAGCAGAACCTCTGTCCTTGATTCCTATGATGAAGGATCTGCTTCCATCAGAAAAATCATCAATGACTATTAAAGGTATTCCGTAAAACCTCTCTGGATGACACAATCAAATTACCCAGGGGTGCTCAGAAAAGCTTACAAGAGTAAAGATTGGTGGACAAGATGAATTCTGCTTCAATATTGTTGTCAAGTTCAAATAATAGATAAATGAACAAAATGACTACCTATGTTTTATATTACCAAAATTACATTTTAATTTTTGAAAATGGAAAGACAGACAAACAAGAAGAAAAATCTAAAATCCCCCTAATCTCTCCTCAGAGATGACCCCTGTCTGCATTCTGGGGTGGGTCTTCAGACTTCGGTTCTGTGTGTCTGCTAAGGGCAGATTGAATGTAATACTGCGACATCTCTGGAAAGAGAAGAATTGATTAATGGCTTTGGCTCCTTCAGAGAAATGGCTCAGTAGGTAAGAGCACTTGTGTAAGTGTGAGGACCTGAGTTCAGATCCCTGCACCCATGTAAAAGCTAGCTGTGGCCATCAACCCCAGTGCCGGGGAACAGAAACAGTTGGACTCCAGAATGCTGCTGACCAGCCAGTGTAGCCAAAATGGTGAGCTTGAAGTTCACTGAGAGACCCTGTGTGATGGCGAATCCTGATTGTCAGCCTGATTACATTAGAAATCAACTAAAATTCAAGCAGCTGGCACCTCTGTGAGGAACTTCCTTGACTGGATTGTTTGAGGTGGGGAGGCCCACCCTAAATCTGGACCACACCTACCTGTTGAGCCTACATCCAAGCACAGGAAAGAAGGAAGATGTTGCTTTTTGCCTGCTTGCCCATACTCTCAGTGGGAAGTTTACATACTCTGTTGCTGACACAGCCCTTCACTAGTGTTAGGACATACTTCTCCAGGACCCCAATGTAGCCTGAAGACCAGCAGTTCTCGAGGAATTTTATGGGACTCCAGAATCCTTCTGAAACTACAGTCTAATGGACAGCTAGCAGATCTTTGGCCTTCCCATTGTGAGACAGCCATTGTTGGACTACTCAGACCACAGCTTGTAAGCTACTCTAATAAATCATACATACATATATGTATATATATATATACATATATGTATGTATATGATATAGTCTATCAATTATGTTCCTTTGGAAAGCCCCGACTAAAACACCCTGTCTCAAGAAAATAAGGCAAAAAGTGATAGAGCAAGACACTTGATGCTCTCCTCTGACCGCCTCGTGTATGCACATAGGCATGTGTTCATGCGCACACAGGTATGCACACATGTATACAGACACACATACTCATAAATAAATAAATGCTCCCTAAAAATATAAAAAGGTACAAAACTATTGATAACAACAGGTAGCTTTGGCTCCTAGCCTGCACAATAACCCACCAACATAAAAAACACTGTATACATACTTAGAGCCATATATAGCAATTCATACATTTAGTCCAGCATTCCAGACACTGAGGCAGGAGGAACACCATGAGTTTGAGGTTATCCTGGGTTACACACTGAATGCTAAGCCATCCTAGGCTACTGCAGCATGAGACTCCGTCTGAAAACCAACCACAGAATATTGGACACCATCCCCTTCCAGTTGGGGCACAATATCTGCACCCTTCCCCACTACACTGCCTTCATCTACAAAAATGGCCAGAGCTCCGTAACTGCACGATGCCTGTGGCCTCCTTATCTATTTTTTTGTCATGTAGATTGCTAAGGGCATAGTGTGGAGGAGTGGGTGTCCAGTAGGTGGTCACCGCCTGTCTCCTCACACTAGCACACCCTGAAATCTGTTCCAACATGGTGGCCAACCTTAACAGAGAAGGACAGAGGGGCAGTAATTGATGTTCCACAAAACCCTTGCTAAATTAAAGAAAAGAAAATAATTTTTTTTTAAAGTTAGGACACTGTGACACCCATATGCCGTGTGTGTGTGTGTGTGTGTGTGTGTGTGTGTGTGTGTGTGTGTGTGTGTGTGACTGATGTGCTTCTGAATGTGCGGCACAGGTGACAAATTGGGAAACGCTGTTCTAACCCATGGAGTAGCTACTGCCTTGGGACCTATTTCTGCTCTCTCAACAACACACGAGGGACAGTCTGGATGAGGCAGTAATCTATGCATCTTTAATGGCTGTGCTTATTTATTGGGTTTATTTACATGAAGACACTTTACCTTTAAAAATCAATCTTCTCACATTTTGGCCTAATCGCAATTTTTTTTCAATATGGCAGTATTCAAATTACTTAGTGATTCCATAGCTGAATGGATGAAGACAGTTCATCAGCTACATTACTGACCATGATTTAAACTGTATGATTTGGAAGATACTCTGTTTAAATAACTCTACCGATAAAAAAATATATTTATTATGCAATTTATTTTTCAATTATGACTCTAGAGACTCAAACATGACATTTGAGGAGAAAAAATTGGTTTTGTGTAATTTTGGTTTAGCTCCTCCACTGGCATAGCTGAAAAAGAGGATGACTGTTTTGTGCCAGAACACACTGACTGATTTCCATTCCTCCACAGAGATTTCCAGCTCATTTCCATTTTTGCAGTGCACACATGAATATGGTTATGAAAGAGTCAGCGTGGTTTTTGCTTTTTGCCTCTTCTTTCTCTTGTTTCATGAGCGTGTGTGTGTGTGTGTGTGTGTGTGTGTGTGTGTGTGTGTGTGTGTGTGTTTCTCTGCATCTTCCAAGGCCACAGCTCAAAGACTTGAAATAGCTATGTTGTAGTTAAGTGCATGGGCTTTTATATTCTCTGTGAGCCCATTGAAAACTCTCAATACTGGGAAATAGAGCATGGCTTAGTGGAAGAAAGCCAGCCTTGAGTGTATGTGAAGCCCTGGGTTTGATCAGCAGCATTACAAAGAAAAAAAAAACAGAACAAAACAAAACAAACAAACAAAAAACCTATAATTTTAAGTTTATACTAATTTTTACATTTACCCAGTTTCCTCTTCTTTACTAGAATTGACTCAAAATCTTTCTGTCCTTAGAAATTCTTGCTTCATAATAAATATTGAATACATGTTTATTAAATTGAAATGAGATTTTTGTCCATAATTATTTACTTTGTTTCTTAAACCTTGGGTTCCACACATTTGTTGACATGTGCATTGCAGATAGATCAGGGTGAGCAGTACATAGAACAATGTCATGTATTTTTTTCAGAAAAGTTTGATGAATTTATACCCTTCTGGTACCAGGTGCTTCTTTTCCAGGCAATAGATGCAGAACTATGGTGATATTTTATTTGTGCTGAAATGTGATTTTATTTGTATGTTAATAAATAAAGTTGCCTGGAGATCAGAGGTCATAGCCATTAAGCAGAATTCAGGTAGTGGTAGCACACGCCCTTAATCAGATCACATGGCAGGCAGAGTCTCTGTGTGTTCAAGGACACAGCCAAGCATGATGACACATGCTTTTAAACCAGTACCAACCATAGAGACCTGGAGGTCTGTATAGACAGACAATAACAAGGAAGTCGTGTGGTTGGGTTTAGAGCCAATGAGAAGGCAGAACAGAAAGGCAATAAAAAGACAGACACAGGAAGAAGGTCTTTCTCTGAGGTGAAGGACGCCAGCCTGCCATCCAGGGAGCAACATGTAAAGGCAACAGGTAAAGCCACGAAACACATGGCGACATATAGATTAACAGAAATGGGTTAATTTAAGATACAAGAACTAGATAGCAAAAAGCCTGCCATGGCCATACAGTTTATAAGTAATATAAGTCTCTATGTGTTTACTTGGGTCTGAGCAGCTGAAGGAGCCGGGTGGACACAGGAATACTCCAGCTACATAGAACAGGGAGCAAGATGACCAGATCCCTTCTCCTGTGGAATTTGAGGCTCCCAGAGAGGACAGAGGACAAACTTGTAGCAATCTGAGAGCTCTGCCCTTACAAATTCTAACAAGATCTGGATCTTTCTACTCACATTCAGGTGAAGTCAAACAAACAAACCAAAAACGCATTGATGAAGGGCATGTGATTTCTCCTGACCACAAATACACTCTCAAGTGTGTAGCTGGGCCCCCTTACATAAGAACAAAAATGAAGTCCGGTCCTGCTCAGATACAGTAAGCTTTGTACAGACGAACTGCAAAAGGAGTGGACCACTTCCCTTCTCCTTCCTGATGTGGACCCCCAGCATCCCAGCTTCTGGTACTGACCCCCAGAGCTTAAAGAGCAACAACACACTCTTGCAGGACACAACTGCATGGTGGCCCCAGGTGCCCCTGAATCCCACTCATTCACTCTCCTATGCACTTATTACTGTCCAGTTATTTTTCTTTAGCAAGGCTCTATGTGGCTGCTGCTCTCTTTGCCATCTCCATCTATGCCTCAATTGTACCATTTGCCCTGTAACATGACATTCAGGTAGACTGTCTCCTGTTGACTTGGAACCTCCTTGGGTTTTTCAGGCTTAGTACACATCTCTTACGCATCTTCTAGACTGCAGGGTACTCACAGGTTCCTCCATCATCGCACTGAGACTAAGGTAGGAAAATTCAGAGCATCACTGGCTATACTTTCTAAGAGGAGGAAGTCTTTGTCTCAAACCTCTCTGACACCCCTGTATATTCTTGATATAGCTGAGCCACGATCCTCTGAAATTCCAAGATGCTCAGATGGTAGAGAAGTGTCTCACATCCACTTTAGTGTGAGCCAGATTGTGGTCACTGCGTCTAAACAAAGATGGGAAGAATTTGTTTAGAAACACTGGGTTGTGAAGAAAAGTAAATCAGGATGGAGAGAGAAGTGGGTGTGGGGGCAAGATGATGTTTTATACGGAGAATTGAGAGAAGCAGGAAGCCCTCTCTGCGAATGTGAGAACAAAGAAAAACTCGAACTAAAGGATGGGAAGGAATTGTGTGATGACGTCGAGGTGAGAGGGAGATAAAATGACAGACACTAAATCACAGACAAAGCAGGAACACAGCCCAAACCTGGCTCTGAGAGTCCTGGAACTGAATAGCCTTGGATTTTTGTTTTGTTTTGTTGTTATTGTGGTTTTGTTTTTGAGTGTTTTTTTTTTTCAAGAGTGTTCCTTTAAATGCCAAGGAAACATGTAAAAAAGAGTCTGTCACTATAATTGAGTGAAATGCAGTGGTATGTAATATTAATATTACTGGGGATATAAGCACAGTTAATCTACGGATAGCTAGAACTGTTTTGGTGGCTTTTTGACACACAGAATAGATTTACATGATAATAACTGTATCAATATATACTGTTAGTTTCCTGGGATTTGATCTGTATATTTTCTCTTATTAAAAGCTGGTCTTTACAATCTTATTGAAGAGAGATCTTTCTATGTACTCCTCTTAAATACAGGTCAACACTGTTCTACACATTGGCTCTCTCCCTCCCCGAGCACTTGTATTTGTTTAAAGGGTAAGTCTCCTCTGTGCTCCCTGGAGTGGGCAATAGCTAAGGACCAAGGAGAGAGCCCAGGGTTTGAACTTCATTCTCAGCCTGGAACATGTAGTGTCCCTTGTCTGGCCCCCATCTCCAGACTCTTGAATTAGTTTCTGCAGTTGAAAGCTGAGGATGATAATTTGAGGGCCACCCTCTTTATCCCAAGCTGCATCAAAGGTTGGAATTTGGGTTTGGAAATACAACCCTCCCTACCCTACTCAGGGTCAACCTCCCCATTACGCAGACCAGGCATGAGGCTTAAGCCCTGGGATATGCTTAAAGAATTGTAACATTTTCTTTAAAAATCTGAAGAATAAAAAAAAATGCTTTAGATACTGGTATTTAGAATATGCCACTCACCTTTATACTGGTATAACTTTTAATATCGAATGGAAGAAGAAGCCTTTGAAAGCAAGTGCCTAGAGCCCACAAAATCCAAAATGCAGTTGCCACTGTCCTTACCCTGCCAGTCTATAAAATGGGTACAGTAAGGAGTTACCTAGCTCATCAGTTCCTATGGCAGCACATAGGCACCACTTTCTTGTCCCTTACTTTGCAGACATCGCTTCAGTGATGACTGCTGTAATTTAGGTTAGAGGCAGCCAGCCAAACACATCAAGAGTTCCATCTCCATGTCACAGGGGCTGCTGCAGAGCTGCCATGTGCCCCTAACAGAATCGCTCTCCAAGAACGTCTTTCTGTGGTTCCCAAATATATATGTCCACCAAGACTGACCTGAGAACTTCAAACCAGAGCTCCTAAACTAGCACGTGTGTGTGTGTGTGTGTGTGTGTGTGTGTGTGTGTGTGTGTGTGTGTGTCTTGATCCCCAAGTAAGTCAAACATCAGCCAGCCTTGGAATCCCCGCCATCATTATCACTGCCTGGCCTTATACATCTCTACATCCCTACGCAGCCCCATTCCTGAGTTTTCTGTTCTTCCATCTGCCTACTCACACCCCAAGAAACTACATTCACTAAGGCCTATTACCCTGGCTTCTGGTTGGCTCCACTCATGAGAGGCTCTGGCAGGAGAGGGTAGGAGAAGTTCAATGAAGTGAGTCCAGGAATTGACCTTGGTCCTTCTCATGCCTAAGTTTCACACCAATTGGGTTCTTCTGTCTAATGTCTCCCCTACAGCTCTCGCTTTCTTCGTGTTCTGTTAGAGAACCTTCCAGATGGCTGGGAAACAAAGGGCAGTTTGCCATTCCCTTGTAAGTATCATTACCCACCCCCAGCTTTGTAACTAGGCTTTTTATCCAATCCTCTCCACAACCTCTTCTGAACTGTATCATCTCCTTCCTGCTGAGGTTGGGGTATGAGGGCCCCTGCCCCATAGGCTGTAATTTTCTTGAAGGTAATCCTGCAGCATTGATGTGGTCACCTTCAGGCTCTGTAAACACAAATGCAGTCCCACTGCATGTAGTTATTACAACTTACTCTCTGGGCCTTTAGAATCAAGCATTTATGCTGCGCTCTCATACACTATTACTGTTACTTTGTCCCTGCGGCAAAAGCGGGAGGCTAGTGTTCTCAACATTGTTTCAGTGAAAGAAACGAACACACACTGCCAGAGGGAGGTAACTTACTTCAGGTAAGAGGGAAAGCCAGAACCCATCATGGTGACTGCCCTCCGAGGCTCAGCATTCCTGGCGAACCTCTCGCCACCTCAGACAGAAAGCAGCTGTCGTATCTGGCACCTAGAATTTGCTTTTCACAGGTTGGCAGGCTGTGGTTTCTGGATTGTAGACTTCTCAAGTGCAGCCTCGCCTTGCTCCAGTTTACGAAAAGGACTTTATTGAAGTATTTTTCCCCTGGTGATTGATGGGCCTGAAATCCTCGCCATGGATCTGGGGGTAGCAGCTCAATGCTTGCTGTTGCTGAGCACGTGCTGTAGACTGTAAACCACAACTGCATCGCAGTGGGTGTTTTCCAGGGACAATGCCTGCTTCGACTTAGTTTCATGGAGGTCCTCACCTAAACTCTCCTCTAGAATCCGTATATAGCTTTTCTGGTCTAGGCTTTCCCAGAGACACCGGCGGGACCCAAAGCCACATCATCCACCTCAAAGAGGAAGAAGAGAAGGAAATGGCACACTTTCAGCTTTAACTCTTTGCTGGCAGATGTCAGTGTGAGAATGCATACCTGGAAGTAATTAGATTCCATTCCTGGGATGGCTTACAAATATAGATGTTCAGAGACCTGAAAAAGAAAGGGCATGGCATAGGAACTACAGCTTGGCCTGGTGTCTCCCTTTTGCATAGAATTTAACTCTTTCTGAGCCTTGATTTCTTCACTTGGAACTTAAGGTTGTGGTGTTGGCTGAAAGGGACAATAAAGAAGGACGCAGGGTAACAGAAGTCAGCATGCTACCCAGACGTAAGCCATCTTTTCTGGACTTTTTGGATCATGTGATTTAAGAGCATCTTTTGGTGGGGCTTGGGCACTCGTTTGTTGAAATCTTGCATCTTTTACATGGGTCATATGGATTTGGTGCCTTGCACATGGTTATGTCTGTTTCCTCCACATACACCGTCCACATGAAGACAGACTTGGAGAGGAAGACAAAACCTTCTCTCAGTCCAATCCTCTACAGGCTGAAGATATGTGAGGCCCACAGATTTGAGAAGTGGCCAGACAGGGTTGGAATCAGGCGGTAGGTTTGAGATCCACCTCTACTCTTCCCATCTGTGTGGACAGAGTGGGTCACATAGTTTGCAGAATCCTGTGGTGATACACTGCCCTTTGTTCAGAATTTATTACAGACTATCAGGGCAGTAATCCAGTGTGGGCAGGGGCTTCTCCTCAGGATCAGGCACTGTACACACATGACCTTGGGAAGATCTTCAGACACTGAATCAACTGCTCTGGAACTTTCTTCTATCAGTTTACTTAGTTTGTTTGTCTGTAGCGGGCTTCACAGAGCTCACGCTGGCCTTGAACTTCCTGTGCAGCCAAGGATGACACTGAACTCCTGGTCCTCCTGCGTCTACCTCTCAAGTGCTAGTAAGACAGCAGTCTCTCCATCTTTAAAAGGAAGGCAAGTTGTCAACTGGCAGTCTGTGCTAGGAGAGGCTCCTGGGCATCTGGTGGCACGACACAGGCTTTGCTCCCACAGGGCTCCCTGGAGCTGCTGTGCTGTGGATCATGGCCTTCAAAACATCGATTGTCTGGCAGACTTCGAGCAACTGTCCATTGTTGGTTTATTTCTTGGGTGAGTCACTCCCAGAAGCACAAGGCCTTTGGGAAGGTCAAAACCTTGATCGAGATGGAGTGGTATTGGGGTAACTACAATTAGCAAATCTTGATTTTTGTGTGCTATTATAGTTGAATCCAAAATTAGCAACAACAGGAAAAATATATATAAAATATATATAATGAGTATATAATACATAATATATAATACTACATATTATATAATATATGTAATATATAATGAGTTGTAGCATATGTAGACATAAGCTTGGATCACATTCTCTTATTATTTATTTGTTTGTTTGTTTGTTTGTTTGTTTCACATTCAGGCTGCAGTTTGCTCTCCCTTCTCTCCTTCCAGTCCCTCCCCGCATCCCCCTCTGCCTCCCACCCCATCCGTTCCTCCTCTGTTTCTCTCCAGGAAAGGGGCAGGGCCTCCCATGGATAGCAACCAAGCATGGCATATCAAGCTGCAGTAAGACTAGACACCTCTTTTCATATTAAGGCTGGATGAAGCTTCCCAGTATGAGGAATCAGTTCCCAAAAGCTGGCAAAAGAGTCAGAGACAGCCCCTGTTTCCACTGTTAGGAGTCCCACAAGCAGATCAAGCTACACAATATATATGGATCACATTCTCTCTAAAACATTTTAAATTGTATTATATTTGTGGTATGTGTATGCATCCACCTCCATGCCCCCCCCCTCTCTCTCGTGTGTGTGTGTGTGTGTGTGTGTGTGTGTGTGTGTGTGTGTGTGTGTGTGTGATGTGTGTGCAGAGGCCAGAGGAGGACATTTGTGTCCTACTTTACATGCTCTGTATCAGCCCCTTAGAGTCTCTCACTGAACCCAGAGCTCATCACTTCTCCACTAGGCTGGCCAAGCCTCACTGTCCTCCTGTTCCGCCCAACCTCCAGCTCTGAGGCTACAGTCCTGCAAAGCCTCTCTCAGCATTTTAGCAGTTTAGTGCTGGTGACCTGAACTCAGATCCCGATACCTGCGCTGCAAGTGCGCTTACTCAGCCAGCGATCTCCCTAGCCTCTTAACTATTTTTAATTATGTGAATGTGTGGATGTCTGTATGTGGGTATGTGCACGTGAGTGCAGCCCCCAAGAGGCATCAGATTTCCCTAGAGCTGGAGTTACAGGCAATTGTGAACTTCCCAATGTGGGTGCTAGGGGTGGGAACTTGGAACAGCCCTCTGGAAGAGCAGTGTCTGCTCTTGACGGCTAAGCATCTCTCCAGCCCACCCTGCAATTTCTCACTAGAGCCTTGCAGGTTATTATATAGTTAAAATCTCAGCTGTACATTTCGGGGACGGGGGGGGGGGGATACTCCAGTGCTCAGGGAAAGCTGCCAACCCCTGATGCCACAGCCTTTGGGTTTAGGGTGATGAAAGAAACCCTCTCACACTCCTCCATCACGAAAGGTTAAATTGCCAAGTCAAACCTTGGAATCCAGAGTTAGATTTTGTTGCTCAGCTACAGAAGTGCTTGGAACCTTAATAAAGGTATTTAACTCGGGCCGTTTCTGCCCCTACACAAGCTTCCCCGTTGGGATCAGGGAGAATGTTTCTAATATGCACACACACAGTCAGGCTGAGCCAGGCTGTGGCTGCAAGGTTCCTGGCAGATTTCCATTGTTGCTACAATTGATGGGGCACAGAGCTACAGGGCAACCCTCTGCAGGGAGTCGGCCACTGGGGCTTCAGCTCAAAGCTTGGCACGATCTGATCTCCCACCTCCAATCACTTGACCGCTAGCTCTTTCACCTACAAACGGGTCCCTTGGCCAGACCATCCTTCATCCTGCCAACTTTGAATAACAATCCCCAAAGTGTCTCCTGCTGCCACCACCAAGGCACACCTTCCTCCTTCACATCCTCCCTCTATCCAAAAAGCCACCAGCCGACCCAGTCTTTCATCCAGAGGCGCGGTCACACTAACTGAAGGCTGAGTGCTTTTTAAGGTCTCTTAACACACATCAATAAACTGATGAGATTCAGTGGAAGTATTAGAAACAACTGAATTGTTAAAACATCTGGGTTCTTTGGTTATTGTTGTTATTCTTATTGAGACAAGGTCTCACTAAGACCCTGTCACAACCTGGCTGGCCTTAAACTGGTGATGCCCCTGCATTAATTAACACCTTGAGTGCTAGGATTACATACATTCCCCACCATACCCTATTCAAACATTGTATTTTCTTTGTCATAGTGATGCTAATCTATTTTAGCACACCCTCTCTTTAGGATGTGTGGACCTGTGAAGACACTAAACCACCTTGCTATAGAGCCCTGGTTATTGTAATGAAATTCTACCTCCCAGGAGGGGTGCTGATAGTCACAGACCCATGTTCAGGTGATAACTCCTGCTCTGCTATGAAAAGGTAGGACAGCCTGCTACTAAACAGATTCTAGAAGTGCAGCTTGGAGTGAGCCTGTTACTACCTCTTCCCCCAACCTCTTCCCCTGCCTTCTTTCCATTACACACTTTCACTTAAAGAATTCCAACCCCGGTGAGGATAAAGCTCCCCGGGCAATCTCAGCATCTACCCTTCATCTTCCACAGGACCACGCTCGTTATAAGGAAAAGGTGTGCCAGAAAGTGGTGTGCAGATCCACCCACCTCGGAAAAAAACGGAGTTTCGTTCTTAGAGTGCAGTACGCACATGCATTATTGAAATTTTGCACAGCTATGAAACTGAGGTCACACCATTTCCACAAGAAGCAACCTCTAGTTTCTTTCTAACACCGTTCTGCACTTGCCAACTCTTTCCATGTAGGGTCTTCGCAGAAAGAAAAATGTTTCTTCCATGTGTTCCTCCAACGCTTCTCTACAAAATTCCCCTTGGTGACACCACTCCTCTTGGAAATCTCTCCCTGGAGGCAGTTTCTTCCATTTTCTGAGATACCCGTGGAAGGGTACACTCTCCGAGGGACCCTGGGAAAGAGTGTAGTCCGTGAGGATAGTCCCCTTGACTCTCTTTTATTTATTATTTATTTATTTAATGGGGGGCAACTATGTGTGTGTGTGTGTCCCTTCTTCTCCACCCCTTCATACAGAAGTGGCTGACACTTGTTCTCCAAGGCTGATCTGTCTCACCGGGCTCTTAATTCCAATTGGAATCTCACCACGAAAATATTGCTCAGGGTTCTAGGAGTTTTAGCCTGTTATTCCTCCTCCCTGCTGGGCTGCCCAATCAACTCAGAGACATGCTGTACATTGGCATGTGACTCTGCCCACGCTGCCGCTCTCAGTCCCATGCCCGTACCCAGTCCTTTGGGAGAATTTTAAAAAATCAGTTAAGGAAAGGAAGTAAATATGGATACACCAGAAAACTAAAAGGGAGTTCCATTGGAGATAGGTGGTACTGTTACATACTAAAATGTGCCAAGGAACTAATGATTCTCACACAATAAAACTGCAACATAGCTGGCTATGCAAACTCTTAATAAATGGGGTTGAATTAAGAAATGAATGTAGGCCGGGCAGTGGTGGCGCACACCTTTAATCCCAGCACTCGGGAGGCAGAGGCAGGCGGATCTCTGTGAGTTCAAGGCCAGCCTGGGCTACCAAGTGAGTTCCAGGAAAGGCGCAAAGCTACACAAGAGAAACCCTGTCTCGAAAAACCAAAAAAAAAAAAAAAGAAAAAAGAAAAAGAAAAGAAAAAGAAATGAATGTAGAAAACTTATTTTCAAAGTAAGCAGATAGCATGTTATTTTAGAACCTCTGAAACTTTAATAATAAAATCAGCTCTAATGTTGTCATATGCAGACATACTTAAAGTGGACAGCAACAGAATGATAAAAACCTAAATTATACAAAGGATATGAAAAAAATACTCAAAACTCAAAAGCTCAGAGTGACAATCTTCTTTCCACAAATGATAGCAGTCATAAGGTCAACGTTTGACAGAACTGACGACAACTAAGTTACTTGAGCATAAAAACATTTGCAGCACTGAACAGGACAAAGAGAAAACAGCTATGGACGTAAGACCGGTTTTTCTCTTCTTTTCTTGGTTTGGCGATGGGTGTCACTGAGTAGTCCTGGCTGGCCCAGGATTCTCTAGGTAGACCGGGCTAGCCTCCAACTCACAAAGAACTTCTTGCCTCTGCCTCCTGAGTGCTGGGATTTTCCAGGCAATTTTTCATATCTTAAACATAAAAGAATGAAGTCTTTTCTTCTGTTACAAAATTATAAATTACTATTTGGTAGTATTTCACATTTTCCTTATTAACTTATGTAAGAGATCAACATCTTGTACAGTCAGTCAGGATTTCTCTGCTCTGTAGTTTGCAAATACATGCTTTACTTTTCAGAGGTTTACTTTATTTTTAATTATGTGTATGTTTATTGTATGTGTCTATGTGGGGGTGATGTCCACATAACTGTAGTTTCTCACAGAAGCCAGGAAAGGACAGCAGATTCCCTGGGGCTGGAGTTACAGGCATTTGTGAGACCGCTGATATGGGTGTTGGGAACAGAAGTCTGGTTCTCCACACCAGCACTATACACTCCTAACCATTGAGCCATCTTTCCAGCCCCCTATTTTCACTATTAAATGATTAAAAATTACTTTGTTACCTAAGTGTTTATAAAATAAATCTATCAATCATTTTGCCTTAATTTTCGTCTTTTGTCCCATGTTTACAATGACTTTTCTGCCTTATAATTATAAGTATGCCCATATCTTATGCCTCTGTCTAACTTGTAAACTATATACACTTGTTTTACTTACCACTGAGGAGAGATCTTTCTTAATTCTTCCTCTTTCATCACTAATATGTGGTCTAACTTTGCCCCCCCTCCCCAGGCCCGGAGTCCCATCTGCGGCACCCATGGGCCTCAGCAGATACACACTTCACTGCTCTCCCTGGTGGCTGACTTTGGTGCAGGTACCAAATTGAGATATTTGAAGATTGGTCACGAAGTTGAACATTCCAACAAATGAGTTGGCCCTGATCACAGATGTGCTTACCCCCTTCTTTTACAGATGAACTTGTCTTAGTTAGCACAAGCCTCACCCACAATACACCCTGAAAGCTCAGAATGAGATTGAGTTAACTTACTAATAATGGAGCTGGGGGTTAGAAGAGAGTTCGGTGTGGTTACGTGAACACAGGAACATCCACAGTCTTTCTGGAGTTCAAGTTGGCAATGCACATCAAGACCTAAAAATATGAACACCCTGGGACCCAGTCATTCCAGTTTTCATCATCAATTCCAAGTAAATAATTAAAGATCTGCGCAAAGAGATGCCTATAAATATCTCAACTATAGTCTGTGATATAAAATATTGGCAATACAAAAATGTCTGCTAGTAGAAGAAACATTAAATAATATAAATGAGTGTATACCTAAAAAATAGGTTTGCTATAATATTATGATTCTGCTTTGTTGGTAATTATTACATATACACATGACAAATCATTGGCACAAAGGTGTTCTGGTCAAGGTTTACAACCAGCTGTCTGAGGAGAAATACTGAGATGTGGCCGTTGTCATTTTCTGCGGTGTGAAACAGCCTGATGGCCAATCTTAAGGTACCCACTCTGGAACATTTAAGTTCAAAATTGGAGAGCAAAGTGTGTGCACCTCTCCTGAATTATCTGCAGAACTCTGATGGGGAAGAGAGAAGGAGGGAGGACAGAGAGACGGAGAGATAATGAGACAGAGAGGAGAGAGAGAGAGAGAGAGAGAGAGAGAGAGAGAGAGAGAGAGAGAGAGAGAGAGAGATCAACCTGAGACACCAAGGGAAGATGGAAGTCTAAGTGGCCCTGTAATGGCTTCAGATTTCCTGCTGGGGTTCGCGTTTTAGTTCCTAGAGTGAGAGCACCGTGAGCTAGTCAGAGAGCTGCCTGACCTCTGCACTCTAAATGCACAGTGACAATGAGTGTGCCAGAAGAGTGCGGGGAAGAGAATAGAAGGAGGGGAGAAAATCAACAAGTGTGAGCAGGGGTGGAAGACAGCTACCCAAGGTCCCAAGGGGATGAATTAAAATTGGGAGCAGAAATAGTGAACATGTAACCACTTGAGTTCTGCAATATAGATTCATTTTTGTCTCCAAAGTTGCTTTAAAGTCTGCCTGTTGCCGTGTGTGTGTGTGTGTGTGTGTGTGTGTGTGTGTGTGTGTGTGTGTGTATGCTTATATGTGTGTGCATGCATATGAATGCATGTGTGTGGGTTGTTTGGGTGCATGCAGGAATTTTTTTATGTGTTTATGTGTACATGTGTATGTATGCTTAGTGTATGTATGTATGTATGTATGTATGTATGTATGTATGTATGCATATATATGTATATTTGAGGAAGGCTTTAGCAAACTAATGACATGACTGGGCATGAGCCTGCTGGTGTTGAGAGGAGGGACTATGGAGAGGGAAGAGCAGAAGTTGGGTGGTCAGAGTGAAGTGTGATGACTGAAGAGCTGAGACGGGTGGGGGTGGTGAGAAGTGGTGGTATTAAGATGTATTTGGAAGGGACAGCCACCCGGATTTGCTGTGATTCTCATGCCGCCAGACTGGCACCTCTGTGTAGACAAGTGTCCAGGCATCCTGATTTAGGTTGCTTCCAGTGAACTATTCTTTGAGGGGAGCAATTATATTTTATTATCCCTATGGAATGCAGCCCATGCATAAAGTATTCATAAGGGGCCGACCAGTCACTTGAGCAGCAGCTCCAATCCTGACAGTTCCCTGGTTAGTGGCCCTCTGATATATTTCCCTGTGCAGTCCATAAGTCCACGATCCCTGTCCTGACCCTGAATGACAGTTCACTGTGTTGAAGGACCTCCTTTCCAGCCATCACATGCCTCAGTCAACGCACTATTTCCTGTTCTGATTATACACAGCCTCCTGTGCCAGAGTACATGATTGAGTGTCTAAATTTCTGTTCCTTTCTCCTCCACACTCTCTGAGGAAAACTGTATGCCTCCCATCCCCAGAGCAGCAGGCTTGACCTGCTCATGTGGCTTTTCCCAGTGAAATGAGTGTGAACATCACAGTAGAGCTGTCCTCATTCCTTCCCATCTCCCAGGAGGCCAGCTTGCCCTCATTGGACAGGCGACACTAGGTGACAGTACTAAATTAGAAGATGTCAAGCAAGCACCCTGACACATTTTGACTGTGTCAAAGACTGCAAAGACAAGCAAAGACTGACTGAAGAGTTGGTTTGTGTATTAACTGTGTTAGGTGTACTTCTTGTGCCCATAGTGAAGTATCTAAGACTGCTGCGCATGTGTGAAGAAAAGTTAACTACTTGGCTCACAGTTTGGGAGGCTGGAAACCCAAGATTGGGCAGCTGCCCCAGTCCAGTCAAGGCCTCTTTGGCCACCTCACATCATGGTGGAAGGCATTATGGTGGGAGGAGGCACAGTGAGAACAGATGGCCCAGTAAGACAAGAAGCCAGAGAGAAACCGAGGCGAGAACAATCCTGTTCTATCATCTGAATCTCCTTCAACAAGCACACCAGGACTGCTAAGATGGCCTAGCAGGAAATGGCACCTGCTGCCAAGCTTGATGGCCTGAGTTCAAGCCCCAAGATTCACATGGTGGAAGAAGAGAAACAACTCTTGCAAGTTATCTTCTGACCTCCATATGCCAACCAGTTCTCTCTCTCTCTCTCTCTCTCTCTCTCTCTCTCTCTCTCTCTCTCTCTCTCTCTCTCTCACACACACACACACACACACACACACAAAAAAAAAAAAAAACTTTAATAAAAAATTTAAGCACTAACCGAAGTCCAATGAGAATTACATCAATCCCTTCTGAAGAAAACACCCCTGTCACCTAGCCTCCCTTTCAATAAATTCCACCTCTTAATGATCCCATCACCTCCCAGCTTCGCTACACTGAGGACCAGACTCTCATCATAGGAACCTTTGGGGGGCCTACTTAAACCACATCAAAGCACTGTATTGACCATATTCATTGTTTTTCTTCCGACTGTGACCAGTATCTGAAGAGAAGACACTCAAGAGTAGAAGGCTGTATTCTCAGCCATGGTTTGAGGGTATGGACCTTTGTGGTGGGGGAAGCAGGGTGGGAAACAGAGAGGGTGGGAAGTAGAGAGGGTGGGAAACAGAGAGGGGGAAACAGAGAGGGTGGGAAACAGAGAGGGTGGGAAACAGAGAGGGGGGAAATAGAGAGGGGGAAACAGAGAGGGTGGGAAACAGAGAGGGGCAAAGAGAGAGGGTGGGAAGTAGAGAGGGGGAAACAGAGAGGGGGAAACAGAGAGGAAAAGAAACAGAGAAGGAAGGAAGCAGAGAGGACAGGAAGTGGAGAAGGAAGGAAGCAGAGAGAACAGGAAGCAGAGAGGGGGGGAAACAGAGAGTGGGGGAAACAGAGAGTGGGGGAAACAGAGAGGGTGGGAAACAGAGAGGGTGGGAAAGAGAGAGGGGGAAACAGAGAGGGGGGAAACAGAGAAGGTGGAAACAGAGAAGGAAGGAAGCAGAGAGGACAGGAAGTAGAGGACAGGAAGTGGAGAAGGAAGGAAGCAGAGAGAACAGGAAGAGGAGAATGAGGGAAGCAAAAAAGGAAGGAAGCAGAGAAGACAGGAAGCAGAGAGGACAGGGGGCAGAGAGGACAGGAAGCAGAGAAAGAAGGAAGGGGAGAAAGAAGGAAGCAGAGAGGACAGGAAACAGGACAGGACTATAAGCCTCAAGCCCTACCCCCTAGTGACTCATTTCCTCTAGATTAGCTACAATTCCTAAAGGTTCCACAAGCTTCCAATACAATATCATCACCTGAGGACCAAGTGTTCAAGCATAAGACCATAGGAGGGACTTTCCCACCTAAAGAACACTGACCTGGCCCCTTCTCCAATGATGACTCCATGGCCCTGACACATGTGCTAGGGTAAGGCACATGTGGCCTGATTCCAGAGACATGTGTGGAGCTTGAATGGGATGCCATGTTCCTTTGCTAATGTCACTGGAGAGGTTGTCCTGGGAACCTAGAGAACTGGCCGCGGGGAAATCGTACTCTTTGCCCTCTACAGCAGGAGACACACTGCTTTACAGGACACCCCTGGCTGAGAAGAGGGTGTCTGATCTCCTCTCCAACAACATGAGCTTGTAAAGAGGGGGTTCAAATGTTCTATGTGCACAGACACTGCTTTGCCAGGTCAGGTACCAAGTCCCTGCTGGATACTCAAGAGAAGGTAACAATCACAAGTGGTGGATTCTCCAGACAGACCTCCTGGATCGGAACCTTGCTTCTAGTACTCACCAGCTGTGTGCCTCTGAGAAAGTTACTCAACCTCTCAGAACATTACTTCCTCACCTGTAAAATGGGCTGACGACAGCACACTCACCTCATCCTGCTGTTAAGGGGAATTAATGAACTATGAACTACGAACCGTGTGTGAACCCTCTGCCCTGAACTTTCTTAGCATTGGTTGACTAAATTCTCCATTCTTACAAATTGAGGCTGTTCTGTATCCATGGAAGCTTATGTTTTCTAATACTCCATACATGACATAGAACTAGAAAATTCATTCTGATTAGCAATGATTAGATTAATTTTGTGAGGTACAAAAGGGTAGACCTAGGAGGCAGGCACTGAAATTTTTCATGCATTTCTAATTCAGAATGTATTTATTGAAAGGCACAGTCCTAAGGGCAGATGTTGGCACCCTGGCCAGAACAAACAAGAAGCCCTACTTTTGCAAAGATATTATATTCTGAGGGCTGGGAGAAAGCAAAGAGAAGATGAATCCGAGATACATCCATACAGTGTTCGGCAGTCCTGGGGAATAAAGACAAATAAATTAAGAAAAGGGAGAAGCTGCAAATCAGAGCAGGGTGGTCAGCCGTGGTCTACTCAGTGAGGTGGATCTTTGAGGCAGGTCATCCCTAGGACATTTTGTGTACCTTGGACAGTCCATGACTTGGAAATCAAGTTCCTGTCCTTTCCTAAGCCTCCTCGCCTCAGGTGGGACAAGGCATAGGAGAGCCTCAACGTTTTGCAGGCACTCAAGTTAAACACTGAACTTGGAATTGCATAGGAGAACATGGCTGCCGGGCCAGGGTAAGCAAACCGACGGGCCAAACCTATATTTACAGAATTCGGTTTTGAAAGAAAATCTTCATTAGAAGTGGTGATGACTGAAACTTCCCTGCCCAAGGACAGTTGACTAAACACTTCACAAGGAAGTAAAAAGAGAGCCTGAGGGGGGGGGGGGTTGCAGACCCCTCCTCCTTCTGAACTCTCCCTATGAAAACCCCAGGGTGTCCAGGAAGAAGGCATAATTACGCCAGAGACTCCGCCAAGAGAGGACAAGCCCTAGCATTGTGCCGCAGCCTCTGATACCAGCAGGCGTCGGCCCTGCTGCTAGCATTGGCTAGCTCCTGGGTTTATTTATCATCGCTTCTGCAAGTCGTACACACATCCAAGTTTTAGACCCTCTGTCATTTGTCATTAAGACTAATTGCTCCTGAGGAAGGAGTCTGGCTTCATGCAGAGATAGGAAGGAAGGGCCTACGCTGAGCCCAGCAGATAGCGCTCCATCTACCCTTGGCTCAGCTTTCCCCAGCACAGGGTTGGGTGGGCAGTGGGAAGAGGAGGAAGGGCTCCCCGGCAGAATACTTTCCTGGCTTTCAAAGGAAAAAGCAACCATGGGGATGCCAAGATGGATGGAGCCGCTAAGGGTTGCTTCATTGAAATCTCCTGGCCCATATCCTCAGGAGCCATGCACTGGCTGTAGACAGTACGCAACCATACTCTCTGCCCCTCCCCAGAAGGTGGTGAAGGAAGAGGCCACAGCGTAGGAAAACACAGTGTCTTTTCTGGACTGTCTTTCCCACATGGAGGCTGAGCATCGCTTGACCAGGATGTTTTGCACTGAACTAATTGCACCTGAACCAGCTGTGGGACCCTGACTTTCCCCTGGGCCAGCTGGAGAAGTGCAGAGGAGAAAATACAAGACATTGTACCTTGAAACCAAGAGCCAACCATTCCTTCTAAGAAAGTGTATTGTGGCCGGGCGGTGGTGGCGCACACCTTTAATCCCAGCACTTGGAAGGCAGAGCCAGGTGGATCTCTGTGAGTTTGAGGCCAGCCTGGTCTACAGAGCGAGATCCAGGACAGGCACCAAAACTACACAGAGAAACCCTGTCTCAAAAAACAAAAAACAAAAAAAAAAAACAAAAAAAAAAGTGTATTGTAAACCACAGGTAAGAGAAGCTCAGAAGAGTCAAGGCGGGGTTGGGGGCGTTGGAGACAAACATACCACACTGGAGGCATGGAGAGGCACACTGGGGAACTTACCAATGTGGGTTTGGTTCTGTATGTTTGGGGGATTAGTCAGATCAAGTTCAAATTTGGTCTGGTGTAGGGGGAAAAACTCTAACTCCTCATTTTTCTTTCTGAATCTTTTTTTCCAAGGTAGCGACTTGGTGTACAACTCTCTCTTCCCCTAGCTGGCCATGTGAAATAAAGCCCTCTATACCCACCATTAAATGACGTTCCTGGAACTCACAGGAAGCCAAGAACCAGTTCCAGGATAGGGCATCCTGACCTCCCCCTGGGAGATTCCTCCTGTGTGTCAATGTCACTGGGCCAAGTGCATGGGGGATTTCACCGAATGCTGTTTTGGATATCGCTGTGTTTGTTTGTTTGCTTGTTCTTTTGCTGGACTTTCTATGAACTAGGGTGTACTCTAGAATGTGGGGAAATCTCATCTCATCAAGCCAAAAGGCCTTAACACCAAGCAACGATTCTGCCAACAAGTAGCCCTCCAATTTGGAATGACTCTCTCTCTCAGATCTCAGTCCTTAGAGCCACTTGGCAGCCCCCCCTCTTCATATAAGCTAACTCCCTGCCTGATACATGGACCCAGGAGTTTCTAGAAAAATAACACATTTGCTGTGAAGGATTAAGACAATGTATAAAAGCAAGCATGCCACACACAGTATGCTTTATAGAACACCAAATGCATCTGTTACCATTTTGGCGAGCATCCTTTCAGACAGCTCTTGGTGGGACATATTCTCATTCACACATACATGTAGACAAGTTTTATTGCCAGTTGCCGTGAACATGACTGTTTACCACATGAGTGAAACTTCTGGCCACATGATGATTCTTACTGTCATAATTAATGGTTCCCGCAGATGAATATTTAAATTCCTTTCTGAAATACACATAGAATATTTCTAATAGTGTGTGTGTGTGTGTGTGTGTGTGTGTGTGTGTGTGTGTGTGTGTGTGTGTGTGTGTGTGGTGTATAGATCCACGTGTGTACCTGTGTGCGTGGAGGGCAGGGGATGACACTGGTGTCTTCTACTCTCTCTCTCCATCTTATCTTTTGAGATAGGGACTCTCACTGAACCTAGAGCTCAACAACTGACTAGACTGTCTGGCCAGCTAACTGGGCATTCACCTCCTTCTGCTCCCTCGGCACTAGGGTTACACGCATGCTTGACTATGTCCAACTTGTATATGGGTGCTGGGGACCTGAACTTGGGTACTCATGCTTCGGCAGCAGGCACTTCACACCTCAGCCATCTCACCAGATGCAAATATTTCTAATCTTTAACCACCAACAACAATTCCGTGATGGTCAGTTTCTGCGCAGGCTTCTCCCAAAGAAATTCACTGAAGAATTGTGGTCACAGATGTGGACGTTTTGCATTTTGCTGCACAGTGTCAGCCTGCCTGGGAAAACATGGGGCATGCAGATTATTTATATATTCATAAATACTGCAGGAGAATGCCCACCAGTCATGTTATTCCTAACACTGGAGCCCAAGGCTGGGATGAACTAAGTGCAGTCTGTGGACTGTCCCCACACCGCTGGCATGGGCTGGCAGTGTCTCTCGGTCCCTCATTGCCACCCTCCCATGCTTCCGCCTCGCTGTATCATTCCTTCATCCAAATATACCCTGCTTGTCATGTCCCAGTCTGCACGGTTCTTCTGAGAGCCCCGCCTGTCATGGTCCTGCCTTCAGTTTGTCAAAATCATCTCCCCACTTCTAGGTCACCCAGGTCCCAGGAGAGTCACGGGATGTCTGTCTACCTCAGTCACAACTGGCCTCTTCCCACAGCCCTTGGTTTGTTGTCTCCTAGAGTTCCCAACATTCTCTGTTATCATTTAGCAATGTGTCCGCCCCGCATTTGCTCAGGTTCTGTATCTACAGATTCAACCAATCACAGACTGGAAATACTTGGAACATATACACACTTCCATATAGAGCACATAAAGACGTGTTTGCCATCATCCCCTAGATAATACAGCACAGCTATTTGCACAGACCCTAGCTTGCATTGCATTATAGGTCATTTAGAGAGGTCTGGAGGTATACAGGGGAACCTATTCCATAGGATCAGAGTAAATTCTGTGCCATTTGACAAAGGGACTCAGGTATGCACAGGCTTTGGTGCATGGAGAAATGGTTAAACCAATCCTCCACAGATCACGGAGTGACTGTGTTCCTGTTCTGGCTTTCTCCTCTTCCTAAAAACCCTCTGAGGACAGAAACCTGTCTCCTGGGTGTGCACACACTGTAGCAGCTTGTCCTGGTGTTGGGGGAACAATATGTATTCAACGCCTTATCCTCAATGATTCCAGAGCCATCAGTGCTCCAAGCAGGCAGGATATTCTACAGTCTCGGGATCCTGTGATTGTTTTTGGTGGGAGGACATAACACGCTGCGGGTAGACAAGCGCAGTGAATGTGGTTCTGACTCTCTATTAATCATGACCCTCCACATCTCCTCAGCCTTGGCCCTGGAATTTGGGCTGTACTTGATCTAGACTTCACCAAGCCTGGGATGGCTTCCCATGGCTGGTGCCTACTGCTGCATCTAGCATCTAGGATTCCTCTACCAATGAGGGCAGTCACCAAGCTCAAAGGGAAAAGTGATACAGACGTCTTTGTCCACAGAAAGGAAAAAGAAAATCATCAGTAATGGAGCAGAACATGCTTAATTTTTCCCTCAAAGGCATTAAACTGTAGTCAGAAAGCTCTCTGTCATTTCCCAGGCCATGGTGGCAGGAGGACTCTGGAGAAGCCTCAGATGGCATCAGAAATGCTTCTGGGCCTGGACTCTTGAGGGTTAGGAAGCTGTGGGTTGGCAGGACTGCCTGGCACATTGTGCTGGGCTGTGGCCTCCATCTGCTGAGAGTATCCATTGTCCTCTAGCAGCGATGGAGGGAGAGACCCATGGTACCAGCGTGCACTGATTTGTGCACTCTGGCACTCAGACTGCACTGTGTAAATACTGTCCCCTAGTGGGCGTTGATGACAACTCACCCCGAAACCTCAGGCTTCTGCGCTTAACAGATGGAAGGGACTTGTCCAACCTCTCTCCTGTGACACAGTTGTGGAAACTGAGGCCAGGTAGAAAAAGGGACCGCCCTAAAGTGATACACTGAATGATAGATTTTGGAGTGAAGTAGAGATCTCAGGTACCAACTGGTCATGTGTGGCATCTCTGGTCTTAGTTACTGAACAGTCTTCTGGGAAAGCTACGTTTCCTGAGATCAAAACCCTAGAAAAGGCTCAGAACTAAGTCATTAGGATGATTTTTGTTTTTTATTGTTTTATTTTTTACATTGAAAATAGATTTTTTTTCATACATATATTCTGACTTTTAGTGTTTTATTAATGATAAACATTTTAGTGAAAAATTTTGTTGGAATATTTCTAACAAACCATTGATTTGTTCTTCATTCGCAGCTAATTTTTAAATGTTTCCCAGTTCTGCTGAATCCATGGGAATTTTTAAAAAAGATATACATATATGCATATGTCTTAAAATATTTTACTTATAAAAATAGTTGTTCTTTTAAAATTACATTTATTTGTTTAGTTTGTGCAAGTGTGCACATGTGTATGTGCATGCATGCGCACGTTGTGTGCGCGTGTGTGTGTGTGTGTGTGTGTGTGTGTGTGTGTGTGTGTGTGTGTGTTTGATGAGCTCATGTGTAGAGGTCAGAGAACAGCTTGCAGGAATTCATTCTCTCCCTATACCAGGCAGGTCCCAGGGACCAAACTCAGGTCCTCAGGCTCGGTGGCGAAAGCCTTTACCGCTGCATCATCTCAGTGTCCCACAAACAGCTCTAGATTCCGCTGCTGTCTTCGTCGTCGTCGTCTTATATAATTCCTTTTGCCATTTTCCTTTGTCTGCTCTCATATCTAAGAGCCATCGGACAGAGAACCTTTCTTACTGCTGGTCTTCTTCCATCTGGAAACTGTGGGCACCCACTGGTCTGGGGTGCCTTAAGCAGCTCGTGCTTGGCAGTGGTGGTGGCCATTGTGGTGAATGAAAACAACAAACCTTCCAGAAGTCCATTCCCAGATCACTCCTGCTCCTCTTCCTCTTCTGAGGTGAGGTCCCTCGGCTCCTCCGGTGTGTGGGAATCACAGTCCTTTCCGGGTATTTCGTGTTGGGACTCGAATCAAACCAGGCTTCTTCTTACTTTGTCATGAGAAAGCACTGAATAAATAAATGTAGGAAAGTGGAAGGTTGAGACTCAGTGGACTTTGACTCAGTAGACTGTGGACAGTTTCCTCCTTGCTTTCCCTAGGAGGCGAGGCTAATGGTCTGTCATGGTTAGAGTTTCTATTGCTGTGATAAAACACCATGACCAAAGGCAAGCGGGGGGGGGGGGTAATTTGGCTTATACTTCCACATCTTAGTCCATCACTGAAGGAAGTCAGGGCAGAAACTCAAGCAAGACAGGAACCTGGAGGCAGGAGCTGATGCAGAGGCCACAGAGGCATGCTGCTTACTGGATTGCTCCTCATGGCTTGCTCAGCCTGAATTCTTATAGAACCCAGGATCAGCAGCCCAGGGATGGCACCACTCACCATGGACTGAGCTAATGACTAATTTAAAAAATGCCCTAGAGCCAATCCTTATGGAAGCATTTTTTCATTTGAAGTTCCCTCCTTTCAGATGACTCTAAACTGTGTCAAACTGACATAAAACTAGGCAGCATGTGGTCATGATAGCAACAGGTGTCTTTGATGTACCATCTCTGTGTTTGATTTCTGTGTGATGGTTTCCAGCACACAGTCACACCTACCAACCTCGGCTCCCTGTAAGGTATTTTTACTGTGATATAATCAAGGCTGTCTCAGTCTCATCGCTTACCTTGAGGCTGTGGCCTTCATTCCACTTTACAAGACACAAAATTAATCCTCACTCTGTGAGATATAGCCAGTCAAAGCCACATCGTTAATGTGTGGAAGGCTGGAGATTCCAGCCAGGCCCATCTGACCTCACTTCCTCTGCCCTGCGCCTCCTGATGGCACCGTGCATTAGGAAAATCCTGACAGTGCTATGACTTTGATATGGCTTGATCGTGTCTCCCACGACCTCATGTGCTGGAATCTAATGCCTGCTATGAAGGCGGTGAGAATTTAATCGGACTGTGGTGCTTTAGAAATGGGGCCTTTAAGAAGGGATGACAGTTAAATGAGTCATTGGGGTAGAACCTCATGACCAAACACTGGTGGCTTTCTAAGATGGGGAGAAGGAGGATATGGACACATGTTCTCTGTCTCTTGTCATGAAATGCCCTGTGCTTGCTCAGGGCTCTAGCAAAAAGGCCATCACCAGACAAGGGCCCTGGCCCTTCCATAACTATGAGCTAAACAAACCTTTTTCCCTCATGAAGTTATCCAGTCTCGGGCTAACACAGGAGAGAGCCGTTCCTTTCCCTCTCTAGAGTGAGAAATGGGTGGTCAAAGAAGCTGGGGAATTCAGAGGATTCAAACCCAGGCTGCCAGCTGCCGCCTCTGTGTTGATTCTGTATTTATTTGGTCTCAGCAAATCTCTCACAGAGGAGGCCACACTTCTAGGCCTCTTTGGGTCTTGCTCAGAGTCATCCTAACCCTGGGAAGGGTTCTGAGTAGGACAGTGGAGCCGAGGTGGGCTTGTGACCTCCACCCACTCCCAGTGAAATGGAGTCTACAGTCTGGTACCATTTGAATTTTCTTCCCTGAGTCTAATTGTGTTTTCTACTTTGAAGCCTGTTTTGTCTGATTTAATATAATTACCTCGGCTTAGTTTTATTTAGTATTTACTTGCTAGATTGTTTTTCCATCTTTGACTTTCAACCTTTCCAAACTTATTAGGCCTTAGATGGATCTTTTATAGACTGGGGACTTGGCTGTTGTCATTTTTTTTTGTTATGTTTTTACTAAAATTAACAAGATTTATTTATGTCACTAGTGGATTTAGCCCATTTCTTCATTCATTAACTCATTTCTGTTCAATTCTGCTGTTGACTTTGTCTCACTTCCCCATTACAATTATTCTATTCGTTCTACTTCAGACGGCTTTCCTGATTCGGAAACTCTAGATGACCAAGTACTGCCAGGGCAGGGGTCAGCCCCAGAACGGCCTCGCTGCCACCTGGTCACTGGAGCACAAAGTGTTCCCTGACTCCCGGAAAGTTCCAGAAGAAACGTCTGATTCTTTTCCTTGGTTTATAACCCTGTGTTTTAGGTATAGTGCTAGACTTGAGAAAGAAAACTGTGTTGCTCTGCTGTGTCAGGCTGGGAACTCAAGAGGAACAGAGCAATGGAGTGAGTGTTTATTATAGAAGTGACTTTTGTATGACAAGGGACAGGCAGTCTGAAAATGGCGCTCTGCATGCTGGAGAGGCAGAGAGCATGGTAGCTCCCCAGCCCAGAAGCTCAGCAGTTCCAGTCAGGTGCTGAAGGCCTGGCAGGTCCCTGGAGAGCTCTACAGTGGTGAGTCCTCGTGAAAGGCCCAAAAAGTTGACATGGCGGTATCCACTCAAGCACTCGCTCTCAAATAAGAATAGGATCTACAGGTGAGCGGCTGCCTTCCTCCAACTTCCTCCCATGTGCTGGCTGCCAGTGTTAGAAGGTGTGGTGCACACACGGGGCTGGTCTCCCCGACTGCAGCACGGACCCACACATCAGGGACCACCTTCTCTGGCAATGGCACATGGACCAAGTGAGTTTACCACCCTAAAGAGTTGACAAGCAAGGTCAGTCATCACATCTGTCTGTCCTCCTCCTCATTCACTCACTCACTCATTCACATCTGTCTGTCCTCCTCCTCATTCACTCATTTACTCACTCATTCACATATGGAGCAAATATAATTGAGAACCAAATATCTAATGGTGGCTTTTTTTTTTTGGGTGGGGTTCTTACCATGAGAGTCCTGCTGTAAAACTTTGTATTTGGTTTTGGTTGGTTGGTTACTGTGTGGTCATTTTCTAACTTAAGGTCATTTCCATGCTTTATATCATTTACTATTACTGGTAATAAATCATACTAAGCATGTCTATTAACTTCTGATGAAAAACTTTGCAGGAAGGTCTTTAGCTATAGATATTATTGTTTTTGTAGGATAGCATTTTACACATAAAATTTGTGTCTTGAAAGGTAATGTAAAAGGTAAAATATGAGAACTCAATGTCCAAAAGCGAACTCAGAGGCTGGAGAGATGGCTCAGCAGTTAAGAGCACTGATTGCTCTTCCAGAGGACCCAGGTTCAATTCCCAACACTCATATGGCAGCTCACAACTGTCTATAATTTAGTACCAGGAGACCTGACACCCTTACACAGACACACATGCAGGCAAAACACTAAAGCTCATGAAATAAAAATAAACAAAGGTGAATTCAATTTTATAAGTACTGATAATATGTCTCTGAGCTGGATCCTTCTGCCAGCATAGAACAGAGTTTGAAAGGGGATGGAGCAGAAAACATAGATTATTAACAAATATAACTTTATATACTGATGAGTTCCATGAGAAACTTTTTAAATGATAGTGCATACATTGTTTTTTGGACCAGTTTTATCTCAGATCATGACTAAATTTTAGTGTATGGAGCAGTAGTTTACAATGACATAAACTAAAGTTAGGTAGTGAATCATCACCGGAACCTTCGAGAGTTAGAGAATGAAACTCTGTGCATCTGTTGAATATTGGCAAAGAGGAAGAGATTACGTATTCTATAGAATTAATAAGTTAGTGTACATACCTGCACTTCTATAAGAAACCTACTGATTGCTTATCCAGTGTTCAACAAATGCGCTGTGGCTAACTAATCTGCTTTCTTCCAGTTACGGTTCCCCTCACAACGTGTGGGAACGTCTGTAAGAAGACTAGCTTTGAAGCCAGGCACGGTGGCACATGCCATGTCTGGAGGCTGAAGCTGAAGAGTTGCCACAAGCTTCAAGAAAGCCTGGGCTACATGGTGAATTCCAGACTAGCCTGGTGTCTGGAGTGAGACCCTACCTCAAAACAACAAAAGCAAAACCAACAGAATAGGCTTGGAGTTGATGCTTGCTCTAATTCCATCTTTGGGGAAACGTCTCAGGCGCAGGACTGTGGAATCAAATAAAGTGCTTGAGAAACTCCACGGGAGACTGTACCATCGTGCCACTAAAAAGTGCCATTATTTCCAACTTCATGTCGCAAAAACTATTGATAAATTTTAGTGGTCATGATTTTTATGGGGGTTGGATTTTACATATTTATTTGTAGCTCACCTTTTAAGAAACATTTATATCAATTGCTTACATGTTTATCCATTGTGTTTTCATGCAGTCACTGGCTGGGGAAACCTTTTACATAGGAAAGAAACCATACTTCCTCAGCAAGTTTGCTTATTTTGTCCATATATTCCTGTATTTCACCATCCAGTGTGGGGCTGACTGACCCAATCTGAGGTAGACATCAATTACTGTTTAAGAAATGATCACTTCCATTCTTATTTTATCAAGAGCTTTTAGCCAAAATGAACACTGAGTTTATTCATTCTCCTTGGGTAAAGGGACAACTAACTATTATAATTCACTTGAAACTTTTCAGTTTGGCCCATTACACAAAGGTGTTTTGTCCTGCTTAAATGCACTGCCTTCATAAAAACAATTCATGACTTTATTATCAGCTTGATTTCTTTGCTTCTAATGAACTGAGAATTCTGTGCAGTGTTTTCTTTTCAGAATTTTGCTAAATTATTTCTATCATTTAAATATTTAACCCATTTGGAATTTGCTACTTTAAGAGGAACCTAGTTTTGATTTTTAGTGAAAATATTTAGCCCATTGTCCATTTATGTAACCCAGCCTTTGAAGAAGACACATTATCAGGAAATAGCATACATTGAGGATCAGCTTGGATCACCATAATAGCACACCCCAGATGACTTAAACAACAGAAACTCACTTCTCAGACTCCTGGAGGCTGGGGGTGGAGTCCAGGGCATCAGCACAGTTGGGTTCTGGTGAGGGCTCCTTTCCTGGCTTGCAGACACTGTCTCCCCATGCTCACAGGGCCTCCCTGACGAGTGCAGGTGGACTACACTGTTCTCCACCTTCAGGAAGTCGTTAACTTGTAAGGGTCTCCTAAAGACCTTATATTTCAGGAACGAGATGTATTTGGAAAAACACTATTCAGCCTACAACAATGTGTGGGTCCAGGATACACAGAAAGAGGTAAGCAGATCCCATCACATGTGGCCTGTGCAAAGTCTCTGATTCTCTTCTCTTAGATTCCATACCAGCTCCTCATTCTGGTTGACATACGAGCTAATGTGCTCAGTTATTTACTTGGATATATCTTTTTGAGCAATACAATTATTTTGTATTACTATTACTTTTTAACATTAGTTCAGAGTTTAGGACTCTTATATCAGACAAAGAAGATAAAAATAGTATGTACATCCTCACAAAAGCTAGACTGATTTCGTACAGAGGTGCTGCTGGGTAATTTACATAAGTGACATCAGGGTATAGACTTTTTATTTATTATTGTTGTTGTGTATTGTGCACAGATATGGTGCGTGTATTATGAATGCAGGTGTGCACATGCCATGGCCCACATGTGAAAGTCAGAGGACAATTTTCAGGAGCCAGTTCTTTCCTTCCACTGTGGGTTCCTAGATCACAGTTAGATTGTCAGGGTTGTGAGGAAACAGCCTCACAGCTGAGCCACCCCACCAATCCCAAGTTCCTTACTTTAAAAAAAAAAATGTGTATGAGTGTTTAGAACTTCAATTTTAGACCTGGAGTTGCAGATGGTTGTGAGCCTCCATGTGGGCGCTGAAAATTGAACCCCAATCCCAGGTCTTCTGGAAGAACAGCCAGTGTTCTTAACCACGGAGCAGTCTCCCCAGCTCCTTTACTCTTAAAGTCAATCCTATGCTATCATTTTACTGCATTTTAGAGTTAATATGAAAGCCACAAAGAGTACAGTGGAGCATTTCACATTATAATCTGTATCGTTGTATGAAAAATGAACCGAAAGGAAAATACATTTATACCAGGATCATTTTCAGACAAGAGGGCTGGCAAGATGGCTCAGTGGGTAAATGTTCCCGCTGTTAAGATCTCAAGGAGCTGTGATCTGCTTAAGGGGCCTCCTGGCAGTAGGATCAGGATCCGTCCCTGGTGCGTGAGCTGGCTTTTTGGAGCCCACTACCTATGGTGGGATGCCTTGCACAGCCTTGATGCTGGAGGAGGGGTTTGGTTCTGCCTCAACTGAATGTACTAGGCTCTGTGGACTCCCCATGGGAGACCTTGCCTTATTGGAGGAGGGAATAGGGGGTGGGTTGGGGGGGGGGAGGAGAAGGGGATCTGTGATTGGTATATAAAATCAATTTTAAAAATCCTTAATAAAAAAAAAATAATCTCTCCCCACCAAAAAAAGATCGATGAACTGAATTTGCTCCCCTGAACCCACTAGGAAAAAACAGACTGCTACAATGGCCTCTGACTGTCAAATGTGTGATGTGTGCCATGGCATGTGTGTGTCCACACACACACAAATTATTGACAAATTTTAAATATGGGCATAACGCATATAGTATAACAACTCTCAGCCACATGCAATTATTTAAATTGAAGTAAAATAAAAATTGAAATTTATTTCTTCCTTTTCACTAATCACACTTCAAATAGCCAACAACCACATAAGACTGGTAGCTGCTGCATTGAATAGTGGGCATTAAACAAATCCTGACATCACTAGGCATCCACTGTGGCTTGTTTTTATCTAAACTAACCAGGTTGACTGTCATATCAATATGGCTGAGCTGGGGAAGTGATGAGTGGTAAAGAAAACATGTTGTCTCTCCTGAGACTGACGCCCTCTAACACCATTTCCACTCTAGAAAATGGATGCGTCCACCTTCCGTGCCTTTTAGGAGCATAGTCACCCCCTTCCACTCACACCTTTCTTCTCTCCCCCACCGGCTCCTGCAGGGGTCCCTTGTTTGCCCGACTGGCTGCATGTCTTTGAATTTCTAGTGCCAAGCTGACAGAGTTGGCCATCTCTGCTGCTGGAGGTGTGGCTCGGGATGCTCTCTAGAGAATTTCGGCATTGGCAAAAAACGGGGCGGGGCGGGCGGGCGGAGGGGGAGGGAGAGCGACAAGCCAAGGGACCCTTGGATGGCCTGGCAGCGTTTGCCTGCCTTTGTTTTCTGCAGGGCTTGGGGCACACACACAGCCACAGTGAGCTGAGCTGGATTCATTCCGTCTTTGCAGTTCCTCTGGTCCTTTCATTTTCTTCACGGCCACATTACAGGAACGCGTTTTAAGATGTTTCTTGCTTGCAAGTTCTGTTCCCGCTGGAGAATAAAGTGGACCACAGACCGCCTGTCCTGGTGCCCACTTTCCTGACTGTGAGATGGACTGTGCATGCTTGGGCTCCCTGACAGTTGCTCGCCTCTGGATCTCCCAAGATCTCACGGGGACCTGGCCAGCTTGCTTCCTTTCCCGTCTTTTTGCTTTTGACACATTTCCATGTGACTTGCAAATGCCAGACTGCAAATCACCCAGGGGTTTCTGCATCCGAAGAGAAAGATTCTACTTTTTTCCCCCCTAGTATAACTGTAAAGCTGAAAGTAAAATGTGACTGGGGAAAGCAACCCCCAGATTTGTCTTTCCTTTGGTTTGAAATGATTTTGTATTACACATGGTGGCTTTTGTAGTTCAGCCTGTTCGGCCACAAGCCACCCTAACTACACAGTGAAATTCACAGGCTCACCCAGAGCAGGACCAACATCCCACTCTACCCAAGCCCCAATTGCACTGAGAAGCAGTTTCTGACATTAGTAGGAATGACTGCCATACATCCGTGACCTGAGCCTGGCTATAAACAAGATAGTTAAGGCTGACAGGCTTGTTTTCTTTACATGAACAGGGAGCCAAAGAAATTCATTAGGAAGCTTGAGAAACTGAGAACCTGAACTGAGATGCGATATAGGGTGCTGTCTTATTTAGGTTTATATTGATGTGATAAAACACCATGACCAAAAGCAACTTCAGGAGTCTATTTCCCTTATACTTCTACATCACAGACCATCATCAAAAAGGAACTCAAGGCAGAGACCTGGGGGCAGGAATTAAAGCAGACATCAAGGAGGAGCCGTGCTTACAGGCTTCCTCTCCGTGGCTTGTGCAGCCTGCTTTCTTATAGCACCAAAGACCACCTGACTAAGGGGTGGCACCACCCACAATGGGCTGACCTCTCCCACATCAGTTACTAATTAAGAAAATGGTCCACGGACTTGCCTACAGACCAGTCTTGGGCGTTTTCTCGATTAAGATCCCCTCTTTCCATATATGTCCAGTGGATATGTATGTGCCAAGTGGACAAAAAAACAACCAACACAGGGACCGTGGTGTTTTACATTCCCTGGAGAGAGGTGAACAAATGTCTCTTCACCTCAGATAAGACACCAATAACAGATCAAATAAACTATTCCACCCAAGTCTACCTTGATGAAACAGTAAGTTTAATCAGGATTCTTACAAGAACACGAATGAAGGCAGTTAGACCTTCTGGACAGTGGACAGCTGTGGCATCTATGGAGATGACTCCCTACGCTGGGGAGGACCAACCACTCACGTTCATATCCATGGAGAGGAAAGTGTCCTTGTGTGACTGTTTTCTTGATTTCTTTTTCAGGTATTACTTGTTCCCATATGGAAATAGAGTTGACTTTTATGTATTTCTTGCCTTCAGGGTTTCTATGTCTAAGACAGCTCATGTATGATGATGTCTTTTGTTTGAGGACTTTCATGTTCCACACCCAACCTCCCTAGCTAGGATTTCTGGTATTGGGCTGAACAGAAATGTCAAGGGGAGACAGTGTTTTATTAGTCCTGATCTTAGAGGAAAACTTCCCAGTTTTTACAGAGGATGATGTTGGCTCTGGCCTCATTACAAATGGGCGTTACTTAGGGTGTGTGTAGCTCAAATGTATTCAAAACAGCTTGTTTGGTGATGGGATAATAGCTAAAAGTCTACTTCCATCTGAGGCACCTTTTGAGAGTGACAATAGAGAGCTAATCACACTTGAAATACTTCTTGTTGCTTTTTTTGTTTGTTTGTTTGTTTGTTTGTTTGTTTGTTTGTTTGTTTGTTTTTCAAGACAAGGTTCCCCTGTGTAGCTTTGTGCCTGTCCTGGAACTCACTCGGTAGCCCAGGCTGGCCTCGAACTCACAGAGATCCGCCTGACTCTGCCTCCCGAGTGCTGGGATTAAAGGCATGCGCCACCACCGCCTGGCTCCTCTTGTTGCTTTTTTAAATGGGCCATTTCTGCTGGATTCTCCTGTGCCTGTCCTCTGCCTCATCCTTTTCTTCTCTGAACAATTTTCTGAGTACCTTCAGGTTCATGGGCAAACGAAGGGGATGCTGCAGAGAAGCCCTTTCCTCCCCGCACAGGCCTCCCATCATCAACATGGTATCCGTGTGAGGTGGGTCTGTCAGTTTGCTCCTTCTTTGCTATCAGACACCCTTGCTCAGGTACTCTGTCTGGGGTCTCGTGTGAAAGGTCATTTGGCACTCAGACTGTGAGGAATCTAACTCCTATATCCACTGGTCTTGAACTTGGGTAGTATAAATCCTCTAACACTGTCCTCCATCTACGCTGTATTGACTAACAGGAAACTTCTCCATTTTGCAATCAGTTTGTCAATATTCACAAGCTAATTTATTAAGATTGTGACTGAGACGACATCACTCTAAAAGGAACTTACATACTGATGATATTGTCTTCCTGTCTGTGAATATAGAAGGTCTCTTCATTTATTTATTCCTTAATGAGTTTTGTGATTTTTTCTAATATGTATGCTGTTTCTATTTTCTTATAATTTTGCCTAAATTTTATTAAGCGTTTTTTTTTGTTTGTTTGTTTGTTTTGTTTTGTTTTTTGTTTTTCCGAGACAGGGTTTCTCTGTGTAGCTTTGCGCCTTTCCTGGAACTCACTTGGTAGCCCAGGCTGGCCTCGAACTCATAGAGATCCACCTGGCTCTGCCTCCCGAGAAGCGTTTTTTTAATGGTTGATATTATGTAGTTTACATTTCAAATTCCACCCATTCATCACTGATATTTAGGGAGTCAGTTGACTTTTACAGATAATCCTTGTGTTTTCAGTCTTGGGATTATCACTCTCTCCAGGGTGGTTCCAGGGATGATTGGTCAATTCCTTTCCATTTCCTGCATAAATGATATGTCACCTCTTAACAAAGATAGTTTGCTTTCTTTCCTTTCTTATACCTTTTATTTCCATTCCTTGTTCTATTGTAGTTACTATTTCCAGTATCTTCTTGAAGGAAGAGTCAAGATGGAAGCTGCCTTTGCCTTCTTCATGATCTTCGTTAAGCTCTGAGCTCTCTGTCTTTGAGCATGACTTAAGTTGCAGGTATTTTGTAGACACTCTTTATCTAGTTGAGGAAGTTTCCCTCAAGTCCTAGTTTTACTGAATTTTTTTCATCATAAATGAGCATTAGATTTCAACTGATGTCTTTACCACATCTATTGATACAATCATGTGGTTTTCTTTTTAGCTTATTGATGTGGTGGATTACACAAATTGATTTTCTTTCGAATTAGACCAGTTCTGCATCCTTGCAAAAAATCCTACTTGTTCATGTTGCATCATTATTTTTATTGCTATTGGATTCAACACTGCTAGGAATTTTTGTGTCTGTGTTTTTAAGAGATACTGGCCTGTGATTTTCTTTGCCTCTAGGATCTCCAGGCTTTCTATTAGGATAACCCAGTCAACATAGAATGAGATCTAAAGTGTTTCCTCTTCCATCCTCTGAAAAAGATTATGTGAAGTTGATATAAATTTTTCCTTAGATGTATGGTAGACTTCACCAATGACTTCTTTGGGGCTTGTTGTTTTATGTTTTAGATTAACTGTGATTCTTTTGGGAAAAAAAGTTTCCATTTTTAAACTATTTTAATATTACAAGCAATATATTCAAGTATTTTTTAAATCTTACATAATATTTATGTTTTGATAAGCTTATATACTGATTCTGTATTATACATCTATAATGTATAATTCGTTACTTTCAGCTTTCGTTACTATTAGGCAGTACTCTCAAATACACAGCTGTCTCTAGATGATTAGCCTACTCAGAAGTTTTGAGTACCTTATGTTAAAACACAGCAAAATTTGCATTTAAAAATGGAGGTTATTAAACCAAAATGTTTATGATTGTGTTTCTTTGATTCTTCACAAACCACATTTAGTTCTTGCAGCATTTGAACAATGCAGCAAAGATGATGTTATCAAAGGCTTTGTGATAACTCTAGCCTCTCTGATCATTTTTTCAATTTAATCACATTATTAATTTGTGTGCCTGTGTGCATGTGCATGTGTAGGACAGCACACATGTGGAAGTAGAGAATAACTTGTGGTAGTCAGCTCTGTCCTTCCACTGTGTGACTTCCAGGGAACAAGCTCAGATTATCATGCAGTGGTTGGCACCTTTACATACTGGGCCATCTCACCGGCCCTTCAACAATTTCTTTAATAATGTATTGAGTGGTCCCCATTTTGGCCAAAAATATTCTGGGAAGGGAGATTATTCTGGAGGTGGGTATGAGGCACTCCCCTCTCTGATTCTGTTGATTTGAATGAAAAAGGAAGAAACTTTATAGTTTATGAACAAAGGGAGGAAAGCTTACATGATCTGAGATGAGCCTGTAGATTGCCTATATGCTAGCTAATCAAATTCCTTATTCTTTGGATCAATTGCACACCTGACCTTTGCTATATAGAAAGTTACCCAATCCAATGACAGGATGCATGGGAAAGTGTCTTCATGACCTCATTCCCACCCACTTAGTTCTACCACAGCCAATGCCACATCATATAAGAGGAGACTGCCAAGTGCAAAGAAAATAATCATCCATTGAGTGTTTGGCTTATCCACGATGAAACTACTCCTCAGAGATGTTGTCTTGCTATAACAAATATATAAGTAGACTTTGCAGTATGTCATCTGTCCTGAGCAGGGGTGGGGGGTGGGGGAGGGGGGGGAGTGGATCCAGTGTACCCATGGAGATGCTTCAAAGTCTTGTATGGGGATGGGAAATCCCACCTCCCTGCAGAGGAAGTCCTGGGCTGTCTTTCCTGGGAAGAGTATTAGGTCCTGTAAAAACTTGGGGAAACTTACCATGTTAAATCCCTCAATATATTTAGTCTTCAGAGAGTTGTGAGAAATTTAAGTTTTTTGGAGTAAAATCTTCCAATGCATTTTCAGTCTGTGTTGGGTAAGGGAGTCAGAATATGCCACGGGTACATGTTCTCCTGAGCCCTTGCCATCTGTGTGTTGCTGAGCACGGTCTAACAGGAGGAACTGGTATGAACTTCAGTGAATGTCTCCATCAAAGGCAGTCTGATGACTCCATAGCAGAACCACTAAATTGCCTTGATTTTCCCAAGGCCAGCCAAGCTTCTGGTTCATTCACATGTAGTTTCAACTTTATTAACAAGGATAACAGACCACACAAAGGCAGCAAAACCAATGGTTTTTCTTCCCTCTGACTCCTGGAGTCTGACAAAAAAAAAAAAAAAATAGACGCAATTGACCAAAAATGGTAATGTTTCTGCCATGTGTACTTCTTGGAAACTCAGGCAAGGGTGTGTCAGATTTATAAGGGCCATTAAGAAGAGTGAGCACATGTTTTCATCTGCATCCATAATTTATGCTAATGGCACACATTTTCTGAGCACATATAAAAACAAGTAGGTTGGATTGTGCTTGTGGGATGGATACAGTCAGGCATCAGGTTACGTGTGTTGGAGTCGTCCTCTGCTGAAACGTCAAGGTTATAACAGAAAACACAGGGGTGCTCAGCAATGACTACCAGTCTGTGCCTCGTTGCAGAGATATATTACTTTTGCATTTCATCTGTCATTTTCTAGTATGATCTTCTTTATAAGTAGATTTTTCACCAAATGATTTCCAAGTGAGCACTTAAAGTCACTGCATGTGATGGACGAGGAATTCCTACTTCGGTGCAACAAGAAGAGATTTGAAGGATTTTCTACTCCAAAGCTTCCCAAACTAGGCATGAGTGTGTTGTTGGGGGTGGCAGGACAAGATCACCCCTCCAGTCCATCACAAGCCATTTTTTTGAGAATATGACAAAAGTGTATCACTAGAAAGATGAATGTTTTAAAAATATGAAATAAACACTAGTGAGTTTTCAAGTTTTAGATTAAATGGGCAGGAAATTACTTACCCTTCGAGATTAAAAATTCTGATGCTTATTCAATCCTGTGTTTATCACAGCAGCCAATAGTGACAGATATTTGACAGAGACACTTGGATTACAGACAGAGCTTTGAGTAGCCCTGCCCTAGATAGTAAGAGGTGAAGGAGCCTGCACAGACCGCCAGCATCCTTTTTCTCAAAAGATGCTTAGAGGATTAGTAAAGTACACTCTGTCTGTATCTAAACTTGTGGGATCTTACCGTGGACTCTAAGTCCTGTATGTCTGAGAAGCTAGCTGAGATCAGGGAGCCAGTAAGTCTAGAATTTGCTCCTGGATCCTGTTGGGTTAGCAACCTTGAAGATTCAAGAGCTTCAAGAGCTTTAATTTAAGGAAATGTATGACAGGGTCTACAGGAAGTCAGGAGAACACCCTTCAGATGCATCCCTCCCTACCACCACGAGTCCCACATGCTGAGTCCTGCCAAATCCACCCGCAATTACACTTGGATCTTCTTCAAGTCGTTCTTGCCTAAACCCGGTGTGTGGCTACCATCACCTGTAGGATGAGGCCAAAATGGTTGACCATGAACACAAAAGTCATCACATAAGCCCCCTTTCCTTCTCTCTCCTGACACTTCCAGAAACTGACTTCATGTCAGAAAAACTTAGATGTCATGTTCATGTGGCTCTTACCAGGAAAAGATGGAAAAATTCAATTGACTGTAGATAGAATGTCTACTGTGGTGGTATTGTGTTCCCCAAAATATTGTGCACCCTAATAAACTTATCTAGGGTCAGAGACAGAACAGCCACAATATTAAACATGAGGATAGGCAGTGGTAGCACACGCCTTTAATCCTAGCATTCCAGAGGCAGAAATCCATATGTTCAAGGATACAGCCAAGCATGGTGACTTACGCCTTTAATCCCAGAAAGTGAGCCTTTAATCCCAGGGAGTGATGGTAGAAAGCAGAAAGGTATATAAGGCATGAGTACCAGAAACTAGAAGCATTTGGCTGGTTAAGCATTCAGGCTTTCGAGCAGCACAGTTCAGCTGACAGTCATTCTGGATGAGGACTCAGAGGCTTCCAGTCTGAGGAAACAGGATCAGCTGAGGAATTGGCGAGGTGAGGAAGCTGTAGCTTGTTCTGCCTCTCTGATCTTCCAGCATTCATCCCAATGCCTGGCTCAGGCTTGATTTTATTAATAAGAACTCTTAAGATTCTTGCTACAGTCTACAGTATATTAAAACGTGCCGCAAGTGTACTTAAATCTTTGTTTCTGAAATGTGTAGTTCATGTTTAGAAAATACTAGGAAAGTAATGTATTTTTCTGAAAGTGATGCTGGTTAGTTTTTAGTGTCAACTTGACACATCCTAGAGTCATCTGGACATAGGGAGCCTCAGGTGAAGAATTGCCCAGATCAGATTGGCCAGTGACCCTGTCTGTTAAGTCTCTCTTGATTGACGTGGGAGGACCCAGCCCACTGCAGCTGCCACCATCCCTAGGTAGGTGGGCCTGGCTGTATGAGAAAGCTGGGTGAGCATGGCACAGTGACCAAGCCAATGAGCAGCATTCCTCCATGGATTCCTCTTCAAGCTCCTGCCTTGAGTTCCTGCCCTGACTTCCCTCAATGATGGATTTTGACCTGGAAGTATAAGCTAAATAAACCTTTTCCTCCCCAAGTTGTTTTTGGCCATGGCTTTTCACCACAGCAACAGAATGAAACTAGAATGGCCTAGAATGGGGGGCGAGTCAGAAGGAGACCCCAGCAGCTATCCCATCAGCAGTACCCTGTCTTCACTCGACAAACTGCACCTCAGGAGGGATAAAGGTTTTCCTTTTGACAGAATTATTTCAAATAATAAATTTCAAAAATCTGCAGTTTGCTCCCTCTGTTAGGAAAAGAACACATCTAGACAATTATTATCAGAGGAAGAATTCTTGCTTAAAAACTCACACCTGAATCTCATTGAGCCCATGGCTCTAACTACAAGGCTCAGGAAATGCACAGAGCGGGAGTTCAGAAAGGACGGCTCAGAATGTGGGAGACTCTGGAGGGTGAAATACCCAGATCCTCCAATAAACGTCAAGAGAAAATGAGCACCAGAGCATAGAGATCTGTAGATCAAAGACAATCAGATGATGCTCCAAACAGATGTTTGTAAACTGCTCGGACCAGACTTGGATAGATCAAACTAGCTACATGTAGTTATAAAGACAGACAATTGAAGACATTTGAGCAACGCATTCGGAGTCTGAGGAGCAGTGGGAACTGTGGGATGGCGGTGGTAGTCTGGCTAATTATTTAAAGAACTTTTGTCTTTAAACCGTGCACACTGCAATGCAGCAGATTAAAGGCTGGGGAGACAGCTCATTTGGTAAAGTGCCCGTCTTGTAAGCATGAAGTCCAGAATTGGAGCCCCAGAAGCCAGGTGTGAAAACCAGAGCAGGTTGTGACTGTGCACACTTATAATCACAGTGCTGGGGAGGCAGAGACAGGCAGATCCCTGAGGCTCTGTGGTCAATCATCTTAGGCTACTTGATAAGTTTCCGGGCCAATGAGAGACCCTACCTCAAGAAAGTGGGAGAAGAGTGCCTGAGCAATGACAGCCAGTGTTAACTTCAGGTCTGCACATATGGACAAATCTTCACACATACTTAAGTACACATGTGTGCACACAAGCATGCAATGTTTATTTTTTCTTCAGTGCAAACAAGCCATGATGTGTGTGCATAGGATACGATACTGAAATACACATAAGATTATACTACCCAAGAGCTGAAGATTTGGAGTGGATGGCTCTTGACTGTGTGTTTTGGGTTATTTCATTTGAATATTTATAGTCATTTCTTTCTCTCAAATCGTCTGTAATTTTAGGAGGCCAAAGAATCACTATTTGTACTACTTCTCAGACAGTATATTTTATAAATGTTTGTAATACAAATATTTCTGATGCAACTTATATCTATTACCTTTCTTGTTACTACAGCCAAAATACCTGATAGAAGCAACTTAAGAGACCTATTTATTTTGCTTACAGTTCCAGAGGGTTCATCCCATGGCAACTTGGCTCCATCCTTCTGAACAGGTAGTAAGATGAATGATGGGGTAGTGTGTGACAGAGATTGCTCATCTCCTGGTAGACGGGAAACAGAGAAAGAGGAAGAATATGGAGCTCAGGGACAGCCTCCAAAAGGAATCCCTTGGTGACCCACTTTTTCTAGTAAGGACCCACCTCCTGTAGTTTCCCACAATTCTAGAAATTGGGGACCAAGCATTCAACACCCAACCCTGTGGGTGACACTTCATACATGAGATATAACAACATTGCTGTATATAAGGGAGAGGGTATATTTTATCTTCCAATTTATGGTCCATCATCAAGGGACACCAAGGCAGAGAACCCATGAGAATGCTGCTTACTGCCTTTTTCCTCCTGCTTTTGTTCAGGCAACTTTTTGTATGACGTAGGAACATCCAGTCATGTTGTGGAATATTAGTTTAAGATGTGTTGCATTCATTTTTGCTGTGGGATATTTGTTTAATGATGCAAAAGTATGTTGCATTCGTTTGACTCTGTAAAGCTGTGTTACTTTGCCTATCTAAAACACCTGATTGGTCTAATAAAGAGCTGATTGACCAATAGCTAGGCAGAAGAGAAAAATAGGTCGGGCTGCCAGAGAAAATAAATAGGGGAGAAATCTAGGTGGGGGAGGGGGTGAGAAAAGAAGGAGAGGAGACCACCAGGGGCCACACAGCCAGCCACAGAGTAAGTTACACAGCCAGCCACAGAGTAAGAAGGAAAGAAAGATATATAGAAATAAGAAAGGTAAAAAAAAGCCCAGAGGCAAAACATAGTTAAAGAGAAACTAGATAATTTAAGTTAGAAAAGCTGGCTAGAAACAGGTCAAGCTTAGGTCAGTCATTCATAAGTAAGAATAAGGCTCCGTGTATTTATTTGGGAGCTTGGTGGCAGGCCCCAAAGAGTTTAAAAAAAAAAAAACTGCACAATCAGACTAGATGGGCCCTCCCACACTGAACATAAATTGAGAAAGTTCTCCACAAACATGCCCACAGACCCACTGATGAAGACATTTCCTCAGCTGAGGTTCCCTCTTCCGAGGTGTATAAATTTTACAGCCAAGATTAGTCATGAAATGCCCAGCACTATTCTATATGACAGGCAAACATGACCAATTGGCTGGGCTCTCCACTCCAACAGAGGCTGACTCATCATTAACGTCCTCTCTTGGCATCTCGAAATGCCGAGCCTCAGCTTTTCTCCATGACCCCTCAGTCCTGCAGCTTTCAATCATTCCACTGAAATCAGTACTAATTGGGAGACTCACACATATTCAAAACTCAACTGCCAGCTTGAGCTGCAGCCTTGAACCCCTGCAGACCACAGTTTCGGTGTGCTGCCCACGGGCAAATGCTTCCCAGAAGAGTTCACCTCAATGGCCTTTTACTAATCATAAAGGAATCTTACTAACTCAGCCCTAGCTAACCAGCACCAACTGTCTTGATAAAGCAAAGGTTTTACTTCCTTGATCTTAATCCAAACATCGCATGAACTATCCTGATAGTCTTCCCTTACTGTTAAAACTTTACAATTCAAACTTCTACTTCCTTCATGGGCCACATCATTCCTTCGTTCCTGTTTTTCTTTTATTAAAAATAATCTTTAACAAAATAAAATATAATAAGATAAAACAAAACCCATCATATTGAAGTTGGACAAGACAAGTCAACAGAGAAATGAAACAGCCCAAGAGAAGTCACAAGAATCAGAGACCCACATGTTCACACACTCAGGAGTCCCATAAAAGTACTAAAATGAAAACTATGGTGTACATGCAGAGGACCTGACGCAGACCCCTGTAGGCTTTGTGATGGCTGCTTCAGTCTCTGTGAGTTCGTATGAGGTTTGCTCAGTTGTTTTCTAGAACCTTGTTCTGATGTCTTCCATCCCCTCTGAGACACAACATTTTAATTCAAAAGAAATCACTTCACATATTTTCTTCTCTTTCGGACACTGGGATAGAACAGCTCATTGTAACTATATTGCATGCCATTAGTACTCTAAAATAATGTTTAATGAACTCAAAGTCCCTCACATATAAATGATTATTATTTGTATATATTATTCATATATAACATTCAACTCTGTTGAACAGTTATTTTTTTATCATTTCTGATTTTCTACGTGACTGTCTTAGTTAGGACTTTTTTATTGCTGTGAAGAGACACAATGACCACAGCAACTCTTATAAATGAAAACATTTAACTGAGGTGGCTTACTTACAGTTTCAGAGGTTAAGTCCATTATCATCAGGATGGAGAGCATGGCGGCGTGCAGGTAGATATGGGGCTGGAGCTGAGAGTGTTACATCTTGACTCAGAGGCAACAGGAAGTCGACTGGCTGTCACACTGAGTGAAGCTTGAGAAAAGAGACCTCAAAGCCCACCCCCACGGTGACACACGTCCTCCAATAAGGCCACACCTCCTAACTGTGCCCCTCCCTTTGGGGGCCACAGTCTTTGAAACCACTACAGTTGCTGTTGTAAATCGTGTTTCGCTGAACTTCCTTGCATCTTGGTCTCTAACTCTTCATTTCCTTAGAAAAATTACATTGACCTGAAGAGCCGGACGAGAAGCCAGGCATGGTAGCACCTGTCATCCCATGGTTTGGAGTGAGAGACAGAAAGGCCATAAACTGACACCCAGTCCAGGCTACCTAGCAAGACCTTGTCTCAAAGGAAAAATGAATAAAAATTTTCTGTGGAATGGTCTTTCAGTATGCTGTGAATATGTGTTTCTACTATTGGTTAATAAAGAAGCTGTTTGGGCATATGATAAGGCAAGATAATCCAGATGAGAAATCCAAGAGAGATACAGGGAGAAGAGGATGGAGTCAGGGCAGATGCCATTCAGCCACCCAAGGAACAAGATGCCAGCAGCTGAGTAACACCAATAGATTAATAGAAATGGGTTAATTTAAGATGTGCAAGCCAGCTAGCCATAAGTCTGAGCCATAGACCAAACAGTTTGTAATTAATATTAAGCCTCTGAGTAATTATTTTATAAGCTGCTGCGGGCCAAGCAGGACACAGGAAAACTTCAGTCTACAAAAATCAGCAGCAGTTCTGTAAAGTCATTAAGAAGTTCAAAGGAAAGAAAATTATCCATTAACAAGGTGGGCAGAGTATAGAGAAAGTCAGGACACCGCAGATGCGGGAGTGTCAGAAGTCGCCCACATGTCTAATCAGAGAATACACACAGAAACTCTGGTCCTCTTTAAAGCAAAAAAGCTTCCAAGTGAACAAGAAAATGTCATCTGACCCCTGTGGTTGGTGAAAGAGTCATCCTAAAGCAAAGCACAGAAGAGCTGAGAGGAAATGAAAGATAACCGCACAGCAACCAAAAGTCTGTAGAGTGAGAACTGGCGGGTGGCCCGGGCAGAAACATGGTCACAGTGAATGCACTAGTGTGGTTTATCTAATTAATATAAACAACCTTTGTGTTGTGCATGTGTGTGTTTGCATGTTCTGGTGTATGCAGGTGCATGTGCATGTGTGTGTACCTTCATGTGGAGGCCTTGTATTTTTAGACAGGTCTCTCACTGGTTTGCTAATTCGTCTAGGCTGGCTGCCCAGTGAGTCGCCAGGACTTCCTGTCTCCACCTTCCCAGCCCTGGGATTACAATCACATACCACCACACCCAGGTTCCTAAGGTGGGTTCTGGAGTTTGCACTCAGGCCTCAGGACCTCAAGCTTGTGCTGCAAGTACTTTTCCAACTAGGCCATCTCACCAGCCTCATGTTTAAGAATATGAAATGTTTCAGTTAAACTCTGCAGCTTCTTAAATGGTAGTAAAATACACATAACAAGGTACTGTGTGTATTGGTCAGTGAGACAAATAAATGAGATAAGCTGTTTCTGAGGAATGACTGTTTGATCTGTGTTTACAGAATTTCAGTTGATGGTCACTTGGCTATGAAGTCTGGAGCTTGTAATGAGGAATAGTATCAGGGCACAGGGCATGTGGTGGGGCAGAGCTGCTCACCTCATGGGGACAAAATGACAGAGGACCACGTGTCCTCTCCATAGATAGCCCCAGGGACCTCACTTCCTTCCTTCAGGTCCCATTTCCCAAAGGCTGCATTGCCTCCTAATAATGCCTTAAGTGGTGACCAAAGGGCTTAACACATGGCTTAGGGGAATAGCATCCAAACCTAACACACCCTAAACATTTATAGGTACAGATTCCCAGCACAGATTATATTCATGTTGCAAACATCCAACCCCCAGAACTCTGCATCTTACAGAACAGAAACTCTACATCCATCAAATGCCTCCCTAATCTACCTTCCTTCCAGGACCTGGAAACCACAAATATTCTGTTTTCTATTTTTATAGATTTGATCACTTAAGATCCTTCATACACTACTTGCCCTCTTGTACCAGGCTTATCTCACTTAACAACTTCCTCAATATCAACCCTGTTGCAACATGAGTCTGAATTTCCTTCTTTTTCAGGGCTGAATACTATTCCATCTTTTATATAGACCACACATTTTCTTGCCCATTCATCTGTGAGTGGACACTTGGATTGCTTCTCTTTTTTGTGCAATGTGTAAACTTGGTGAAACATTCAGTTGAAAAATCTATTTTAGAGGAACCATTTTGGAGCCAGTACTGAATCATTTCAAATCTTTTTAGTTCTCACAGGAGACAGATCTTCACTTCATTACTACAAATTTGATCATATCTGTGTGACTTTACCAAGGTCTCCTGGAGAAGAGCAGCCAGCAAAGCTCAGGTTTGAACTTGAGTTTGTCTGCCTTCACATTTCAAATTCAGATAATCATCTCAGCGATAAAAGCCCAGAAGAGATATCAGCTATTGCCCGCAACGTGAACAAAATGCAATATTCATTTATTCCCTATTGCTGGTAGTGATCTTGCCCATGCTGCTCAATCCTCTACATTTGGACATAAAACACCTCCATCCTCTGCTCTTCTGGGAAGCCTTCCCCTTGCTCCCTGTCAGTCTAAGCTCTAATAAACACTTCAAACCCAGGTCGCTGTTCCCCAGGCTGACTCTAAGCAGCCCAAGTAAGAAACATAGTGAAGTGTCTGGTCACCAGCTAGAAAACGCAGATTTGGGGAAATTACGGAAGGAATTCAAGGAAGTGATATCCAGAGGTGGCAAAAGGCAGACCCACAGGAATCCCATTCCATTTAGACAGTGCAAGAAGTTCCAGTGGGCTGTGGCACCTGAGGTTGATAAAGGTAAGAGCTAGGAGAAGGGGTTTTGAATGCTTTTGTAATAAAAAAAAAAAAGGTAGGTGCTGTAGGATGGTCTGTATGGCAAATGTGTTGCTCTGATTGGTCAATAAATAAAACACTGATTGGCCAGTGGCTAGGCAGGAAGTATAGGCGGGACTAACAGAGAGGAGAAAAGAAAGAACAGGAAGGCAGAAGGAGTCACTGTCACTGTCACTGTCAGCTGCCGCCATGACAAGCAGCATGTGAAGACGGCGGTAAGCCATGAGCCACGTGGCAAGGTATAGGTTTATGGAAATGGATTAATTTAAGCTGTAAGAACAGTTAGCAAGAAGCCTGCCACAGCCATACAGTTTGTAAGCAATATAAGTCTCTGTGTTTACTTGGTTGGGTCTGAGCGGCTGTGGGACTGGTGGGTGACAAAGATTTGTCCTGACTGTGGGCAAGGTAGGAAAACTCTAGCTACAGGTAGGTGTTTGGGAAGCTAGGTTTGCCAGACACCATTTAGACTTTACATACTGTAGACAGGTATGGAAGCATCCCATGATACCTCATTCATAAGCACAAGTTTTTAGTTGTACGTATAAATATAAAAAGATAAAACCAGGAATGACAAGATGACTCAGAGGTTAGTAGCCCTCTGCTCTTCCAGAGGACCTGAGTTTAGTTCCCAGCACCCACATCTGGTGGCTCACAACCACCTGTAACTCCAGCTCCAGGGAATGTGGCACCGTCTTCTGGGCTCTTTGGCCACAAACACACTTGTGGTATAAATACACATGCACACACAGAGAGAGAGAAAATAAAAATAAGTAAATATTTTAAAATAAAATTTCAAAATATGCTCAATTGAAAATTAAAACTCTTAGATAAATGAATGAAAAAAAGAATAGTTACTCAGTTAATTTTTCACCTTCTTGAGCTAAAGCAACGACCCACATGGCAGGTGAGCAGGCTTTCCCTGGGGACGTGAATAAGAAAAACACGAGCAGATGAAAGGTGCAAGGCTGAATCTCTGAAGTGCTCCCTCCCTGCAAAGGATTGTTTGCATGGCCCTGAGCCTCAAACACAGATGCTCTGCCTACACATTCTTTCCATTCAACACGAGTTCATTCTCTCTCTCCATTACACAATTTTAGTGAACGCCTTTTCTTCCTACCCACTTCTTGCTTGCTTGCAAGTGACTGAAAGGACAATCTCCAGACTGGGCCTTAGCCCCCATGCTTGTACTGAGCTCTCTTTAAGCAGCACTGCATGAAGGAGCGCATGCGAGACTGCAGAGGGACGGAGCAGAAGCGTCTTTCCATTTGAGGCCGTGGGACTCCGGGTCATGACTTCTAACGTCCCTCTTCATCATACATGATTTTTACAGTCTTTCTACTGTGGCCTTACTAATTGAACCACTCTTCATTAGTGGGTATTAGTTCATTGCCATTTTTATCTTTAAAAAAATGAACATGTCATATTCATCCCTACAATGCACTAGGAGTTTCGATACTGTATTGTTTTTAGGGCATTGGGGACAGTGGATAAATACATCTACACCAGGATACCTGGAAGGAATGTGCCAAAAAATGAGGCTTGCGTCACTCACCTTTGTATTTGTTTTGGTTTTCTTGTTTGGTTTGTTTTAGGAAATAAATACATATGAACTTTTTAGAATTTTTTTTTCATTAAAAAAGCAATAACATTGTAGAGGCTAAAAAGATGGCTTAGCAGTTAAGACCACTTACTGTTCTTCCAGAGGAACTGTGTTCAGTTCCCAGTACCCATGTTGGGCCAATCTCAACCACCTATAACTCTAGTTCTGGGGGGTCTGACATCATCTGAACACACATAGCAGGTACTCACATAGACAAACAGACATGCACATAAATAAAAATAAATCTTAAAAAAAAACAGACAAGCAACACTGTAAACCCATATAAGTCAAAGGCTATAATTTTCTAAACTAAATACCTAACTGAAAGATCAATCCCTCACTGAAATGATATGTGTTTTGTTAGCTTTTTACCCAAGGGGAAGAATATTAAAATTCCCTAGTCAATCATATTTACCCAAAAGGACCAGCACCAAAACACCAAGGTGTATACTTCATTCACTCCAAGGTGCCTTCCATTGTAAGTCGTATCATCGTTCTACCAGCCACTAAGAAATAAGGAGCATCTGCGCCAGCTTTAGGACATCCAGGCTGGGAGACATGGCCCGCCTTCCCAGGTGCCAGCATGTGAAGGTCATCTGCATCTCAGACCTGAGGAACAAGAGTATGGTTCACTCCCTCACCACTAACTTCCCTGCTCATCTACTCAGAAGTCACATCGTGATTCAGAAAGCTTTATTATGAGCCTAAAATACTCAAGGTCCTATTGGAACTGAATCAATATTGAAGACATGGCATAAAAACGGCCCCTCTCCCTTCATAAAGACAGGCACAAATCTTTGTAATGAATAGCATCCTCAGGCTAGACTGGAAGTGTGAGGAGATGTTGCTATAGCAGAGGCTAGCTCAGTTCCTGTTTTCAGGGGGGGATGCTGGGAATTTTATGGAGGGGTTGCTTATCTTTGCCGTAGAATCAGAACATCCTTCTCCAGAGTCAGATGCAGAGGTTCTGGTACCCAGCAGAGCCCTGCTGTGTCCCTGAGCCCAGCACTGCACCTTCTCTGTGCACCTCCTGTGGGAGTCAATATAGACTGCACTCCAGTCTGGGCTCCAAAACTGAGGGGAAGAAGACACAGCCTTCTCAATGTCTTCTGAGGAATTTGGCACAGAGTGGATTGCCTCTGATACCGAAATCAAGGGCAAAGGCTTGAAAGAGAAGTGTGTCAAAGTGCAGTGAAAAAAAAAATCAACCTGAAATCACCATGACACGGGACCCAGGGCTTCAAAAGACAGAACTCTACCCTTCATTATGGGCTGTGTTTTGTGCAATGGTTCTCTTTTCCTTCTGGCAATTAAGGGAAAGTCCTTGAAAGGACAAGTGAGAGGATAAAAGTCTCTCTCTCTCTCTCTCTCTCTCTCTCTCTCTCTCTCTCTCTCTCTCTTCTCATCTCATCTCAAATACTCAAATAATGTGAAATGAATTTAAAACAAGTGATGGCGAGACAAGAAAAGCAAAAATCCGCATCCCAGACTTCAGACAAACAGAGGAAATCGTGAAGGGACGGTGACCGCCGGGAAGGAGCCAGGGCGTAGTCAGGAAGGCAAACAGCCCCAAGTACAAATGCAAACCAAATGTTTACCTGTAACGTGATGACTCACCTTGAGGAGGTAAACACACCTAAAAAAATATTCAGAGGACACAAGGCTGACTGGGATTTTAATGGATGCCCCCCACAACTCCCTTCGTTTTCTGCTCCCTGGCACCAACAAACACTGTTGGGCATTTTGCACACTGCTACTGGAGTCTCCTCTCATGAGCGTGAGTACCCTCCTCCATTAGTGTTGTTTAACTTTTCCTGGGGAGACGGACCATCTCTTCAACCCAGACTGAACACTGAACAAACTGAAGGAATGATTCCACCTCAGTCTTCCCTAGTGACTTTGTGTCTTACTGAGGTGACTTCCGAGAGTATAGGGATGAGCTACTTACGGGAGTGTGAGGGAGAGGTCACTTACAGGGTCACGTGTCACTCAGTTGTATTACCAAACCACTCCACCCCGACATGGGTGACAGCTCATGAAAGCTGCATCCACAAGACGCCCCATACAATCTTTAGACAGCTTGGCCAGTCTGAGTCCCTTGCCTTGTAATTATTACTGCTTAGGTATCCATGGGAATGAGGCTTGTGACTCCCAGGAGCTTCCTGACTTTGTGAGTTTCATCTACTTCTTCAGTCTTATAATTCTCTTCCTCTCCCCTCTGGGAGGAAACAGCCACACAACAACCAGGCTGGGCTTATCTATGGTAAGTCAAGCCAGCCTCCCCGTCCAGGATAGGGCTCACATTCCCAGCCTCCATCATAACCCAAGGACAGGGGTCTTCCCTTGCCAGTCTAGTAGGTAAATGATGCTACAACTCACTCAGACCCTTGCCTTTGTGGTGAGGACTGGCCAAATGTGCCACACAGCCTGTCAGCAAGCTCTCATCTCGCTCTGCTCCCCAGGGCAAATTTCCCCAGCCAGACAGCCCTTCTCATCTAGAGGAGCAGGCATAGCTCCTGCTAATCTCTGGGAAGCAGAGTCCATCAAAGACCAATCTAAAGAAACTGTGTCCAGCCTCCCAGCAACCGGAGCTTGACTCCTCCCACCTGCCAGGTCTAAGGGCTTGACTCCTCCCACCTGCTAGGTCTAGGAGCTTGACTCCTCCCACCTGCCAGGTCTAGGAGCTTGACTCCTCCCACCTGCCAGGTCTAGGAGCTTGACTCCTCCCACCTGCCAGGTCTAGGGGCTTGACTCCTCCCACCTGCCAGGTCTAGGAGCTTGACTCCTCCCACCTGCCAGGTCTAGGAGCTTGACTCCTCCCACCTGCCAGGTCTAGGGGCTTGACTCCTCCCACCTGCCAGGTCTAAGGGCTTGACTCCTCCCACACACCAGGTCTAGGAGCTTGACTCCTCCCACCTGCCAGGTCTAGGAGCTTGACTCCTCCCACTAGCCAGGTCTAGGAGCTTGACTCCTCCCACTAGCCAGGTCTAGGAGCTTGACTCCTCCCACCTGCCAGGTCTAGGAGCTTCCTCTCCCTCACTCTCACGGCCAGATTCAGCTTCATAAGGGAAAGAGTCGGAGGGGAGTCTGAAAATTTGAACATTTAACCCAAAGAAACAAGGAAACAGACAGTTGTACTAAATCCCTTGCCTGACTCCAATTTAATGGAAGTGGATGGAGGACCATAGGAAGAGCAGATTAAAAACTAGAAAATGTTGACTTTTTTCTTTGCAAATCTGAGTATATCTGAGTAAATACGCACATCCCGCCCTTTTTTAAAAAAATCAGAAAAACAACTATAAATGGATTAAAGCTTTTATGTGAGAGACGAAACCTATGCACTGAGCCAAAAACATAAATTTCTATTTATGCTATCTGAAAAAGAATATTTTTGAACAAAACAAAAATAAATTTAGGTCAGACAGCTATCTATTTAAAACAAATAGGCTAATGTTTTAAACAATACAAGATTTGAGTTCACTTCTACTGAAAAGGGGAGAGATTCAAATGAAGAACTACTATCGCTGACCTTCCTAGGACACATGACAAATCCCCCAGATAAATGAGCTTTTTTCTTGTTATATTCACAGCTGTGGGTAGCTCAGTGATTGAGCATGTATGGATCTGCAGCACTGTAAAATAAAGAATTCAATATGAAATACAATGGCTTGATTTGACATGTGCATGAGTGCGTGTGCGTGTGCGTGTGCGTGTGCGTGTGTGTGTGTGTGTGTGTGTGTGTGTGTGTGTGTATTCAAGTGCATGTGCACATGTGTGCACAGAAGACAGTATTGGGTGTTACTCTTAGGCAGGCAGCCTCACCATTTTTAGAGACAGCCACGAGGACAAGGCTGACTACCAGTGAACCGCATGGCTATGCCCCGCCCCCAGCCCTGCCCCCAGCACTAGGGTTGAAACCACACATCACCATATCCAGCTTTTTATGGGGGCGGGGGTCCTAGGATTCACATTCATGTCCCTTGTGCTAGCAAGGCAAATACTTTACCAACTTCAATACCGCCCCAGTCCCTTAACTTTTCTTTTCTTTCTGGAAAATTGAACCAGCCAAACCCTCTGCCCAGTGTTTCCTCCCTCACAGGGGTATACCCAGTAATGCTCTCATTGTTTCCATATTTTGCCCCCTTGAGCTCAGTCTCAACTGTACAGTATATTCTCAGAAGGTAAGGGAACGGTTCCCCTTTAGACAGTTGAAACGGTTGGCCCCTCTGCAGCCTCAGTTCATTGAAAAGCCTGGGGAGAGAGACAGACCTCGCCATGGTCCTTCCTGGGAAGTCTTCTCTTCCATCTGATGGGTGTTTTATGATAGTCCTGCCTCCATCTAGGTTCAGGAATAGACCCACCTTACCTGAGGCACCTCATCTCATTGGTGGCACCTGCATGTAATCTGTAACATGAAGAGCGTCTTCCCTCATCCTCCTTCAACTGAGTGAGGAGCCATACAACTGAAGTCAGAGTCCTTGGGCCCGGTCCACAGGGCAGATGTAAGCAGACTAACTCAAACCAGGCATTTGATTCTAGACCTCAATAGGCTGAGGCAGGATGATGGCTGAAATTTTGAGTCCATCCTAGGCTACATAGTGAGTACTAGTTCATCCTGAACTACATGGCTGAGATCCTCAAAAAGGAAAAAGAAAGGAAAGAATTAATGAATGAAAAAAACAAAAGGACATGAAAGTCCTTATACATAAAGGACTAATTTCATATAATTAGGAATATAGGACTTGAGAAGATGTAAGCCTTTTCCTGTGGGAGATAAGACTTGAAACAGATGTGGAAAGACTTCAAATTGGTGATTGGTAAGAGTCAATGCATTCATCCAATTCCTATTCCAATAAAAAGCTAACTATCAGTTAATGTAACTCCAATCAATTCCCTAGGTATTAGGGGTATAAGAGTTATGACAGAATTGAGGTTTGGAGGGAAGACAAAATTTTTTAATTAATTTTCACACATTCAGATTAGGAATGTGGTTCAGTTGGTAGAGTATACAAAGCCCCAAGTTTAATCTCTAGCACTGAACAAACTGGCCATGGTAGCAAATGCCTATAATCCCACTATTCAGGTACAGAGAAAGGATCAAAAGTTCAAGGTCATCCTCAGCTATATAGTAAATTCAAGACCAGCTTAGGAAACATGAGACCTTTTCAAGCATAATAACCAATTTTGACACCTTTTTCAAAAAGATAACTTTTTTAAAGTATACAATTTTTAAAGTAATGGGATTGGAAAACCTACTAAAAGCAAATAAAAATAACATAGAGGCTGGAAAGATGGGTAAGTTGTTAAGAACATCTCCTGCTCTTCTAGAGGACCCTGGTTCAATTCCCAGCACCCACCTAGTGGCTCACAGACTTATAACTCAAGTCCCAGAGAATTCAATGCCCTCTTCTGACCTCTGCAGGTATTGCACATACTTGGTGCACAAATTTGCATGCAGACAAACACTCACATAAAATAGAAATAAATAAATCTTACAAAAATAAAAATAAAATAAAAGATAAGACTAGAATTACAATAGCAAGTCAAAAACAATTCGAGAGAACTAAGAAATATGGCTTTACTTTTGTAAAATACACATTCAACTAAAGTCATAGTTTTGGGGACCTCTGAATTAACTGGAACAGCTTTGGGGCATTTCCTCCTTCCTCTGGATCTGACCAGCAGGTGGCTGTTGCTAACTGCTGCAGGTGGCTGTTTCTAGTTTATAAACAAGGGTTGAGGACAAATGTTTTCCCCTTCATTTACTGACAAGTTCACACACAGCAAAAAGGTGTCTCAAGAAAGGGTCATCCTGTGCGGGCTCACTCAGTCACTCAATCAATATCTGAGCACTATGAGGCCAGACTTCAGTAGCTTTTTAAAGAAGAAATACACGAAACTAATGAGGAAGAGTTGTTGAATCTGAAATCCACTCCAGTAGCCATGAGGTTACAACTGAAGGTTGGGACACCTTGGAGATGTGTCAGGAAATGTCAAAGGACAAAGGAACAGAAAGCTGCCTGGGGTTCACAAGGATAGAGGTGTAGGTAGTGACCTGTGTGTAGGGCACATGCGGTCTTCACAATTACCACGAACATGTTCCTCCTCTGTGTGATTGAAATACATTCACACGTGTGTTACTGCCCAAGTCTTAACAAAAGTGGGAGAGATTGCCACAAGGTGGATCACCCCAAAAAGGAAGTCAAAATGCCGTATCTAGGTTAGGTGATGACTTCATGTTCGGCAGAGAAAACCAGACAGTAGGAGAATCGTGTTCATCTTTTCATCTATACTCTCTCTCGTGTTGATTCAAGCTTCTCCGGGAGCTATTTCAAGCCCCACTTTCACACATTCACTGATTTTGTTTCTTTTTTTAAGCCTCATGGAAGCGAAATCCAAGCTGTCGACTGCAGCCATGGAGATAAACAGAGATCTAAAAGCCATCATTTTGAAGTTGTCTTTGCTTTTAACTATTCTTAACAGGGCGAAGCTACCCGACTACATCAGAGAACCACCTGGGGAGCTTTTCAGCGACCCTACATGCTCAGGACACATCGAAGGCCAATTAACCTGGATCTTGCCAGGTAGACACCAGCAACTGCTGCTTCCTGGTGGCAGCATTGTCCTGGGCCCCAGATTTGCCAGTGTGGTTTTTTCTTCTTTCTTTCTTTCTCTCTTTCTTTCTCTCTCTCTCTCTTTCTTTCTTTCTTTCTTTCTTTCTTTCTTTCTTCTTTCTTTCTTTCTTTCTTTCTTTCTTTCTTTCTTTCTTTCTTTCTTTCTTTCTTTCTTCTTTTTCTTTTTTAAGTCATCTTTATAAGCCATTATGTTAGACTAGATTTTACTTATTTTTTTCCAATTTTTCATTTAATCTTCACTATGTGCTATGGGGTGGGTTTCATTCTTTCTGTTTCACAAATAAGATTAAGATTCAAATGGACTCTCCAGTGGCAGTCCCGAGTGTATGATCCATTGACCAGAATCCTAGGGCAAGCTAGAAAATTCCGAAGCAGACACTTCACCAGCTTCCACGGTGTCTATAATTCTCATGACAAAACTTCTGTAGTTTGGGGCCAGAGACACGGCTCAGTGGTTAAGAGCACTTGGGGCTTTTGCAGAGAACTCAGGTTTTGTTTGGCATCCTGCACCCACTCCTGCAGTAGCTCACAACCATCCGTACGTCCACTTCCCAGGGTCTGATGCCCTCTTCTGGCTTCTGCAGGCACTGAATTCGTGTGGGGCACGCCCATAAATGTAAAATCAATCAATCTTTTTTTTTAATCTATAGAAAAGAGACACTATGCCCACATCAACTCTTATAAAGGAAAGCATTTAATTGAGGCTGGCTTATCGTTCAGAGGTTTAGTCCATTATCATCTTGACGGGAAGCATGGTGGCAAATAGGCAGGCATGGTTTGGGAGAGTTCTTAGAGTTCTACATCCAAATCCTCAGGCAGCAGGAAGAGAGTGACACTGGCCTGGCTTGAGCTTCTGAAACCTCAAAGCACACCCCTAGTGACACCCTTCCTCCAACAAAGCCGCACCTACCTCAACAAGGCCACACCTCCAATAATGCCACTCCCTGAGTCTGTGGGGGTCATTTTTATTCAAACCACCACACTAACCAAAGCCAAGCATATACATAGGAATATGTGCAGATGCAAGACTGGGCATACACCCTGCGAAGATCTGTAGCAGTCTTAAACTTCCATGCCTAGCCAAAACTGGGGCCCCAAAGAAGTAAGCAGAGAGACTAAGGCAACGTTGTAGAGTGTGTGATTAGGTATGAAAGAGCCCCACAACCCATACACAAAGTTCTTGGTGAGTACAAGGAGACTCATGGACTTCATAATCTTAATGATGTCTCTGTTCAGGTATGACATGGTCACTATACTAACTAAGCAGATTCTGGGTGACTCATGTGGCACAAATGCAAACTTTACATAATTAATTCAGGTAAGTCATTGAAAAGCACCAGTAGTAGCAGAAGCAATGTCAACAGAGGGGAGACTAACATATCGTGATAATATGTTTATCATTATATAATGTAAAATGCCCAGTTTTCATCGAAAAATAAGAACTATTCAAAGAAACAAGCCATACATAGGAAAAACATTTCCTGAGAAAGCCGAGATGTTCAGCTTACAAAACAAAGACTTTAATTATTTAAAAAATGTTCAAAACTAGAGAATACCAAAAACATGATCCATGAAAGAAATAATTCATGAGTCAAACATCATTAAAAAATACATATTTCTGGTCTGGGGAGAGTTAAGCCATGCAAGCTTAACTACTTGAGTGTGGAGACCCAGAACCAACATAAAGCCAAACGCAGCAGCGCAGGTACCTGCCATCCCAGCCCACCGACAGGGCGATGGGAGGCAGACAGGAGTCTCTCCTGGAGCCTGGAGTCCAGCTGCCTTGGCTAGTGCAGGGGTAAAGAAACCCTGTTTCAAAAAAGGTGGAAAGATAAGGACAGGCATCTAAGGGCTGTCCTCTGACCGTGCCATGGCATGCATAGTATACGCCCATCCACATAAGCAAGCATGAGTGCACACATGCTCATGCACATGCACACACACACACAACACACACATGCAATACACATACAACACACACACACACACACCACACACACCACACACACCACACATCACACACACACACACACACACACACACACACACACACACACACCACACACACACCATGACTATTTTTTGCTCTGTGAAAGAGAGGACAAAAGACAAAAGCTGAAATTTCAAAGTAGTTTGAATCACATTCCCCGAATTGCCAAGGATGATGAAAACTTTCAGCTGTCTCTTAGTCATTCTCATTTCTTCTTTTGAAAACTTTCTGTCCAGATCCGCACTCCACTTGTTTTTGGTTTTCTGAGACAGGGTTTCTCTGTGTAGCCCTGGCTTTCCTGGAACTCACTTCGTCACTGCCAAATACGTAGAATTTGTAACACAGAAAGTGAAGCCTCGTGTAATCTACAGGCTTCGGGTGACAGCACTCCAGCAGCATGGCAGCATCCTCTGCAGCAAACACACTAACGCACAATGATCACAGCAGGGAGACCGGAGAAGTGGGACACTCTGCACTCTCCACACGTTTTTCTATGAAAAAATAATAACATCCAATAATTCAACTGAACAATCCAAACAACTCTAGTGGGACCATGGCTAGGAAACTCATCCATGAGGGCAAGGTCTCTCACCAAGTGAAGACTAGCCATCCAGAGTCACAAAGTGTAAGTAGAAAGCAAGCCAGAAGGTTTGACTTAGAGAGCATAATGACTGAAATGAAAAATGTCATGGAGGCACTCAGCAAGCAGAGGACTAGCAAAAATGGAGATAGGAAACGTGGGCCTCTCGTGATCTCCCAGTCTAAGAGTTGGGAAGGAAAGAGGATGAAAATCCGTGGTCAAAGCTTCAGAAATCTCTAGGGACTAGGAAGTGTACTAAGTTATACAACTGGTCTCCTGGAGGGTAGAAGGAAGGAAAGGAAAAAACCCTCAAAAAGTAGATGAAAAAATATTGACCTAGAAATTGAAGACACGCTTGATGTGCCCCAGACAGGGTGCTTTTAAAGAGGCCTATATTCATCTACTTTATAATAAAACTGTCAACAAAAACAAACATGTTTTCAATTTTCATTTATTTGTACATATGTTTTGAGACAGGGTCCTATGTATACCAACCTGTCCTCCTCAAACTCACTATGTAGCCATAGATGACCTGAAAATTCTGATCCGTATTCCTCTACCTCTCAGGCACTGGAATAAACATATAAGCAACCATGGCTGGTTTCTGTGGTGCTGTGGATTAAACCCAGGCTTCTGTACATGCTAAACAAATACTCTTTCAACTGAGTGTCTCCCCACACACACCTGAGCTTAGAGACAATGATATTCTTGAAATCAGCAAGAGAATACACGTGTGAGAGCCATCCTTAGTGACATTAGTTGTCAAAGCAGGTCTTGATGGCACACAGCCATAATCTTAGCACTGAGAGGGCTGAGGCAGGAGGATCATGGCCACTTCAAGGCTAACCTGTATGTAGTAAATTCCAGGCTAGTCTGAGGAAGAGTGAAACTTTGTCTCAAAACAAGACCAAACAAAAAAACCTAGCAATCAATTTCTCATTTAAAAAAACAAAAAACAAGCAAAAAACCAAACCTATGTAAAGCTGAAAACAGACAGCACATTTATTTAAAGTGCTAAAAGAAATAAAAATGAAGCCTGCAGATATGCACATTCAAACAATGCGAAACAAAAACTACAATGAGTTACCACTTCATATCCACTGATTTTTTTCTACTCATAAAGACAGACAGTAGTTGGAGGAGAAACGTTAGAGCCACTGCACATTGATGCTGGGAATATAAAACAATACAGTTATTCAAAAAATATTTTACAGGTTTTCAATTGGCTAAACATATAGTCGCCATGTGATCTAGCATCCTAACAGATATTTGAAGGACTATAAACACATAGGTGCACAAAATTCACAAATAGTCATAGCATCATTGTTTCTAATAGAAAGGTGGAAGCAACCGACATAAGCACTGCCCAGTGAGCAGAGACGTTGTTGGTTGTTTTTTGCCTTTTTTTTTGCAAAGTTCAGCAGTCACTTTCCTGTGGGCCTTGCATGTTCAGTTTATGCAACATATTTCCAAGCAGTCCAGGTAAGAGCAGCTTCTTACTCAACTGGCTAGCCATGCCACATTGCAAACTCCATAAGAAGTTTCTTCGATGCCCATCATCACTGAAGTAAATTGGTGCTTCCAGGAGCAGATGGGTCTCATTGTCATGAAAAGCCCTAAGTTAACAAAACACTTTAAATGCCATATTCTGTAGGTCTTTGAAAGGTTTGGAGACCATCTATCTATGTATCTAAAATATATTGCTATATGATCTGGAAAGCATACCTAACATATCCACAATTTTGATTGTTATAAATGGCTGGCCACTAACCTATGTTTCCTGATTATCCCATAATTTAGAAAAATAGCTTTCAAAAACTAGAATTTTACCTTACATTTATTTTATTTTATAATTTAATTTTACACATCAGCCACAGATTCCCTTGTTCTCCCCACTCCCACTCCCCCTCCCCTTCCCCCCAGCCTACACCTCATTCCCATCTCCTCAAGGACAAAGACTCCCCTGGAGTTCAACCTGGTAGACTCAGTCCAGGCAGGTCCAGTCCCCTCCTCCCGGGCTGAGCAAAGTGTCCCTGTATAAGCCCCAGGTTCCAAACAGCCAGCTCATGCACTGAGGACAGGTCCCAGTTCACTGCCTAGATGCCTCCCAAACAGATCAAGCTAATCAACTGTCTCACCTATTCAGAGGGCCTGATCCAGTTGGGGGCTCCTCAGCCATTGGTTCATAGTTCATGTGTTTCCATTGGTTTGGCTATTTGTCCCTGTGCTTTTTCCAATTTTGGTCTTAACAATTCTCACTCATACAAGCCCTCCTCTTTCTTGCCAATTGGACTCCTGGAGCTCCACCTGGGGCCTGGCAGTGGATCTCTTCATCCGGTTCCCTCAGTCATTGGATGGGGTTTCTAGCACGACAATTAGGGTGTTTGGCCATCCTATCACCAGAGTCGGTCAGTTCGGGCTGTCTCTCAACCATTGCCAGTAGTCTATTGTGGAGGTATCTTTGTGGATTTCTGTGGGCCTCTCTAGCACTATGCTTCTTCCTATTCTCATGTGGTCTTCATTTATCATGGTCTCTTATTCCTTGTTCTCCCTCTCTGCTCTTGATCCAGCTGGGATCTCCCGATTCCCTAAGCTCTCTTTCCCTCGACCCTTGCCCTTCATTTCCCCCACTCACATCCAGGTTGTTCATGTAGATCGCATCCATTTCTCCATCATTGGGCGATCCCTGTGTCTTTCTTAGGGTCCTGCTTTCTAGGTAGCCTCCCTGGAGTTGTGAGTAGCAGTCTAGTCATCTTTGTTTTACATCTAGTATCCTCCTATGAGTGAGTACATACCATGTTTGTCTTTCTGAGTCTGGGTTACCTCACTCAGGATGATTTTTTTCTAGATCCATCCATTTGCATGTAAACCTCATGATGTCATTGTTTTTCTCTGCTGAGTAGTATTCCATTGTGTATATGTACCACATTTTATTTATCCAGTCTTTAGGTGAAGGTCATCTAGGTTGTTTCCAGGTTCTGGCTATTACAAACAACGCTAATATGAACATAGCTGAGCAATTGCCCTTGTGGTATGATTGAACATTCCTTGGGTTTATGCCCAAGAGTGGTATAGCTGGGTCTTGGGGGAGGCTGATTTCCAATTTTCTAAGAAAGCGCCATATTGATTTCCAAAGTGGTTGTACAAGCTCGCATTCCCACCAGCAGTGGAGGAGAGTTCCCCTAGCTCCACATCCTCTCCAGCATAAGCTGTCTTCAGTGTTTTTGATCTTAGCCATTCTAACAAGTGTAAGGTGGTATCTGAGAGTTGTTTTGATTTGCATTTCCCTGATGATTAGGGATGTTGAGCAATTCTTAAATGTCTTTCAGGCATTTGAGCTTCCTCTGTTGAGAATTCTCTGTTTAGTTCTAGAGCCCATTTCTTAATTGGACTGTTGGGCATTTTGATGTCTAATTTCTTGAGTTCTTTATATATTCTGGATATCAGCCCTCTTTCAGATGTGGGGTTGGTGAAGACCTTTTCCCATTCTATAAGCTGTCACTTTGCCTTGTTGACCATATCCTTTGTGCTACAAAAGCTTTCAAGAGGTCCCATTGGTTGATTGTTTCAGTGTCTGTGCTACTGGTGTTATATTTAGGAAGTGATCTCCTATGCCAATGCCTTCAAGACTACTTCCTACTTTCTCTTCTAGCAGGTTCAGAGTAACTAGATTTATGTTGAGGTCTTTGATCCACTTGGACTTAAGTTTTGTGCACGGTGACAGATATGGATCTATTTGCAGCCGTCTACACCTTGATATCTAGTTATGCCAGCACCATTTGTTGAAGATGCTTTCTTTTTTCCATTGTACAGTTTTGGCTTCTTTGTCAAAAATTATATGTTCATAGGTGTGCAGATTAATGTCCAGGTCTTCAATTTGATTCCATTGGTCCGCATGTCGGTTTTTATGCCAGTACCAAGCTGTTTTTTATTACTGTGGCTCTATAGTAGAGCTTGGGGTCAGGGATCATGATGCCTCCAGAGGTTGTTTTATTGTACAGGATTCTTTTGGCTATCCTGGGTTTTTCGATTTTCCATAGGAATTTGAGTATTATTCTTTCCAGGTCTGTGAAGAATTGTGTTGGTATTTTGATGGGGATTGCATTGAATCTGTAGATTGCTTTTGGTAAGATTGCCATTTTTACTATGTTAATCATGCCTATCCATGAGCATGGGAGATCTTTTCATTTTCTGACATCTTTTTCAATTTCTTTTTTCAGGGACCTAAAGTTCTTGTCATATAAGTCCTCCACTTGCTTGGTTAGTGTTACCCCAAGGTATTTTATATTATTTGTGGCTGTTGTAAAGGGTGATGTATCTCTGATTTCCTTCTCAGCCTGTTTGTCAATTGTATATAGGAGGGCTACTAATTTTTTTTGAATTGATCTTGTATCCTGCTATGTTGCTGGAGGTGTTTATAAGTTGTATCAATTCCTTGGTTGAATCTTTGGGGTCACTCAAGTATACTATCATGTCATCTGCAAATAGGGAAAGCTTGACTTCACCCTTTCCAATTTGTATCCCCTTAATCTCCTTATGTTGTCTTATTGCTCTGGCTAGAACTTCAAGTACTATATTGAATAAGTATGGGGAGAGCGGACAGCCTTGCCTCGTTCCTGATTTTAGTGGAATTGCTTTGAGTTTCTCTCCATTTAATTTGATGTTGGCTGTTGGCTTGCTGTAAATTGCCTTTATTATGTTTAGGTATGTTCCCTGTATTCCTGATCACTCCAAGACCTTTATCATGAAGGGGTGTTGGATTTTGTCAAATGCCTTTTCTGCATCTAGTGAGATGATCATGTGGGTTTTTTTTCTTTGAGTTTTTTTATATGGTGTATTACATTGATGGACTTTCGTATGTTGAAACACCCTTGCATCCCTGGGATGAAGCCTACTTGATCATGATGGATAATTGTTTTGATGTGTTCTTGGAGTCTGTTTGCCAGCATTTTATTGAGTATTTTTTCATCAATGTTCATGAGGGAGATCGGTCTATAGTTCTCTTTCTTTGTTGCATCCTTGTTTGGTTTAGGAATCGGGGTAATTGTAGCCTCATAGAAGGAGTTTGGTTTACCTTACATTTTTAAATGACCTGCATAGGTACAATACCTTAAATAAGAATAGAAACATATATACAGTATTAACAGAAATAACTTTAAATTTGTATCAATATACTATAGTCCCCTAAATGATAACAAAATATCCATAACCCACCAAATAACCAAGGACTGCCCATACCACCCAACTCTTGGGGATGTGGGTGTAGCTTTCTTTGTACTGCAGCTTCCTGCTGTCTGTGAACAAAGCATCTTTAGGGTCCCAGAGAGAAAATCTGAGATAATGGCCAAGTCTGGGAAGACCAAAAATAATCTTTGTTGATAGGTATCACCTGTCAAGATTCAGGAGGTCTCCCTTGATCACACCTGATCAATATCACTCCTAAAGTAATCCATAGCCTCTCATGTGGGGAAAAAAACTCCAAAGCATTTTTTATTTCCATTTGAAAAGTACATTATTTTTACTTCTTTTTAAAAGTTAAGATAGCCCTGAAGTGTATAGGTTGGTTTAATTTTGCAGTCCTGCTCACAGTCCCATCTCTTAGCAACTGTTGTTTGAATATCAACATTAAAAAAATTCAAAATCAACACAATACTATATAGAATCCAGACTCCTTATGTGTTTCCCATCTTATGTGGCTTTTTTCTTTTATATTACTTTTACTCTCTCTTTAAAGACTTTATTTTTTTAAAACTATTTATTTCTTTCTATAACTGCCTATACCCATTTTCTTTTCTTTCTTAAGCCTACATATATTGTAAAACACACCAGAACCTATTTAAAGATTTTTCTGTCTGGACCTCTTTCATTGTGTATCTTTTAGCCTTTTTTGACCATGTGAGCAAACCTTTAGACTGCTAACCTGGATTCTTCATGCAGCTCTCTTGGCTGGCTCCACCTGCTTCTTAGGTTATGAAACCCAAGCCCAAAGCTTGTGGCCAGGTTGGAGGTTTGTGACCAAAAACTGCTTTCAACCTTCCTGGAGCTGTGGCAGGTGTTTTTACTTAGTTTTTTGTTCCTATGTAAAGTACTGGCTGCTCAAGGGCTCACTGACTAGCAGAAACTGTCCTGCTAAAACTCTTAAAAGAGCCATATTCCTTTTTTTTCTTTTCAGCTTTCTCAGGCCCTGTGGGAATTTGAGAGCCCCATCTTTCATGCCAAAATGTTGTTGGTTGTTTTTGCTCTTTGGCTCTTTTGAGGGGCCTACCACCCAGCTCCCAAATAAATCACACATGGAGGCTTATTCTTAACTATAAATGCCCAGTCTTAGCTTGACTTGTTGCTAGCCAGCTTTACTTAAATTATCCCATCTATCTTTGGCCTTGGGGCTTTCCCCCTTCTATTCCTGTATATAGCTGGGTGGCTGACCCCTGGGTCTTCCTCCTTCTCTGGTTACTTCTTCCTCTCTCTTTCTCCTCCCAGATTTCTCCTTCTGTTAATTCTCTCTCCCTGCCAGCCCTGCCCATCCTTTCTCCTGCCTCTCTATTGGCCATTCAGCTCTTAATTAAACCATCAGGTGTTCTAAACAGGCACAGTAACATGACTTCACAGAGTTAAACTGCAACACAAACAAAAGTAACACACCTTAAAATATTATTTCCTAGTATAGAGACATTCTAAAACCTCATCCATTCTGTGCTATAAAGGGGAGAGCTTTCTATAGTGTGTCTAAATTAACATGAACAACAACAACAACAAAAAACTGTGAGGAAAACAAGCCACATATTGAGTTCCATCTACATAAGGCCCAAAGCTGTTATGTTCAGGGACAGGTATTCAGGTGGGAAAACCATAACAAAAATAATTTTCTAAGCAATGATTATAAAAGCCAGATAATTGCTCCTTGGGGGTGGATAAAGAATCATGTTTTATATTGAAGTGATGGCAAGAAAGGGGATGGTGTATGGGGTTCTGGTGATGGCTCCTATTTTGGTGTGAATGATGGCAATCCCATTGTTCATTTTATAGTAATTCAAAAAGTTTCACAAGCATGCAGTGTGCAATTTGGATTGTATGCTCTATGTCACAATAAACATTCATTTGCTACTGAGACATTTGCTAGTGAAAAATCCATGAGTTGATAAACTACAGTTATTTAGTCATTCCCATATTATTGACATTCTGATGGCTTACAATTGTCCATCATTCTCAACAACATCATCACTAAGGTTTTTTTGTGGAAAAAAAGTCCTTATAAACTGTTTGTGAAGCTAGTTTTTATTAACTTCAGATAGATTTGTAAATGTGGGGATACTGAGCCAGGAATCTGAGATTTACGCTATGGAGTCCAAATACAGTATTTTTTGTTATAAATTCCAGGGGGCTTATTTCAACCAAATGTTCCAGTTTTCCAAGCCCTGTTAGAATTCGGAGTCTGCCCTTGGGTATTTGTAAGTTGACCTCAGTCCCTGGAAAGTCAGTCCCCCCTTCGTCTCAGGAAGCTTCACTGCAACCTCTCATAAGCCCAGGCTTGAACAAGAATTTGCTTTGGTCCTTTCTCTTTGTTATCTATGTGGTGAACAGGACCCTGCTGAGAGCCCTTGACAGAAAGGACTCCAGGTCCCTGAGCACCAGAGCGCCCAGTGGCCTGTTAATGTCAGACAGCCTCTACTCCACAATTCATTCTTAAAACCAGCACACATGTCCCCCCCACCGTCAACATCCAAAAATTAAAAACATGACTCTCGTAAAAATAGAGATAGAACATCTGTCCAGTATTTATTCTAGCCATCTATTCACAAGGGATCAGTAGGACCCAGAAATTGATTTTTAAAAATCAAAGAATAAACATTGCTGGAGCCACTAAGTTTAAAAATACTGAGGAGAATTCTGAAGCTATGTGGAGTCCCACTTGGGTGGGACGGGATGAAACAGTAACTGTTGGGATTATCTTCTTACAAATTAAAATGTTACTTCACAATATGGGAGTTCAAGACAAAGGGCAACAAAGTCAAAATCGGGATTTTGCCAAATAGTGAATTAATCCTTAGGGGACCGATCATAAAGCAATGTTCCCATGCAACATCAAAAGGTCACAGGGTCATCCTGTGGCTGAATTTCCAGATGTAGGGTTGTTCTTCTAACACCACACTCTCCCAGCCACCCTGAGAAAGCACTGTGTGTGTCTTCTGATATTCTGAACATCTCAGAGGACTACGGTAGATTGTATTGTTTAAAACCAACCAACAACAAAGACAGAATGAATGACTTTATCAGTCTAGAGTAGCAGAACTTATAGAATCAATGTACATGTATAAATATGTATACACATAATTTATTAGAATGACTTACAGTCCAGCTAATTCAACAAGGACTAGTTGTGAATGGGAGTTCCAAGAATACAGCAGTAGCTCAGTCCACAAGGCTGCATGTCTCAACTGGTCTTCAGGATACACAGGAATCTCAGGGAAGTAGGCTCTAACGCCAGTGAAGGAATGGATGGGTTCACAAGGTGAGAGCAAGCATGTCCTTATATAGGCTTCCACAGAAGGTGTGGCTCGGATGTGTTTCTTCCTGCAAGATCTGGATTAAAGGTGTGTCTTCCTAACTCAAAAATCCAGAGTAGAAATGGATCTTCCTACTTCAAATTAAGCAAAAAAAAAAAAAAAAAAAGAAAGAAAGAAAAAGAAATCCTCCAAAGGTGTGCCCTTTATTTTAGTTCCAGATGTAGTCAAGTTGACAACCAAGAATAGCCATCACAGTGTCCAACTGAGCGGTTTCACAACCAGAAACTAACAAGTCAGTTCTCTTTGCTTAAAGCCATTGATATATTTCAAGATATAAGAAACTTCCCATTTCCAAATGGCCCTGTTCAGAACACATGCCAATGAGTCTCTCTTCCAGTTCCATTCAAATGATTGGTGTAGGTGCATAAGTGCATTTTTCTTAAAATAGAGCCAAGTTCTGTGACCACACAGGGTTAAGACAGTCAAGGACAACTACACCATGGTTTCCTATTGACTAGTTGGGAGCCTGAAACATTGTCTAGGGAAGGTGGCATGAGACCCCTTTTCTTGTCATCATGTATGTAGACATTTGAATCCCTGGTCCCTGGTAGGATGCTAGAGAGCTATGATAGCATAGACGACAGTGTCCGGGGATTGTCTCACAAACTGCAATTTCAAGTAACACTGCAGAGGCCATCCATAGAGTCAAGAGCAAGCTGATGGCAGAGGAATTTTTTTTAAAGGCTATGCCAAGTGGGGTGCCAGCAGCCGGTGTCTCAGCAGAACAGGTTGCCACATCACAGGGTGTCTATAGTTTCTCATGTGCATCCTGCTACCTTCTTTAGAACTACTGTTTATAAACTCTGTGGTTACATCTCTCCTACCCACCAACTTCTGAATGGCTTCATCCTTCTTGTGAAATAAAAGATGTCTGTAGCACTCCACAGCATCAAGAAAGTGAATATTTCTGTGAGGAAATTGGTTTAGCCAATCTACAGAGATTTTCCAATGACATGTGTAAGGCTTATCAAGGATGGTGAAGGCGTGACCCTCTTATTCTAATAATGGGATAGTATGCTGGCTAGCTTTTTGTCAACTTGACAGAAGCCAGAGCCATCTGAGAGATAGGAACTCCAATTGAGATGTGTCCATAAGATTGACTTGTGGAAAACTGTGAGGCAGATGATTAATGGAGGGGAGCCCAGTTCATTATGGATGGTATCATCCCTGAAAAGGCGGTCCTGGGTGCTATAAGAAAGCAGGCTGAGCAAGTCATGAGGACCAAGCCAGTAAGCATTATTTCTCCATGACCTCTGTCTCAGTGCCTGCCTCCAGGTTCTTGCCTTAAATTCCTGTCCTGACTTCCCTCCATAATAGACTGTAAACTGTAAGATGAAATAAACCTTTCCCCTCTAAGCTGCTTTTGGTAGAGGTGTTTATCACCTTACTAAGATGAATGAATGTACACAAACCCGAACATTTTAAAGGAAAATTAAACTTGTCTTTACTAGCCTTCATTGTATACATTTTCTGCCAAATCTACCTTTTGGAAAATATCTTAATGAAACAACCAAACCTAGGACTCAATATACTTAGGAAAACATTATTACACAGTGACAATGGAGAAAAATTAGGAACAATATAAATTCCCAATTGTAGAGAACTAGTTAAATATATTGTGGCATAATCATTTATGCTGTCATTAATCATAATTTGGAAAAAATTATGTTATTATAGGTTATCCGAGTACTAAGGCAAAAGAGAACCCATCCTCCCTTGAGGAGTGAGTCTGATATTCATTCTCCACTGTTTGAAATGTGAATAAAGTTGAGTTCAAAAGCATGTCAGGAAAACTCCACTCACATAAACACATCAATGCATGCAAACAACAAAATGTAGAAGTCCCAAAGGTTAATAATGATTTTCCTCACAAAATTCAGTCAAGAGATACTTTGCTTTTCAGGATGTTTTATTTTTATAATTACTAGAATTATTCAATTTGTGCAACCCCTATGAAGTCCAGAGGAACTGTCTGACATGGCGTCCTTTGTGATTCAAGGGTTGCTTTCAAATCGCGTTTGCAAACACAGAGAACTTCCGGGAAGGATACCGCTGTTTGCCTCCTGATTCTGTTGCACTAGCATAGGGATGTTAGCGGTGCTCCCCTGGGAGTCCCCACAGGTGACTGAGTTTGGATCTTCTGTCTCCGGTGACTAACCTTATGGACTGTCTTAGCTCTTGCTACTAATAACAAATTGCCATGGTCTGGGTGGCCTAGACAATATTTCCCACCACCCTAGAGGCTGAGGAGGCTGAGATCAAGGTTCTGTGCACTCTGTCTCCACTGTGAGGGCTCTGCCATCACTCATGCCCTGAGCACCTTGCAGAGGACCCCTCCTAACACCAACATACCGAATGTTAGGACTTCCCCATAGCTGTCGTGGAGGTCAGCACCTGAGCGTTCAGTCCTGCAAACAGCCTAGCTGACCTTGCCTCTCATCTGGTCCTGAGTGAACAAAACTACGAAGCAAAGTCTTAAAGGTAGAACCACATGCTTAACCCCTACAGGCCTTCCTTCTGCTGACAAGCTACTCACCACCTCATCACAGCCTCTCATGATTTGAGTGAACGTGAGAGAGGCAGAGCCAAGTCACTGAGTTCTGACTGCTTTTGTTGGACCCTGCAGCTCTCTTATCTGCCAAATTCTCTATCACAGCAGCAGGAAGAAGCCTGCCAAATCACTAGGACTCATTGGAACGGTAGGATGTCACCTGGGAGGGGGGGAGGGTCCTGGATTTTGTATCTTCCACCTAGTTTTTGTCTCACTGAACCAAGAAACAAGGAAAATCGTGCAACAAGCTATTCGGGATCTTTTCATCAGAGGAGACTCCATTTGCCCCTGGAGAAGGTAGGCAGAGTTGTGTGCACAGCTAGGACATGAAGGAAGCCAAACGCACACTGTCCACTCTTCGGTGGTCACAGCAATAGGAACACAGCTGCTGCTGAACCTGTCGGGTTCAACCCACTGGGAACACGGTCTGCTCCAGGACTGAGCTGTCCCGTTGTCCAAAGATGGTCGTGGCTAATGATGTCCGTTGTCAGAGCGCTGGTTCTCGAGATTAATTTAATTTGATTTGATTGAAGTCTTTAATGGGAAACTGTTCTTATACAATCATTACATCTCTCAAGTTCTCTGGCTCTGGAGGAAAGACAATACTGTGAAAGGTGGTGGCTGAAGGGTAATTCAGTCGGCGTGCTCATAAATTACACATGTTTTCTGTCTGATTTACATAGAGGGAAAAGTCTTCGGGCAGAAAGAGTGTCTTCTATATTTTAATTAGATTTCCAGGCCTAATTACATTTGCCTAAACTCAGTGCACTTGTAATTTCACACCAAGGACGGTGTCTCGGGATACAACTGCAGCCTTTGGTACTTCAGAAGCCGCCTTCCTTTCCTGGCAGCAGGACACCCACTGCAAGCCAAGGGTCCAGGGACCACAGGGAACTTATTTAATCATAGATTAAGGAAAAGATTTAATACAAGGTAACTGGATTAAAAACTTCTTAGGAAGAAATAATGGAAAGTTGAACTAGAAAATTCATCCAATGAACAATGAAATTCCACATACTCACTTCTAGTATGAATGCTCACACCTTCTTCCTGAGTCCAGCAGTAGCAGAGTAAGCTTCTAGCCCCTCAGGTTGTTTGCTTGAGACGTTTTACACATTACCTACCCCAGCCCTGGCCACTACCAAATCTAGGGAGCCCAGCTAGCCCTGAACTCAGCACCTGAGACTCCACAGGCTGGGATTGCAGCCCTGCACCACTAAGCCCAGGTAAGCGTGCCTTTCTTCCTTCGACAGGCCTGGATTATTAGGGTGTCTTCTCTTTCCTCCCCTCCCCCTCCAGTCTTTCACTTTCTGATTATTTAACATGTAAATTATCACTTCTGTTGCATTCGTTGCCTGCGTTAAAATATTCATAATTACTTTCACAATCAAACCCAAGCCCTTTAGACTAGTAAGAAAATAAAAACAGGAACATCAGGGATTAGAGAGACAGCTCAGGGGTTAAGAGCACTTGCTGATCTCAAGGCTTCTGTGTTCTCCAAACTCAGCAGGACCACAGCAGACCCGGTGAGGGGTCTGTGTGCAGTCTTGCTCTCGGAGCTACATTTTGTTCATGTTTCCATCCTTCCTTCAGGAAACCAGGAAGCAGGCCTCAGCCATCATGTCCAGAGAGAGGCCAAGTGACCTAGTTCCCAATGACATTCCTCACCAGCTCAGGAGTGATGGAGTGACAGGTAAGGAAATGGCAGCAGGAGTCTGTCTGCCAAGATGTCCTGCCAATGGTTTCCATACAGAGAGAAGACCCTTCTCTGATTCTGGACACTGTCTAAACTAAAGGATGCTCCCTGAGCTGCTGGAGCTATTTGAAATCATGAAGGAAGCCAGCCTCATAATAAAACTAATGCTAGGGTCGGCAGAGGTAGAGATGGAAGAACCATGTGTCTGTGGTGACAGAAAAGCATCGCTCATCATGCATTCTTTACTCTCACACAGACTTCCAGTTACACACACTAACACATTTCCTGAAGACTGCTTGATTCTGGCTTGTCTGCTGGCAGCCAAGGTTGTCCTATCCAATGCCGTAGTCTAGCCATCACTCGCAAGCTTCTCCACTAAGACAGACTGATAACTGAGTTAATGGTTCAATACATAGATTCTGTTACAAAGGATTCAGGTCAGTATCACAAAACAGAACAAAAAAGTATCACAAAATCTTATAATTGAGTGGCTTTTGTGGAAACTGACATATGCTTTTTAATGCATTCATTTAAATTTTATCAGGAAAATGTTATTTCCACAAAAGGCCTGTGGGAAGATGTATTAGGGTGACAGGCATAACAATATTGAATGGTGTAGTGGCATAGGATGGTTTTATGATAGAGTTATGAATTTCAACTATTACCCAAATTCAACATATCATAGCTATCCATTGCTCGGCTAAAACCTGGTCTAAAACACAGACCATAGAAACAGATTGTTGCTCATTGCACAGTCTGTAGACTTCTTCCATAGAGAAAAACTTGACAAACTTTCTGCAGGAATTGACTGAAAAAATGCTTTCACCGTTCCATGCCTGCAGGAGTTCCATAGAAAAATGAGTAGCTGTCATTTGTGAACAGATACAAAGGAAGTTGTGTGGGGATGTGACTCGGTGGCTAGAAAGGTCATCTAACATTTGTGAGAACTTGGGTTCAACCCCTCTCTCTGCTGGAGAAAAAGTGATATTACCTAGCTGCATTACCTTATTTACGATGGGTGTGGTGGCTCATGCCTGTAATGCCAGCATCTGGGAGGCTAAAGCAGGTGGAGTGCCTTGAGTGTGAGGCCAGCTTAGGCTACATAATGAGTTCCAGGACAGAAGGGTTAGGGGGTAGAGGGTGGGGGGGAGAGGGAGTGGGTAGTGTTGCTATCAGCTATTCTATGATTTTTAAATGTCTTAACTTGATGCTTGTATTTTATCTACCAAAACAGGTCATATATTTTACTGCATGTCCATGAATTATTGTACGAGGTTTGAGCCTTTTTGAAAGTTGAATCAGTTTTTTTCATTTTTGCGTTCTACTGGGAAGGTGGAAATACCCTCTTCTTAATCAAACTGCACGGTTTTGAGGTTAAGAAAGCAGTTAAAAGGTCATGCTTTCTTTAGTTTGGGTAACCACCATATCAACCAAGTGACAGACTCTCAGATTCTCCTGACCTCCCAAGCACTGTGGCATTGGAAAGGTCATGCAACAGATGCAAGAAATCCAACTCTGTCTCCATTCTCTGTGACCAGGGTGACCAGGGTGAACTGTTTGAACTCAGAGCCTCCAGCATCATGAGTCATCTTTTTATTTTCTTGGTCTTGGCCGCATTCTAGAACACGAAAGGAAAGGCAAGGGGGCGCCCCTCTGAGATCAAGCTGAGTGTGGGGAGAGTAAGGGGAGGATAAGGGCCTCCGTGATTTCAGAGTCTCCAGTTACAGCTTCAATCCAAATGCTGAGCAGAAGAATTAGCAGAACCCTTTTCTTACCTTTCCCAGACTCTGCCTTGGCAGAGGATATAGGGTAACTATTTTTGAAATTACATCCAAAGAAAGATGAATATGAGCCAAATCAAAGTAAACAGGATCTATCCACAGCCCTTGTTGATGGCCTCTCTTGCTTCGGTAGAATGCTGACTTTGAAAGGTTTCATTTTCTGTGAGGTACATATGGAAACCACCTGGGAACTTAGAATGAGTATGAACTTGGGAAGCACACTGTTCTGCCTGTGCCGGTACGAGACAGGACTGCAGGCCGGGTGCTGAGGCAGCACACTGTGCTTTCTCAGGAATGAGAGTTCACAAGAAAGTTCACATTCAAGCACCAGAAGCCTGCAGGGTAGGGTTCTCATTAGATCTCCCCTCCTGGCTCATATGCACATCTAACACTGTATCCTCATGTAGTCTTTTCTCTGGAGAGAGAGAGAGAGAGAGAGAGAGAGAGAGAGAGAGAGAGAGAGAGAGAGAGAGAGAGAGAGAGAGAGAGAGAGAGAGATGGGGGAAGGGGGAAGGGGGAAGGGGGAAGGGAGAGAAGAAAAAACAGAAGAAGAGAAGAGAGAGAGAACAAAGGCAAGAAGGAGTTCTCAATGTCCCTGCCCTGTTGTCTTAGGGCATCACCCTTAGAACTTCATTTAATCTTAATTACCTCTGTTAAAGGTCCTCTAAGTAAGACGGGCATAGGGCTTCAACAGATTGGGGGAGGGCATGGGTACAATTCACTGCCTAATAACTGTGAATTTGTTTGAACATGAAGTGGTTTGGCTCGTTCTGGCTGCCATAATAAAATACCAGAGACTGAGTATATTAAGCAACATAGATTTATTTTTGGCAGGCTTGCGATCTAAAGTATAAATAAAGGGTGCCAATAGGGTTGGTTTCTTTGGAAGCTTTGTTCCTTGGGGTGATGATTTGAATCTGAAGTGTCTGTCACAGCCCCCAGTTTTGAGTGCATGTCCCCCGATGGTGTTGTTTTAGGTAGTCCCTGAAGCCTTGGGAAGATGGGTCTACCTCCAAGGAGTAAGTTACAGGGGGTAGGTTATTGTGGGTATGCTGTCCCTGCCAACTTCCCATCATGCTTTCTGCTTCCTGGCCCACTGTGATATGAAAAGCCTCAACCACATACTCTGTCAACATGATCTCAGCTATTCCATTGTGTCCTCTCCAACGTGATTGACTGAGACCCTCTGTCATGGAACGATAGTTACAGTAATACAAAAGTAACTAATACTCTAGACTTGTTTTGTGGCTTTTCCTATGGAGATGTGAACAAATGTCTATTCATCCCAGTTAGAACATCAAAAACAGGCCAAAGAAGGGTTCTGCCTGTTAGCTTGGTGACAGTGAGTTTACTGCAGTAATCACAGCAACACAGATCACTTAAAAGCAGCTACATCCTGAGAGCACATCTTGCAGTCAAGTCTACTGAAGAGTCTCCACTCCCAGTGACCCCCAGCCTTTGTTTACTGTATGTATGACCTTGAGGGAAAGCCTTGTGAATCTTCCACACTTTTCAGCTTCTTAAGTTGTATTGACTTCCAGAGTCTTAAAGTTTTTATTCAGCTTTTGAGGCTCAGGAGTCTCAATTCAGAAGAAACAGCAGCATAGCACTTATGGTGACCACCCTCTCCGGCATGGTCATTCCTCTGCTCCGGTGCTGTGTGCATCTCCTGTTGTTATAAGGAAAGGGGTCGTTAGATTGAGGTCCTTAATAATAACTTCATCTTGTCTTTGTAACTCTTTAAAGGCCCCACCTCCATATTTGGTCACCTTCTTGGGTATTGGGAACCAGGGCTTGATTTAGATATTCTTATTGTTGTGACTTAATGAACAAAAGGTGCACTCTGGCTTATGTGATGGAGATCATTCCGTCATAGCAGGAAGGACATGGTTCAGGCAAAGAAGGCAGGGAAGGAACAAGAGGCCACAGGATCCCGGTGCATCAGCAGTCAAGGGGTGGAGAGTAAAGAGGAGTGAGGCCACGCAAGAAGGCCCACCCCCAGTGACCTCCTCCATCCCATGAATCTTCTCAGTCAGGGTCAGCAGCTGGGACATTTCACAATAGGACATTTCACAAACCACAGTAGGACTTTAGCATATGTATTTGGGGGGGACAAGATTGAGACCATGATTTAAAATTGAAGATGCTAAAATTAGAGATCAGTGATGTGATACAAATCAGACCTGGTGTACATTAATTCATAATAAAATACACTCCATGGGTGGCATCAAGACCATAAGAATGTGTCTATAAGAAATGCCCAAATCATCCCCAATCTGTTTATTATTTTCTTTACAATCTTGCGGGGGAAATCATATTGTAATGTGTAGTGTGTTTATTACCATTTAGTGCTAGTTTTTAAACTTTTCCATTTATGTGTATTTGATCCAGGAGTTTTTACAAGTCTAAGCACATGCTGCAGTTTTCATTATCCTTATGTTGTAGCTTTCCAGATTTAATTGCACTATGGTGAGATGGGATGCCTGTATGAAAATAATTATTTTTAATTATTTTAAATGTGTTGTCTTTCCTTGTGGCTTTAAATTTTCCAAATTTTGTAACCATCCATGTGTTTGAGAGAAAATAGGTTCCTTGGCATCAGTTCCATAAAGGGCCACTAACTATCAACTGCCTTACCAAAGTTTCCAGTCTGTGATAAGGGCCATTGGGGGAAGGTGGGGTGGGGTGAATCCACTTTACCTATAACTACTGCTATGGCCGGTGACATTTTCTAAATAGGATAGTTCCATTATATTTTCTTACAATTAGCTTATTTTTGTCTTATAAATCTTGATACAACTCTAAGTGATTATGTTTAGAATCAGTTCTCTTTAGTGAAGTTCAAGGCTTATTGTTACTTAGCAATTTTCTACACTCTTTGATATTTTTATATCAAAAACCCTTTCACTTGATGTTAATATGGAGATTCTGGAGTCCTTTGGTCAGTGTTTGCCTGGTTGTATCTCACCTCACTTTTGATTTTGAGTGTTGATATTGTTCTTCGTCTGTCTTTGCTCTGCTAGCATATAACCGAACTGGACTTCTTTTCCATCTCATGGTGGAACTTGTGCCTTTTTATCGATGTGTTTCAATCTTTCACCTTCTCCTGTTATTATTTGTTTGCATTTTATTTACCTGAATCAGTTTATCCTCTCTCTCTCTCTCTCTCTCTCTCTCTCTCTCTCTCTCTCTCTCTCTCTCTCTCTCTCTCTCTTCACTCTTTCTTTTTTAACTGTGCCATTTCCTTTTATTGAGTTGATCTCTGACCCAGAATTGGTGTGGCAGGTGGTTATTCTAAGGTGGTTCCATGGACTTGTGGTTTTCCAGCCTAGAAGCTGTGAGGATGTCTGCTGGCTGCTTCCCATCACAGCATCTCTCTTCACTCTTTTAGACAATTGAATATACAGTCTCCTTCTCCCACCCCTTGTTTACTGTTGGAAAAAGCAAACACTCTCTGTTCTTTTAGGAGTTTATTCATTCTGCATTCCTGAGACCCCCCCCTCATGTTATTTTGTTTAATTAAAAAGCAAACAATTATTTGGTGTGCCCTTCTCTGAGGAGGGCCACCTCTCCTGCTCCCAGATTTACTCAATTGCTGGTAGTTTTTGTGTAGGTGGAGACTTTGTGGGCTTTTCCCTGTCAAGTGTGGCACGTTTGCTGGTTTCGTCCTTGTTCAGCTCACAGTTGCTGTCCAGTGCCAAATCATCAGCCCTGAAAACATGCATACAAGTAGCATTATAAGGACTGAATTTACGGATATGTAAAATCTATACAAATACATATATGCATGCAATAGCAAATAATGAAAGGGGCCATGCAATTGAAGGAGAGTGGGGAGGGGTATATGAGAGAGCTAGGAGGAAGGAAGAGAAGGGAGAAACATTATAATTAAATTACAAACTCAAAAATAAACAAAAAAGGCAAATAATTATAATACTGAGGGTGAGTAAAGAAGTTATGGTACAGCCAAATGTTCACCTAGCAGAATTCAAGTTGATAGTCAAGAAGAGTTCATTCAAGTCACACTCACAAAGCTCACAGAAACTGTGAGGTTCGTGAACAGTAAACAATTATTCCTCATAGTTGCACAATGCAGGACATCTGAGGTCAAAGTATTGTCAAATGTAAAGCTTCAGTCCAGACACATGGTATTGCCGCGTTGCATCCTTGTAGGACAGAGGGGCCGGGAAGATCTCTGGAGCCTCTTCTGTCAGAGCAACAGTGCCATTCATGAAGTCCTCTATCATGGCCCAGTTGCTCCTCAGAGGCCCTGTTTCATATTCCCATCACTTTCTGTGATGGGAACATATGAATTTGGAGAGCATAAGCACTCTGTTCTGGTTCTTACAAATACCCTGACAACAGGCAACACAGTGGAGGGAAAGGTTTATTTGGCTTACAATTAATTCTAAGAGGAAGTCCATCACTTGAGCAAAGTCAAGGTAAGAACTCAAGCATCTAGTCACAGCATATCTACAGTCAAGAGCAAAGAGGAAGAAAAAAAGAAACTTTGCTTTGGTTGGTTGTCCTATTGAATGTTAGCTAGCTTTTGTCACTTTTACACAATTCAGGGCTCAGCCTAGGCAAAGACGCTACCCACAGTGGACTGGGTCTTCGTACATCAATTAACACTCCACAAACCCCACAGATATGCCCACAGGCCATCCTGATCTAGATAATTCCTCACTAATAATAATTCCTCTCTTCCCATCTAGGATATGTCAAAATGACAGTTTAAAATAACCAGTACCTCCCCAGACTGCAGCAGGCAGGAGGTACATGGACCACTGAAGCCAGGTCACAGTGAAGCAGGTAACAATGATCAGATGTCCACAAAAGTCTTTTGAGAAGCCTGTAAACTGTAAAAGAACTTTATGCTAACCCACCACACCAGGGGTATGTGGCATCCAAATAGAACCAGTTAATTATGTGGCATCCAGATAGAACAAGTTAAGGCCAGTCAGGATAGGACTTTCTCCTTTGCCTTTCCTCCTCTCCCAAGTACCAACCCCTCCCCTCCTCCAAAGAACAAGAAATATGAGCGTCAGCAGAGGAGAAATATGAGGATGAGAAGCAGGAACAAAGAGCCATCCATGCTAACACTGAAGAGATTGACCATAGCCCTTCTGCCCTCACAGAGTCCAGGTCAGGGGTGTGAGCTCTGGGGAGGTGAGAGGATGGCCATAAAGAGACAAAGTTTATGTTCAAATTAGATGAGACTTTCATGAAACATTTTAGAGTAGACATTTCATTCTTAAATACGTACAAAAGTAAGAAAGAAGAATAAAATTCACCCCAAAGTCCCCATACCTCAGCTCTGACAATTACCCCCACCTCCTGGTTGTATCCCGTGTGTCATCTTCTTTTTGTGTTTTGGAATTTTTCAGAGCAAATATCAAAATATGCCTCATTTAGCATCTCTGAGAGATGTGGACATTTATCTTACAGGCATTCACAACACTGTTCTTAAATTTACAATAATACACAATCACGTGTATTCAGGCTTTACATAGGCTGAAAAGAGGCTGCTCTTGGGGTTGAAAGTGAATGGGAAGCTGGGAAGCTGCCCGCGGTCCCATTAAATGATGGAAAAGACAACATGACTAAATGGTTTAAAGACAGTTTGTAGAAGGGGAGGAAAGAGATGCTTCCAAATGATGCCAAATTCAACATGTCCAACAAGTTAGTTGGTCGTCTTTGATCAAAATGTATTCTCTGCATTATTCAGAACTGGTCTGGCATGAACCAAAAAAGAGCCTCCAGGTTTAACATGCACCGTTTTGAACTTGAGTCAATGGGGATTTGCTTCAAGGCATTTCTTGGCCAAAGACTTCCTTTTCCCTTCATGGCCCACACCTCACAATGGAATCTCACTTAAAAACGGGCCTAGTGATAGATGCTGTGGCTGTTAATCTTTACCATCAGCCTAACTACTTTTGGAATACCCTAGCTCTGGCTATGTCTATGAGATTTAAGTGGCAAGGGAAGACCCACTCAGAATGTGGGGAGCATCATCCTATAGGCCAGCATCCCAAAATGAATATGAAGGAGAAAATGAGTTGCATTCACCTCTCTGTTTCCTGACTGCAGATGAAATGTTACATACTTCTGCTGCCATGGACTGTAGCCTCGAACTCAGCCAAGATAAATTCTCCCTTTCCTAAGTTGTTTTTATTTTGTCATAGCCATGAGAAAAGTGACTAGTATAAATATTATTGCCTAATTCTTGCTTAATGATAGAACTGTGTTATTAAGATTCATTTTTTATTTTTCAAACGTGTGTGTGTGTGTGTGTGTGTGTGTGTGTGTGTGTGTGTGTGTGTGTGTGTGCTGGTACCTGGGAAGAGGTACGCCATAAGAGGGCACCAGACTCCTGTGCTTTCGTAAAGCCTCAGCCTTTCATCCATAAAGTGGAGCAAAACCTAGTGTGGACAAGGTAAGGTCATGCATGATGAAACAGGGAAAAAGATGTATGTAAGCATGGGTGACAGTTCTTGGAGTCTAAGTATTTGATGTATCTGTTTGTTGAACAACTATTTAGCCAATTGCTTTTTCTACTCAGCAGGTTCTACTTGAGAGGACAGCCATGGATAGGAACCTACAGCCTAGGACTTTAAAATGCTCAAATTCCAAAGGAAGAGAAAGAGGTTAGGTAACCTGCTATTCGCCCCTCAATGGCAAGTGTGGTCTGTTGGAATAAGAGGAACTCAAGCTAGTCTTGGGGTTTTGAGAAAGCCTCCAGAGGTACAGATAGACTTTCTGAGCACACATGGTCACTCACCAGAAATCATTTGTAGAACACTCACCAGGATAGAGAATCCTTCTGAATCCATGCAGTTGTGCCCCTCCAGATAAAACTGCAGGCACACCCACCCAGCTGCTCCCAGTTCATCCGGTCTGCCTGTTCTCACAGAAATCATGTGTGCTGGTGAGTGAGCATTTGCAGCAGGACCCCCATGCTTCCACGATCTAATTTTCATCATCTGTTTTTAAACACTGTAGACATGATTATCTTTTCTGTTCTCTATAATCTTTTCTTGTTTTTTCTTAAGGCACATTTTGGTTATTTATATTGATTTAATATTCTCTCATAATAGCTTTGATCCTGAATCTTATGTTTTGAATCCAATTTCATAACCAGAAGGAAATAGAGAGATGGGCCAGCCTATCTGTCATCATTCAGTCATTTGTTCCATTTTACCGAGGCTTTTACAACATGCAGCGTGCTCTATTCACAGGTGGAGATGCAGGAGGAGGCTGACCCAGGAGGGGCCTGCCTGCTTCAACAATAGCTGCAGGCAGGAGAGGCAGACAAAGGAGTATAAAATGAAGTGATTTTATTTTGATAAGCGCTAAATGGGGAAAAGTAGGAGATGTAAGAATGTGTGAGGGGAAATCATTTTAGAGAGGAGGGTGGGGGAGATCTCGCCCAGGGGTGTGGTATTTTAATCAAAGTTGCATGGAGAAAGGATATGAGACTATCCAGGAAAACAGCATCTGGGCTTCCTACCTGCATCCTGGACTCTGGCGCAGCTGGTGTCTCTGCGTTACAGTGCTAAACCGTGATTTATGGATTAACAGTGTTGCTGTTGTGGGTGGGGGTATTGGGATGCACCCCAGGCTGTGCTGAGGTACGCTAGCAATGCTCGGGTGAGAAGCTTCCTTACATCTTTTGTTTAAAGGATGAACTGATAACTGGCTGAGGCACCTAAGCCAAGTATTGGCTGTCAGTTACGACCGTATCCACCCTGCCAGATGGACCACGGCTTCTCGCTCCTTTGCTTTGAGGATATTACATCTCTGATTATATTATCATGCGATGAATTCCCCTTGTAGTTGGGGGCTCATCCCTCCAACTCTTTGCAGGCAGTTGGACCACTACTATCAGTTGTCAGCATGGTTTGTTGTTTGTTTCTTTGTTTCTTTGGGCTTCATGAGAGGCCCTCGCAGGACTTGCTAGTGTAAATGAGAATGCCAAGGACAGCGCAGCCTCTTCAGTTCCCTGTTTTCCTGTAGGTATCTTTGTGTATCTGATTGTACTGCAACAAAAGCTTTAACGATTTATCTTTCAGCACTTCGTTCGTGAAGGACCACCCTCTTGACTCTCAAGGTGCCGTGCAGAAAGAAACGCAACGCCAGTGTGCTTGCTTTGCAAAATTCCACCATCAAGTGTCTCTAACAGCAACTGGACATTGCAAAGTGTGTCATTAGACAGCCCCCTTCCTTGAAGAATGACTGGGTGACAAGGGGCTGTTTTCCACAGCCTGCCTGCCTCTTAGAAACAGGACAAAGGCTCATTGAAAATGTCATTCTGGTTTTTTTGTTGTTGTCTTTTTCCCTCAGTTCTCTGGTGCCATCTGGAGGCTTGATGTTAATTTGCAGCCAGGCTTTAGTTCTGCATAAATGACTAGGTGTGTGGTAAAAGACCTTACATACAAATCGTAAGTTAGAAGTCTTAGCCAGCCACGTTCGTAGAAGCGAAATGAAGCACGAAACTAAGACAGTGTGTGCAAATACACATTCTAATTCAGTACTAAATAGCATCGCTGGTCACCTGTGTAAGAGGTAGGGAAAAATGAACACGCGTTATCCACATTGAGAAGACACAGCTGGCAGGAGCTTTGTTTGCATAGAGTATACTCATGCTTACATTAGACCAAGTTCAAGTGTGAGAAGGACAATGGAAAATAACTAAAGCTTTTACATTTCAGGGCATGTGTTCTGCAAATATTTCCATTTGTTTGGCTCAAGTAATAGCTTCATCACTTGTAAACACATTGAAGGGACTCTGGCCACCTTGAGTCCAGTGAGCATGACTCTGGCAAGCCTTGCCCTTCTCCCCCATTCCCTCTACCTTGCTAAAAAGAAAATATTAGAGTATATTCCTAAAGCTAGCCACCAAGATCTAGTCTCTTATTTGGCCACTTCCTCCTCCTGAGGCTGACTACCAAAATCCAGCTATCAAAGTATTGAAGTCCAGCATTCAGAAGCCCCCTTTGGTTCACCTCAGTTAACATGCTCAATTAAAATTAAACACCTCATCCTAACACAGGGTTTTCCCCCTTTATCTTATAAACCACCATTTGCTCTGACCACATGTGTCTCCTGTCCATCCAGAGGCAGTCCTTTTTCCCTCCTGGACAAATATCCCTGCTCCTTTTCTCTTGTTCCCTTCCCCTTCTCCCTGGTCCTTTATCTCCTGTCTTTGTCTCTGTTCCCTGACCTCTGTCCCTCTGGGGCAAATAAATCTCCTTTGTGCTAAGAACTTGTTTTTTTGGGGGGTACTGAGCTGATATTGCTCTCTTACATGCATGATCTTAAAGAAACTATATGTTATCGTATCCATTTTCTTATTTATGAAATGGGCTTCATGGTCAATACCCTACAGTGTTACTATGACTTGCAGATGGCACAATGCCCATAAAGGTGCTTGGCACAGAGTCTGAAGAGCAGCACTCAACACACAGAGATGTTTGAGGTAGGACTGGGTCCTCCCAAGTCTTTGCAACAGCTGTGAGTTAGAGGTTCTGCAAGCTGGCTATGGGAGTAGGCTCCACTTCAGTAAGGAGAATGAGGCCCTTGGATTGGTGCTTCCCAAAGGGCCGGGGGTCTACTTGACTACACTGGCCACCCATGTTTGCTTCTGAAAACAAGTGTTCCACATTCCTTTCTGCCCCAGGCAATTACCCTAAAGCAGTTCAAGATCAGCCCAGAGGTCATCAATGAAATGGAGGCTGAACAACACTGGATCCTCTTGAGGAGCATTCCTGTGAAACAGTTTAGAGGAGGAAGGAAAATAACTCATGGTTTGGGGGTCTCACTCCATAGTTCTTGACTCTGTTGATTCTGGACCATCACGTGTAGCTAGAGTTTTCCTGCCTTGCCCACAGTCAGGACAAATCTCTATCACCAGCCAGTCCCACAGCCACTCAGACACAACCAAGTAAACACAGAGACCGTGTGGCCATGGCAGGCTTCTTGCTAACTGTTTTTATAGCTTAAATTAATCCATTTCCATAAATCCATACCTTGCCACGTAGCTCGTGGCTTACCAGCGTCTTCACATGCTGCTTGTCATGGCAGCAGCTGGCAGTGTCTCTCCCTGCCTTCCTGTTCCAATTCTCCTCTCTGTTAGTCCCGCCTATACTTCCTGCCTGGCCACTGGCCAATTCAGTGTTTTATTTATTGACCAATTAGAGCAATTTGACATACAGACCATCCCACAGCAATCGTGTGCAGAGCACTGTGTGTGCCGGAACATATGTGATACTCGCCTCTTGGAAGATGATAGAGGGAGAGGATGCAGGAAGGGCCAGGGCAAGATGTAGTCCACCATGATCTACTGCCTTCAACAAGGTCCCATTTACTTTCTACTCCTCTGCCTAATGTCATCACATTACAAATCCATCAAGGGATTCGTTCGCTGCCTCAGAGACCACAGGATCCAATTTTTCCCCGAAGCCCATCAATCAGCATCCAGTGTGTGAGCCCCCAGTACATGTGGTGCTACTTCATAATCAAAACGTAGGTTACTCTCTTGCCTTCTAATTTAGTTGGGGACATTATACAAGCACGATTATAATTCATGTCTATTGTGAAGAATATCATCATAGACATGAGTAAAAGTTCACCCATAGAGTAAAACAATGAGTGTGTATAGGAGAATATAAACCCCCCCTCCCCGGAAGTGGAGAAACAGGGGGGCCACAGTCTCCAGTAAGATGACCACTGAAGAGTAATAAGGGAAGGTGTGGCTACAGAATATGCTAGAATGGACATTTTTTTTTTTTTTTGTTTTTTTGAGACAGGGTTTCTCTGTGTAGCTTTGCGCCTTTCCTGGGACTCACTTGATAGCCCAGGCTGGCCTCGAACTCACAGAGATCCACCTGGCTCTGCCTCCCGAGTGCTGGGATTAAAGGCGTACACCACCACCGCCCGACTAAGAATGGACATTTTTACTTTTCTTAAATTCATATGAACACAAACTACCTTCTGGAATAAGGAAAAATTCATCTCACATTAACAATTGCTGTTCTCATGGCCTTGGGAACATGGTGATTCTACATCACAGTATAGTGTGGAGGGAGATCCCCCATGTAGAACACCACCATAGGCTTTTCATTTTAACAGTCATTGACTCCATAGGTAGAAGGCACATGGGCAGCACTCAGCACATGGATGTTTTATAATATTATTAGAGGCCTGTGAGTCTAGAAATAGTTTCTTCACAGCTGTGCGTGATACGTAGACTAGGTTTTAAAATGCAGTCAGTATGACATTCTCTTCGATGAGGAAAGTGAAGAATTTATTTGGGGAAAATAAACTCTTAATGACCACGTTGCTTGCTGGGTAACTGACTCTTGGCATGTCGGTTATCACACCCTTGACATTAAAAGGTTGATCCTCGGGTAAATAAACCACACTAATCAGGATGGTGAGCTTTTCCCGAAATGCACATCTAGGTGGCTATCACCGAATTTGTGGAGCCATCTGAACTGCATAAGGCACCCGTGAGACGGTTTTCTGTTTTCTCTGGTCTTCTACTCTCAAACTTGATTGCCTGCATCATGCCCTCCCAGCACTTAATGGACACCTTGGACAAATCCCACAGCTTTTCAGTCACTTCTGAGAATTAAAGTGATATTTTAAAACTCATTTCAGGCCGGGCGTTGGTGGCGCACGCCTTTAATCCCAGCACTCGGGAGGCAGAGGCAGGCGGATCTCTGTGAGTTCGAGGCCAGCCTGGGCTACCAAGTGAGCTCCAGGAAAGGCGCAAAGCTACACAGAGAAACCCTGTCTCGAAAAACCAAAAAAAAAAAAAAAAAAAAAAAAAAAAAAAAAAAAAAAAAAAAAAAAAAACTCATTTCAGTCTGGTTTGTTTTAAATTTCGACCACTCACCCATCTGCTTCCCAAAGCCAGGCAGACATCAGACCAGGGACAGGAGTATGGTTCCTCTGTCCCTCAGCACCACTTCCTCCTTTCACCTTCGGGCAGGGAGAACAGGTTAGAAAAGAAGGCCAATAGTGTGTTTATTTAGCGGGTAGTGTAGGCTCTGTGTCCCCTGAAAGGCTGGTGTGTTGAAGGCTCGGTCCTCAGCTGGTGGATGGAGAAGTGGTTGGATCATGACAGCCGTGATCCTAATCAGTGGTCTCATCCTTAGCCTCCTAACAGGACGACATCATTCGGAGGTGGGGCCCAACTGGAGGAAATAGGTCACAGGGGTCTTGACCGGAGAAGATACATTTTTATACATTGTTTCCACTCCCGGAATGTCTCACTCTCCACGTCCTGGCTGCCCTGAGGTAAGCTGTTTTGCTCCAGCGGTGCTCCAGGTGGTAGTTTCTCGACCTGACTCATGGGCCCGGATGCAACAAATGTCCAAATGTCCACAGGCAGGAACCCAGAAAACTATGAGCCAACGTAAACTTTTTCACTTCTTGAAATGTTTCCCCTCAGATATTTATTACACAGTTGAAAAGCCAACCCTGACAGCAAGTCCCGCTTAACCCTTTAGTAAGGCCGTCTCCGGCTCCTGACCAGAAAGATGGTCTTGTCTGTGTGTTCTCTGGTCAGCCTCCAGCTGCTTCTATCTGGCCTACAGGGCTCTTACTTTAAAAACAACAAATAAACAAAACCCACCAAGCCCCTTCCCATGGTGTCAAATGTTGAAAGTCAAGGACTCTGCCCTTGCTGCGCCATGCCCAGCTGTAGGTAACATCCACTGCAGCCCGCCTCCTCGGCCATCTCTCCTCTCTCTGCCTTGCCTCCCTGTATGCTCAGGGCAGATAGAAGCCGTGCACGTCCCTGCAGATGTACAGCTGGGCCTGACATGCACATGCTCTTCCGCTTCAAAGACATTATGGAGTATCCACATCTCTGTGAGTGGCTTGTAGAGTGCTTCTCATACCGTCTGGGAACCGATGGAGACTAAGACACAGTGGCATGAATCTCAGTGGTGGAGCACTTGCCTAGCATGTACAAGGCCTTGAGTTCCTCCCCAGCCCTGAAAAGGAGAGAGATGGAGACAGAAACAGAGGATGTCCTCAACCTCAACTCCAAAGGCTCTGTCTCAGCTGCTTTTCTTGCTGCTGTGATAAAACGCTTTGACAATGACAACTTAAGTAAGAAAGGATTTATTCTGGCTCAGGTTTGAAGTACAGTCTATCGTGGCAGGGAAGTCAAGGAAACCTGAACTTGAAGTAGCTGGTCACATCACATCCACAGTCAGGAGGAAGAGAAGAGTGAATACTAATTCTCCTTTTTGGGTATAGTCTAGAGCCCATCCCAGTGACTGGTACATCTTCCTACCTCAATTCGCCTAATCAAGACAACCCCCAACAGGCATCCCCCACAGCCCCTCTCCCAGCTGATAGTTGAGCTCAACCATCAACCATGAGCTCCCTTTGCTGTCTGCCTCTTGCTCTTAAATACACGGAGGCTCACAGGGAACTGGTGTATTCCTGGTAAGTGCATCCATCTCTCACCAGCTCCCAGGCAGTCCTTTTTGGAATGTTACGACACTGGACACTTCCTGTTTTCAACTCAGGGGCCTCATCCTAAAATTGTCAGAGGACAGAAAGAGTCTTAAGAACATGTTTCCACGTTGGTGTTGTTGCTGTCTTAAAATCTTTTTTAAGACTCTTCCTTTGTCTCAGAAACCTTTTCCCTTGGCAGCCAGCATGGCCCCACAGGAAGAAGCAGAATAGTACCCTTGCTGCCAATTTCTTGGTGAAATTTGCTAAAAATATGTATTCTCTGTAGGCATGATTTGATTAGACTTAAACTTTCTTTCTACAGATTTTGTAAACAAGAAATGGAGGTTGAGTGTTCTATTTTTTGTGATGTGCAGCTTTTTAGGAAGAAAAACGGTGAATGGATTGGCATCCAGGTACACATTGCAGTTGAATGGAGTTGGTTATATTCTTAACACATCAGAGTTTTTAGTTTACAATAGAGTTTACAAGCTGGATGGGCATGCCAGCACATGCCTGTAATCCTCCCAGGAGGCTGCGACAAAAGGATTGTGAATTCAGGAACAGCCTAAGCTACAGTGATCGACTGTCTCAAAAAAAAAAAAAAATAGAATTGACAGAGTACTTTGCTTTGATAAATAGAAATGGGAAACTGTAGGACACTTTCTCACACATGATGTGTCACACATAATCAAGTTTCTGTGGCCAACTGGTGGTATAGGCACCACACAAAACAACAGCTAAAAAAAAAAACAAGATAGTGTTGAAATGGGATTTTCTAAAAACTTTAAAACACTACTTTCATGTAAATATAAAGGAGGGGCAATGTGCCCATGAGTCATCTGACTATGAACAAGGAAAACAGCAGCATTCACAGAAAAATGTAAACAAAAATTAGAGGTACAGGGATTCTATCGTCTATTCAGAAACAAATACTAAACTTAATTTCTTGCATTAGAAATGGGACTAGCTCATGTTTTGTACAGACAAGAGCCTGTAAGTTAATGTGTAATTTCTGATTCTTGGACTTGATTGATGGAAAATAGTAAACCAAATCAAAGTCTTTTTCTGTAAAATCCAATAGTCCTTGGGTGGGCCTGTTAGACATTGCCCAGGCTAGAACAATGAAATAATAAGCAAGGCAGAGCCAGGCAGATCTCTGTGAGTTTGAGGCCAGCCTGGTCTACAAAGCAAGTTCCAGGAAAGGCGCAAAGCTACACAGAGAAACCCTGTCTCGAAAAAAACAAAAACCAAACAAACAAACAAAAAAGAATAAGCAATTATCATTTGCTTCATTTCTACAGTTAAATTAACTTCTAAATGGCAGTACTTGCCTCAGTACACTGCACGCCAATGTCTTTTTGTGGTACCCACTAATATAATTTCTCCAGAAATGCTGTGACTCCTTGTTTTCCCAGACACAATATTTACCCTTGCTTTTGTGCATGCCCCTGGATAGTGTGTGAGGGATAGAACCGAAAACGTGCCTCACTGATTTTAGTCTCCTCCACTTGCTTTATTTTTGTGTCTGTGGTGTGTGCATGGTTGTATGTGCTCATGTTTGTGTGTACATGTGTGTGCAGGTACATGTATACAATCATGCATGTTCATGTACAAGTTAGAGTTCAACACTAGGCATCTTCCTCAGTTGATCTCTCTCTTAATTTTTTCTTTTTTTTTTAAGTATATTTTTCATGGAAATAAAACATCACAATCCCCTCTCTTCTTTCTCCCTTCATCCTCTTCTAGGTACCCTACCTCCAACTGCTTTCATCCTCCCCCACTCTCAAGACCATAGCCTCTTTTTCTTTCATCATTGTTGTTTCATATGTATATTGAAATATATATTCATATATGTGTTGCTTCACATATATGAAACATATGTATGTGTATATATATAACATATGTGTGTATATACATACATATGTTTCATATATATTCATGTATGCATGAATATATAAATACAACCTGATGAGTCCATTTTTTGGTTGTTTGTATGTCCACTATACATTTGACAACCAATAAGAAGGTTCATTCCTGGGAGAGGCTAATTCTCTTTCTCCTAGATGTCATTAGTTGCCTATAGTTCTTTGTTTAGGGGTAGGACTCTGAGAAAATTTCCCTCTTCCACATTAGCATGTCTACTGATATTATCATTGTTCTATCTTATTTATGCAGCTATTTCTAGGAAGGCACTGACTGCTGAAGACACCACACATTTAGGACACAGGATTCATATGATTTGAGCTGGATCTAACCTAAAAGTCTCCTTCCTACAATCCAGTTTTCATGGTACCAGAAAATACTATGCAAGCTATAAAGAGAAGGAGGTGACCAAGCAGTCTCGCCTGTCTCTACATCTATGAACCATGACAATGGCCATCTTGGCAAGATATTTGTAAAGGTACCACAACTCACATGTTGGTGGTAATCGGCAGCCATCTAATTAGACTTAAGGCACACTAAACAGGAAGGAAATCATTCCTGGTACTGGAAAATTAGCCAACTTCCCACAGTTAATGAGGCCATTGACCTCAGAAAATAATCTACTACACCCACTTTGCTAGACCAGCATAACTTCTTGCTATGTTCTAAATCTTGCCCTTATACCCACGGGTAAGTGTAGCTACTGCCCTTCAGAAGCCCCTCTTTACAGAAAATGGAGACCATCACAAAAAAACCACAACTGGACACAGTGCAGAGATCAAGGGATGGTGGGGATCCCAGCCTGAAAAGATACATCTACATCATAGCTCCTGAATCTGTGGATCATGCAACATTGAGGAAGAGAGGACAGAAAGACTGTAAGACACAGAATACCAGACAGTCTGCTGTGAACAGTGTCTCCTCTTATTTTTCAAGACAGGACTCTCACTGACCTGGAGCTCACTGATTCTCCTAGCCTGGCTGGCCATCAAACTCCAGGGATCCACCCATCTCCACCTCCCCTGACACTTGGGTCACAGATGTGCCCAGCTTTTGACATGTGTGTTGGGGATCCAAACTCAGATCCTCATGCTTGCACAACAAGAATTTTATTGACTGAGCCGTCTCCCAAGCTCTTTCCTTTTGTTCCATGAATTTTTTATTAAGATGTTAAGGAAAGTTGGGAACATAGAAGGTTTAGAGGGCCCCTGTACCCACCACATACAGTTAGCAGTGCTTTAGGGTGATAGAGCCATAACCTTTGCTACAACCCATGAGCCAAGGTTGATCTATTATTATTAGCCAAAGCCAGCCATTTCCTGAGATGGTCTTAACTTTTAGCCAGTGTCCTATTTCTCCTCCACAATCCCATTCTACAGCCACTGCTCTGTCTCCTTAGAGCTCTCAGTCTCTAGAGTCTCTCCTTGGAGACTCCCACTTAGCTGTCTCTTTAAGGTCCTCATGGCTGTGTGAGTCTCTTAGACTTTCCTCGGCTTTAACAACCTCAACACTTAATCAGGATCAGTCAAGCACTTTGTAGAACATTCATCATCTGGAACTTGTGTGACACTTTTCTCTTGGCTATGGAGTTTGGAGCAGTAACAGGTATTACCGTGGCATTTTATCAAGTCATAGCTTTGAGACTGATGGCTGCTGATACCACCTTTAACTAACCACTGCCTGAGACACTGGATCCTGCTTTTGTCTGCTGTAAAGTTCTATTTCCATTCCCTGTCCCTTCTGTACACTTGGCAAGGAAATCATTACGTCTTGCCACACGTAAGTAGAGAGGTTTCCTCACTCTCCCTGACTGTAGAACATCTGTATCAGTCAGAGTTCTCTGAAGAATAGAACCAAATGGACCATATACTTATATTTACAGAAAGGAATCTAGTATAAAGAACTGACTTGTGGGGTTCTGGAGACTGAGTGAACTGGTAGACTCCTGACCCAGAGACCCTATGATCCAGCTGAAGTTCAAAGGTAGTCAGCTGGATAATCCCCTCTTGCTTAGGAAGGTCAAGCTTTTTCTTCCATTCTGGATTCATCTGACTGAGTGGAATCCGCCCACACCTTAGAGGAAAGTTTAGTTTACTCCAAGTCTGCACATTGCAATGTTAACTAGAGCCAGAAACACCTTCCAAAGTGACACATAAGACTGAGCATCAGAGTTGGGGTACCTTGACTTGGCATGCTCCCCTGATGAGACTTAGGGTCTTCCTTCTACCTATTCCCCGAAGCCATCATCCGTTTACAGTAGCACCAACCCATGAATACTGACTTCATAAGTTGGGCTATCCAATGCTACTGTGTTTGTATTTGTCCTCCTTGGTTTCCTGTTGTCTCCCATGTCCCTTGGCATACTCCATCCATGTTAGCTTTTCAGTCCTTCCTTATTTCTGACACAACAAGGTGCTCCAGGACTATGCTTTATTTTTAGACATTTTTATTGTGCATATTAAGTATACAGAACAAAGGTTGCTTTATGATATTTTTCATACATGTGTCTAATGTATCTGGTCACACTTGCTCCTCTTGTCCTCTCTTGACCCCTTCTCTTCTCATGCTTGTCCCTTCCTCTTCCCTAAAAGTCATCCTTCTACTTTCTTGTCCATTTATTTTTATGTAAATTATGCATATGATAGAAAACCTGTGATATGTTGTCTGAGGATGCCTTGTTTAGCTTAACAGGATGATCTCCAGTTCTACCCATCTTCCAAGAATGACATAATTTCATTTTTTTTTGACACATGAACAAAGTTCCATTGTGTCTATACCACCTTTATTTCTCTGTTCATGTGTTGATTCACATCTAGGCTGGCTCTGTATCTTGGCTATGGTGAATAGTGCAGCAATAAAATGGATGTGCAAGCATCTCCACAGTGTGCTGACTTAAACTCATCTGGGCATATGCCCAGGGGTTGTACAGTTGGGTCACATGGTACCTCCATACTGATTTCTACAGTGGCTGCCTCAGTTTACACACCCATCAGTACTGAATGAGAGTCTTCTCTCCCCACATCCTCAGCAGCGTTTGTCATTTGTTGTCTTGATGACAGCCATTCTGACCATGAGATAGAATGTCTGTGTGATTTTAGTTTGCATTTCCCAGATGGCTAAAGATGTTCAATAATTTTTTTGAAATATTTATTAGATACTTGTACTTTTTGTTTTTGAGAACCATCTGTTCAGTTCATTTGCCCACTTTTTGATTAGATTATTTGGGGGCATTTAATCTATTTAGTTCTTTATATATTTTAGATATTAATTTTTGTCAGATAAATTGCTTATAAAGGTTTCCTCTAATTTGATACATTCTCTTTACCCTGCTGTTTCCTTTACTGTGCAGAAACTTTTTAATTTCATGCAATCCTACTTGTCAATTATTAATATTATTTCCCAGGATCATCTTGTATGTATCTTCCTCTTGTCTCTAATTCATTCATTTCATCAAGGAACCTCAGTTCTCTCTTGGAGAGTGATATAATTAAAAACTGGTATCTGGCCGGGCGTTGGTGGCACACGCCTTTAATCCCAGCACTTGGGAGGCAGAGCCAGGCGGATCTCTGTGAGTTCGAGGCCAGCCTGGGCTACCAAGTGAGCTCCAGGAAAGGCGCAAAGCTACACAGAGAAACCCTGTCTCGAAAAACCAAAAAAAAAAAAAAAAAAAAAAACTGGTATCTGGGGCTAGAGAGATGGCTCAACAGTAGGAGTTTCTTGATGCTCTTTCAGAGGACCTGAGTTTGGAATTCAGCACCCATGTAGGAGCCTATAATGCCAGCTACAGGGGATCTGACACCCTCTTCTGTCCTCCCTGAATACCCATATGCATGTGGTACACATATATACACACATACATATACATACAGATAAAAATTACATATATATATATATGTTTATTTGGGACAGAGTTTCTCTGTGTAGCCCTGGCTGTCCCAAAACTCATTCTTTAGACCAGGCTGGCCTTTAACTCAGAGATTCACTGGCCTCTGCCTCCAAGTGCTAGGATTAAAGGGATGCACCACCACCACCCAGCTAAAAATTAAGTATCTTTTTAAAGCCAAAATCTGAGTACTAAATGGTATTTGTAGCTCCTTGTTATTATTTCTAGTTCCTTCCAGTTGACAACACAAAGAAGTAGTTGTCCACCAATTCCTGTGGAGGGTTAGTTGATTCCAAAGCTCTGAGGATACAAAGGCCTATTGTCTTCAAATCCCTTCCATAGAATAGCATACTGTTTGTGTGCTATGCATTTCCACTTTCATTCTGTCAATCATCTCTAAATTACAATGTAAATGCTATGCAAATGTTATTCTCTATTGTTTGGACATGAGAAAAAAAAGTCTGTACATGTTCAGTATAAACATGAGGTTTTCAATTTTTTTTTAATTTATGGTTATCTGAAGTCATGGTTATAAAGCCCAAAAATCCATAGGGTCAAATGTCTATGTGTATGCCAACTGGTATGTGTATGCGTGTATACATATCTATAAGCTAAATATCAGTTCATTGATGTCTCCAATTCTAATTGCCCACAGATATTTCTGGTATCTTTTCTCCTTAACTCACAATAGTGGGAGTTCTGGTTCCTGTGTCCATCATACATTACTACTGCTTCATGGTTTTACAATGAAATAATTCAATTTTATGCTAAAAAAATGCTCATTCAAAAAAACCTTATTTGTGCCACCAACGAGAAGTTATAATGTATTTGAAAAAAGTTCACAAGCAATTTAAATATTTATCACCAGAAAAGGCTGCAGTAGAACACAATGAAACTAGCAAATGAATTAAGCAAGTCCAAGTCTCATACATTCATTCTACTCATTCTCTTTCTTCTGCTTGTATGAAATCATGACTCTTGGGCCTCCCTTCTCTCAGCATGTGAGGATTTTTCTTCTCTATTTTAATGGGTGTTTCGTTATATCTATTACAATGTTCAAAATGGGTGTTTTCATTCAATTTTAATCATTTAAAAAATAATTTTGTAAAACTTGCTTTATATTACGATAGTAAATCGAAATATTATTTTAAGATCACCTACTAAGGTGGTATCTATACATGACAACATGTTCTCATTTTAAGTGTATAATTTGAAAATTTTTGTCAAATGTTCACACACATGGAAATACCTCTGTAGTCAAAATGAAGGACAATTCCCTCATCCCAATAATGTCCCAGTATCATGGACCTCTTTGCTGTCAGCCATTTCTCCTTCCTAATTACTATGGCCATAGATTGGTTTCAGCACAATAATTAAGAATGCATATGATGGGCTGGAGAGAAGACTCCATGGTTAACAGCACTGACTCTTCTTCCTGGGGACCCACATGTGGCTCCCAATTGTCTGTAGCAAGGGATCTGACATCTTCTGACTTCTGTGGTGCACAGACAGGCAAGCAGACACAAAACACCCTTACACATAAAATAAATAAATCTTAGAACAAGAGGAGGAGGAAGGAGGAAGAGGAGGAGGAAATCATTGGGCTGGGGAGATGACCCAATCTACAAAGTACGTGCCAAGCAAGCAGAAGGACCTGTGTCTGGATTGCAGCACCCACGTAAGAAGCCAGGCACAGCAGTGTGTGCCTGTGATGCCAACATGGGGCAGGCACTGGGGCCTTGACCAGCCAGTCTAGCCCAATCTGCAGGCTCCAGATTCAGTGACTCTGTCTCAAAGAGTAAAGTGGAGAGGGACACAGGGAAGCACGTGATGTCATCCAGCCTCCACACGCATGTGTGCACACACTGGCACACACACCAATATGTATGCCTGCAGGACCACACACACAATGGCTTTAAATGCAGACTACAACAAATAAGAATACAAAAGAAAAAAGAAAGAAAGAGAGAGAGAGAGAGAGAGAGAGAGAGAGAGAGAGAGAAAGGAAGGAAGGAAGGAAGGAAGGAAGGAAGGAAGGAAGGAAGGAAGGAAGGAAGGAAGGAAGAAAAGGGAAGGGAAGGGAAGGGAAGGAGGGAGGGAGGGAGGGAGGGAGGGAGGGAGGGAGGGAGGGAGGGAGGGAGGGAGGGAGGGAGGGAGGGAGGGAGAAAATACAGAACCTTTGTAGCTGAGTGACAGCTGGTGTAAGCTTACCTGTGCCCTCTGGGAATACTTCTGTAACACTGATTATTTAATCACCTATACTGCAATACTATTTTAAAATTACAGTTTCTTAAACATATGTGAGAGGATTATTTACATGCTTATTTCCAACCCTATTCAAATCATACATGGACAACTGACTTTTTATTTCACATTTTAAGAATCCTATTTCTAGGAGACCTTGGCTTTAAACAGTCAGTGGCACTGAACACACAATCCGATGTGTGGTATGAGAGTCAACAATGGTGTGCGTCCAATACCTGTTGTCTTCCCAAGAGAAAACATAGCATTCACCAGCTGAGGCCGTCTGAGGAGTGGACATGGCAGTCAGTTGAGTACAGTGACTCTCAAGCTGCAGGGTAGTTAAGCATCCTCTTCTAGGTATATGTGTAAACGTCATCCCTGACAGTGCAGCCACTGGTGGTATGGCCCAAAGAGCTGAATCCTAAAAGCACAACAAAATGATTCTAATACAAGTGGTCACCACCCTCACCTTGAGAAATATAACCTGAGATTCTTTTTATTTATTTTACTTCTTGGGTAAATTGTCAAAATTTAATCATTTTATTTATGCAAGTGTTTTACCTACATGTATATGTATGTACTACATGTGTGCCTGGTGTCCACAAAGGGTAAAGGATGTCCTCAGACCCTCTGGAACCGGAGTTTATAAATGGCTGTGAACCACCATGTGGATCCCGGGAATCAAACCCAGGGCTTCTACAGGGGCAACAACTGCTCGTAACTGCTGAGCCACCCCTCCGGCCCCAACCCCAAAGTGCTTTTAAAGACCTCTTTAAATCAGGGGTTTGAATCCTGGCTTTCCTGAAACTGCAACTACTTTTTCTGATGCATTATGAAAGTAGGTCAAAAGGCTTCTAACAGGTGCTTCCTCTGTGGACGAGACACTGAAGAATGATTGCCCAACTGTGAGCATCCCTTATCCCAGGCCGCTAGGATACCTGGGAAGAAAAAAGTTGACACTTAGAGATTGCTCAGTGCTCTCAATTCCATCATTCCAGAGCAAGAGGGACAACGGAGTAAAAACAGAGAGAGAGAAGTAATTTTTCCTCAGGAGACAAATGAAGACAGAGGAACCTCCTTTGGGTCACCCAGCACCAAGTTCAAAGGGAAGGAAGTGAACCCCGGCAGATGGTGAGCTAGCTGGTGTGTGTATTCATTCCCTGCAGGGGGGCCTGGCCTCCAGCCCGGGAAGTCATGGCCACGTCTGAATAACATGTTCAGAGAGGGTGTGCTCATCCTCATCAGGACTGAATAGAAGCCACTTCACATCTATTATTAGTGTCAGGAAATGACCCACAAAGAATATGTCACAAATAATTACAGGAACTTTCTAACAGGAGGGAAACTTCAAAAAAGAAAGAGAATTGGTCAATTCAGCATTGTGAAGAGTTTGCTATTTGCCACATGCAAAGCCTGACAAGTAAGATGAGTTCTTGTCTAGACATCTACAATGAACAGAAAGGATCAAGGATAACCACAGCGATGGTCTTCAGATAAGCCAGTGGAAAAATTCTCTTTGGAGCCAATATGCTTCTTGAACAACAACAACAATAATAATAATAATAATAATGAAGAAGAAGAAGACGACACAAACTATTCTTAACGATAATCTCAGTACCCTGAAATTGCACTACTTTTGTTAGTTCTATCTTTTAAACCATATTTTTTACTTTAATTTAAAAAAACTCGCAAATAATACAAGCACATACGTTGTATATGCACCTATTCATGCAGGTGCATGTGTGTGTGGATATATGTGTACCTTGGAGGCCAGAGATTAATCTCTGATGCTTCATCCACTGTCCACCTTATCTTTAAGACAAGGTCTCTCACTGCCCTGCCACTCACAAAACAGACTAGGTTGGCTGGCTGGCCTGGCAGCCCAAGGGTCTGTTCCTCTCTACCTCTAATCCTGGGGTTACAAGAGCATGCAACAACCATGTCTTGCTTTTTAAACATAGCTTCTTGGGATCCAAATCCTCATGCTCTCTTGGCAAAGACTTCACTGATTAGGCCGTCTCCCCAGCCCAACACATCCGTAATTTTTAAAAATCAAATAGAGGCTTACATACAAACAAAAGGCTACAGTCCTTTGGCCTTCCTTACTATCCTACTGATGTAAAGTTCTCTTTTTACAGGGGCAGCGGGTGTCTTGGGCTGGTCTAAATCAGCTCAAGTGTCCTTTCCCAAGTGGAGCACTCAACACAGGGAATGGGAATAACAGGGGTTTACGACAATCCAGAGGCCACTCTGGGAACTCTGCAGGCAGCTTCAGTGGCGGGTCACAGCTGCAACCCAGGGCTGGCAGAGAAGAAGAGACTGAAAGGGGCCAATGAGCTCAGTTACACTTCCCCAAGCCCTTCTCTTTCTCCCCATGGAAGACTAAACAATGGTCCACAAAACACCCGAGTCCTATCCTTGAGCCTGTACAAGTTTTCTTTGGGGCAAATGTGGCTTTCTAGACGTGATTAAATGGAGGAGCCTGGGATGGGGAAATTTTCCTGGGTGATCTGAGTGGACTCACATGAGTGGAGGGGAGACTAAGGAAGGCAAATGCAGACCTAAGCAAGTTACTACCTCGCTGGCTTCAGAGACAGGGGAAGGGACTACAAGCCAAAGGGGTGTAGGGCAGTAGATACAGGGTACCGTTCAGCTTTCAAAACTGGAAAGATGGGGGAAGCACATTGCTTGAGTGAAAGAATGAATAAATAGCTTTACATAGTTATAAAAGTAGGAATCTCCGTTCAGTTGCTGTGGATGAAACCCATCTCCCTGTATTTAAACTACAGAGATGTGTTCCTGTTTCTCACAGATGTCCTTGATCTCTGTGTGGACTTCCTGGCTGCTTGATAGATACCCAGTCATAAGAGTGACTGCAGTTCTGAATATAGCCACAAGATGGAGACTTTGTCCTGTTTAGCACTGGGAACAGCCCAGCTCCATGAATTTCTGTGCCTACTAAACACCTTAGTTAATCTCTAATCCAGGCCCCTGACCCCACCCACAGGGAAGAGAATCTGAGGGCCACAGGATCGGTTTTTAAGGAGTCTGATCTAACACCATGTCTGCTGATTCTCACTGTGGTGTTGAGAGGCATCACTTTTCTCTCTGCTTTCTTCTCTGGTCACCAGTGCTTACCGCTCACGTACTCTGAAAATGACAATTCTTCACGTAAAAAAAAAATGGTCATTGTTGTTGTTTCCTACTTTCTGTTTCCTTCCACCACTATATGTAAAACAGACGATGAAGATTATTTCACAGTGCTACCTGCACTGGCCTATAAGTTGTTATCCTCATGAGACAAAGACAAGGCTTCGTCCAGACAAACAAATGTCCTCCTATAGCTTCCCCTGACAGCTGAGCTAGGTTCTCAAGTTTCTGAATGAATCAGACATGGACAAGCAGCTCTGAGTTACGGGGAAGAGGACACTGACAAGCAAATGGGGTGATTGGCACAAATGGGGCGCACTATTCTTTCTATCACCAGAGAAACATAGGAGAAACATTGCCACATGGAGACTGAGGTGATCCTTGGGCAAAACATAACATGAAGTAGACCATGCATGACACATAAAACTTTATCCACCAGAGAGAAGGCAAATGGCTCCGTAAGCTGACAGATGGCTTGAGCAAATTATGCAGCCAGGAAAGGAAGCAGAAATTGAGAGAGCGGAAGGTATGTTAGGTCAGTTACACAGTGGAAGCAGATGACTCCGAATTATGAGTGGCTGGCAGAACAGTCGTATTTCTCACTTGTTGCCTGTGCAAATGTCAGCAGAGCTTTGCTCCACTCGTGGACCCAGGCTGATGTCAGCACCATCACCCTGCGTCTCCATCACCTGGTCCACCATCTTCTAATTACAGGCGTCTGGACTACATGGAGCATATCACTTCTTCTGCCACAGGAGAATTCCAAAATCGACCTATTTGAGTTGTACTTTAGAAAGATTCTTCAAGCTTTAGCGAAAGACAAATGACTTGCTTCAACTCTGAGAAAATCAGAACTCCATCTTAATTGCAAAGAATATACATGTTTAACATGTTTACCGATAAGTCAGGCTTTGCCAAAACTCAAACGTGAAAAGCAGGTTTTTTCTGGTCCTGGATGTAGGCTTGTAATTAATTCTGCATAAGAACCACTGGCAAGGGTGGCTTCCAGGGACCCCACACAGCTCCAGGTTTTGTCATGTCAGTCCAATCTGGATTCTCAATGCCAGTGTTAACAAAGGAAAGCTCTCCCCCAAATTCCAGGTTACAGCCTCAAGAGGATGGGGCCACAGAGCTACAGGTAGCTTCAAATATTCTGTGTCTACAGACTTTCCAAAAACGTTTTCTGTGGTGGTTAGAATAAGAATGCTCCCCATTGGCTCATATTTTGCATACTTGGTCTCTAGTTGGTGGCCGTTTGGGGAGAATGAAGAGATGGGTCCTCGCTGGAGGAAGTATGTCACTGGGGTTGGACTTAGAGGTTTCAAAAGACCATTTTGAATTAGCACTCTCTCTGCCTCACGCTTATGGATCAAGACATGAGCTCAGCTGTTGCTTCCACTGTGCCTTCCCTCCACCATTAACCCTCTGAAACTGTGAGCACAAGTAAATGCTTTCTTTTGTAGTTGCCTTGGTCAAGGTGTTTCACCACAGCAATAGAAACCCTAACTAAGACACAGCCCTTCTCCTTTTCTGCCATGCAGCCAGGAACTCACTCGAGACCGCAGCACTGCAAGAGTGGCCTCAATACAGAGAGGATCGAGAGAGGGTGTGAGAGAGGACTAAGGGGGAAGACAGAAGAAAAGGAGAGCACAGCTCAAACCACAGGGTTATAAGAAGAATGAGAAGATGTGGGGGGATCTTCCAAGCCTGGGAAGTGTGGGATAAGGGGTGGGAAGAGCAGAGATACCAGCATGGACCCTGAAATGTGTAACAGGCACGTGTGTGTAGTAGGAAGTTTTCCTATGTCCTGCCTAGCTCACGGTCAGGACAAATTTCTCTCACCCACTAGTCCCACAGCCACTCAGACCCAAATAAACACACACAGGCTAATGTTATTTTTAAACTATGGCCATGGCAGGCTTCTCCTTAACTAGCTCTTGTATCTTAAATTAACCCATTTCTATATATCTATAATTTGCCACATGGCATCTTGGCTTACTGGTATCTTTACATCTTGCTTCTCATGGTAGTGGCTGGCAGCAGCTGCCCTGCTCTGTCTTTCTCTTTCCTCCTATCTGTTTGGATTTTCTGCCTGCCTCTAAGCTACCTTACCATAGGCCAAATGGCTTTATTTATCAACCAATCAGAGCAACATATTTTCACAGCATACAGAAAGACATTCCACTATCACTTGTGATACTGAGGAAGCCTGGAGGCAGACATGCACTTTGGCATGCTAATAGGCACCACAGAAAGCCTTTTGTCTCTCCTGCCAGTAATAAGGGAACTGGCTCCTTTGGCAGTTCCTGAGGAATACTGACTTTTGTCTAGATACCAGTGTTTGGATCTAACAGACACTGACTCCATGTGACAAATGGAGTCTGTTCATTACAGTTGGAGGTTTTTGACTTGCCTCCTGTGGCTCTCCACATTACAGAGAAGCAAAATACAGCCATGAAATTTACCTTAGGGAAACAGGGTGAAACAGGTTACAACAGGGCTGGATGAATTGTAAAGCCAGAGGTAGAAACAGTCCACGCAAAAGGGTAGACCAAAGCTGGAGAAATTCAAGTCAAATAGTTGTTAATCCTGACACTTGTGAGAGAAAGACCAGTTCCACAATACTGAGCCACATTTGAGGCAAGCTTTAATTAAACAGAAAAATGGACTCTGGTCAGGTCCACCCCTGGGTTCCCAATGAGTGGACCCAAGTCATATTTTGCAAGGGCTTTAAAAGGCTTAAAAATGCATAATTCATTGCATTTCTCATCAGGTCCAATTAAGGACAAACATACATCCTGATGTATTTCCTGCCTACATACCTCCCACCTATATGTGATCAAATGTATCTGGTGTAGTTGGTTAAACTTGTTTAGGGAAGTAAAAACATGTGGTTTGTTATTTCCCAATAACTACAACTCTCAGCTTTCCAGGAAGTTACCTTGTTCGTAGGTGGGTGGGGCTTACTTTTGCTCTTATATTCCCCCATTAAGTTGTATTCTGAATTAAATCCTTGACTCTGTGATGGGTACCTGTTTATATTGTAATCTAATAACCATCAGCTTAATGGTATCCAGACAGGAATTATCATTTACAGAAGGCATCGATGATTCAAGAGCCAACAGTAATTAGCAGAAGCAGAAGGGCCAAAGGCCTGTGATGGTTGACGTTAGAGTTACTATCTAGAAGGAGCCTGGAAATGGACTGGGCACCAGTCATCTTTATTTTATCTCAGGTCCCCTTTTTTGCAAAGTTTCTTTGAGTATAGACATATTATAATCTCAGATAGTTTGTATAGAAACAATATTTTTTTCTTAAAGCAATATAATACCTCTTTTTCTGTATACAGCAGGCCAAGTGCCCTATCATATTGTAGAACTATTTCAGTTGAGAACCTACCTGTCAATAAATCTGAGTCCACTTTCCTGGTATGCCAATTGGCATTATAGTAGCCATTTCTGTCCCCTATGATGGGAGTTTCCTTTTGACTTAGCATGTCAGCCTATTGGAGGCCAAGGGACAACATACTCTCTACTGTAACTACTTCCAACTGAAACTAGGGTATCATTATCAGGGCCCAGGAAGGCTGAAAGGCTAGTCAGAGGCTGGGCAATGGGGCTTTCATCAGAAGCATTTGGTTAACTGACCTGGCTGAAGAGACAGGGAGCAATCACAATGGCTAGATTGGTTCAGATCAGCTTTTCGCAAGTCTAGAGCTCAGCAGTTTGCAGTCTGCAGGTGATCCTTGGATGGTGCCTGCCAGCTAAGTGGAAATTTGTTAAAACATGTATAGACTAGGAACAGAAGTTAAAATTTGGAACTTAAAGGAAAATCTTACATTTGGAAATTTCAGACCAATTGTCCTAATAATTGGGGGGCAGGAGGAGTCCCAAGCCAGCAGGGAAAGAGATTCCATTCTCAGGAATAGACAAGTAGGGAAATTTAGACTGTACCTATCTAGAGTCTGTTTGACCTATGACAGATGGGTCCAAGTCTTTTGATTCTCTTGACTCTCTGATGCTTACATGATTTTTTTTAGTTTACAAAAGAGTTAAAAGTTTTAGATGTATGAGCATTAATCTGTACTGAAATCCACATTGTAAAACAGCTAGGATATACACATGCATTTGAGTCCTATCAAAAACTATAGTTTTGAGTTAAAAAGCATGAACATTTTTTTCCTCTGTCCAGAGAACCAGATATATAGACTGGACAGAGATATGTTCAGCCCAATGAAAAACACCTTTAAGTCTATATTTAGAAGACAATCAAGGAAAATTTTAAATCTTGAGCTTGTGACGGAATAGTAAATAGCCAGTGCTCTATCAACTTATCAGAACTCTGTTGATCAATGTTAAAACTTGGAACCTTTGAAATCTTAGTATAACAATAGCATGGGGTGGGGGAGAAATCTAAAACATCTCCCATTTTTCATATACCTGCAATCATTTTCTTACACCTTTGTAACTTACATAAATGTTAAACCTTTTTTCATTAATCATTGACCAGAGACATGAGTTGTTATTGAGATTAGTCAAGACATGTTCCTTTAGTGAAAAGTTATGTCTGAAACCTGTTTATCCTTTAATCTCAAGCCTGTTGGCAACACAAACCTGTCTGCCTCTTCTTAACTCGAGACCTGGTAGCTCTAGGTGAACTAAGTGGCTGCAGCTTTGGGGGAAGAAGTTAGTGGCCTGTCAAGCTGACAAAGCTACAGTTAGCCTGGTTATCAATGCCATCAGAGATCTGAGAAGGATAAATTATAGAGTGCAATCCAAATGGCCTATGCAGCAATTAAAACGACAGAGACTAACCCACCAGGCTCCTGTGCTGTCAATGGCCTCATTGGAGGCAGAGACCCAAGGGCAGCATCAGTCTTTGGCTTCCAGACACAGCAAATCTAAGAGGACTTCCTGTGGAGGAGGAACATGGAGGACTGACCTGACTTTGTCTAGGCAAAGTGGGGCCATCAACTCTCCAGGATCCTGTTTCTCCACAGTTTGAGCTGCGTCCTGGTGACAGGCAAGGCATGGGGGCAGTCTATCTTAGTGGTTAGTGTTACCATGATCCAGGTGAAGTCATCATCATGCCCCATTATGTTCTTGGAGACTTTGTGGTCACTGCTAGAATCTGTCTGTCATAGTAAGTTTTTTTCATTAAATATTTTAAATGCCATATTCAGCAGATCTCTGATAAGTTTGAGGACCATTATCTATTAAGTATATCCGAGCTACACAGCCCTTGCTTAATTTTAGTTACTTGCTTTAGGCTATACCTTGAAAACATATACAGGAGGCTAAATCAAGCATTTTTCTGTAATTAATTACATTAGTACTTAGTGTAACTACAAGTATAGTTCTGAAGGGGTGCCCAGTTTCTAAATTGAAACTTTTTTAATACCAAAGAAAGATTTTAAATTATGAGTATAGTCCATGAGGAGACTGGCAACATTTCCTTCCTGGTCTTTATATAGTGCACTATTATAGAATGTCACAATTCCTTGTATGACTCAGTTTACCAAAATAGCTACAGCACAAACAAGGGGGTTAGACATACATTCTTTTTTTTTTTTTCATCACAGTCAATTTATTTTGTTCTATTCATTCACAATTAATACAGAAAATACTTGGAAACATTTCCATATAATGTTTGACACAGAAATCATCAAATAGAAGTATACAATGTTGACAGGAGGCAGTACATTTATAATTTATAACCCCAAATGTATTTATAAATTAGAAATGGAAAGATCTACCAAATGAAATTATGAAGATTCACCAAAGTCATTTAATCTGTCAGTTTCTCATTCATTTTTATGTCTTAATAATATTCTATTGTATGAATAAGCCACATTTTATTTCTCTCCAGTATTTGATAGCTATTTGAGTTGTTTTAACTTTTTTACTATTAGCAACACACTGCTGTAAACTTTCATGTACATGTTTCATAGGTGCACATTTTCAGTAGTTTGAGGATTTATTCCTAAGGGTAGAATTGTTGAGTAACAGAGTAACAATGTTTTACATTTTGACCAACCACCAAACTGTTTTGCCAAAGTGGCACACCATTTTACAGTCTCACCAAATCCTTGTTTTTAAGGCTCTGATTTTTGTACAAAAGCATTCAATCATTCTGTCAGACCAAACCAGGAAAAGTAAGCTATAGTTCAGAGCTGTTCTATTCCATTTACTATGCAAAGCCATTCTTGGCATTTGCAACTCTCAGCCCTTTTGAGTATTCTTGCAATGTTCACCTTTTCCTCCACCACTTTTTTTTTTCTTCTTTCTTTCTGGTTTATTTCTATCTATTACAAATGTATAAAAAATCCTCCATCAACGCTGCTGTTAGCAGCAGAACCTTGAGAAATATACCTTTGGTTTGCCTCAGAAAAGGAACACATATTGCATTGTAAAGTTTATAAAATTGGCGCAAAACATTGTGATAATGTTACAATACCAGTTTTAAGAGTTCAGTGACTAATGGGGAGCCGATGGGATACATGCAGAACTGTGAAAGCGATCTCACTTAGCCAGCTGTACACGGAGACTGTAAATCTACATTCAGATCATTTCTGAACTAAGACTATCATCTCATTTATCTGTTGAGGTCAACCAGGAAACCCTAGAATATACCTTGATTTTTGCAAAAAACAAAATAGGGGGAGGGGTTTCTTTAGCATTTCAGTCCAGGAGTAACAGTATCCTAACAGGCAAAGTGTTCTCTCACTGTCAACATAGAATGAACTGCTGCTGGAGGTCAACTTGGGTTTTAATTTGCATTAGCACTTACATGCATAGTAGTCCAAGTTGTTGACCTCATGACTTTAAAAAGTAACTCTAAAAAAGTAAAATGGCCCTTCTTGGAAGACTAAAGAAAGACATCCAGCCACAGTTGTAAAAAGTCTCATCAAAACAATATACCCTTTTAGGAATTACGCCTCAATTAAAAAAAAAAAAGTAGCCCCAAATAAGAAGCAGCTCTGAAAAAGAAAATATAACTTAAGATATTTGAAAAAATACTTGCAGCTTGATCTGCACTGACAATGATTGTCGAAGCCTAGAATTCAACATTTACAAATTCTCATTCACACACACAAAACACTATTATCACACAACTTGTGTCTTGAGAGAATCTTCTGCTTTTTAAATCTTTGGCCTCCCTGTCAATCCCAAGTTCAACCAACTTTAACTAAAACTTCACTCAGAATTTCACCAAGCTTTTCACCCATACATTAATGCTTGTCGTATCTTTCATCAACTGTCAAAATCTGAAGCCTGCTCAGAGATCGCCAGGTAAAAGAAAATAAATGAAATACACAGAGGTTATTTCAAAACAGAACATGACCATCATCCAAAAAAAAAAAAAAAAAAGTCACGATTCCCGATTGGGATCATCTTTTGTTTCCCACGTTGGACTATTTCACACTCCGGCATTGGCCAAAGGACACGAGAGCTGGTTCTGGAGCATACAGTTTCTCACACAGATGTCCCCAGAGGAACACCAGAGACAAAGTCACGTGAGGCCTCTCCCGTACAGAGACTGTCTCACAGGGGCAGTGAGGGAGGACACCCACTAGTTTGTGGAGATCCCTGAGAGAGTATGATTCTTAAAATCTGGACTGTACATAATTCACATCAGCCCTGTTCAGGTACTTACTGGAAGAAAGATGCAGCTGTTTGCCAGAACTCAGCACTCCACTCTAGATCTCTGCTGCCTTAGTCTCCATCACGGATTTCTGAGTTCTGATAGTTATCTGGACCACTGAGGCATTGCCACAAGACTTCTTCTCTTTTGAAACATCCTTTTTCTCTAGATATTAGGATAGCTACACCAGCTTGTTTCTTAGGTCCATTTGCTTGGAAAGCCTTTTCCCAGCCCTTTACTCGGAGGTAGTGTCTATCTTTGAAGTTAAGGTGTGTTTCTTGTATGCAGCAGATGGATGGGTTCTGTTTTCTTATCCATTCTGTTAGCCTATGTCTTTTTATAGGTGAGTAGAGACTATTGATATTGATGGATATTAATGACCAGTGATTGTTAATTCCTGTTATTTTTTGTGGTTGTGTTGTGTTGTCCTTCTGTGGTGTATGTTGGTGTGGGATTATCTATTGTTTGATTTTTCATGGATGTGTTTAGCTTCTTTGGGTTGAATTTTCCCTTCTAGTGCTTTCTGTAGGGCTGGGTTTGTAGACAGGTATTGATTAAATCTGGTTTTATCTTGGAATATTTTGTTTACTCCGCCTATGGTGATTAAGAGTTTTGCTGGGTATAATAGTCTGGGTTGGCATCCGTGGTCTCTTAGTGTCTGCATGAGATTTGTCCATGATCTTCTAGCTTTCATAGTCTCTATTGAGTAGTCTGGTGTTATTCTGATGGGTTTACCTTTATATGTTACTTGGTCTTTTTCCTTTGCGGCTCTTAATATTTTTTCTTTGTTCTGTGTGTTTAGTGTTTTGATTATTATGTGGCGAGGGGACTTTTTTTTTTGATCCAGCCTATTTGGTGTTCTGTAAGCTTCTTGTATCTTCATAGGTATTTCTTTCTTTAGGTTAGGAAAGTTTTCTTCTATGATTTTGTTGAATATATTTTCTGTGCCTTTGAGTTGGTATTCTTCTCCTTCTTCTATCCCTCTTATTCTTAGGTTTGATCTTTTCATGGTGTCCCAAATTTCCTGGACGTTTTGTGTTACGACTTTTTTGTCTTTAGTGTTTTCTTTGACTGACGAATCTATTTTCTCTATTGTGTCTTCAGTATCAGAGATTCTCTGTTCCATCTCTTGCAATCGGTTGGTTATGCTTGTTTCTGTAGTTCCTGTTCGTTTTGTCAGGATTTCTATTTCCAGCATTCCCTCAGCATGTGTTTTCTTTATTGTCTCAAATTCATTTTTCAGATCTTGGAATGTTTCTTTCATCTGTTTAATTGCTTTTTCTTGGCTTGATTTGATTTCTTCCCATTTTTTGTTCATTTTTTCTTCCATTTCTTTAAGGGAGTTTTTTATTTCCTCTTTAAAGGAGTTTTTCATTTCCTCTTTAAGGGAAGTTTTTATTTCCTCTTTAAGAGAGTTTTTCATTTCCTCTCTAAGGAAAGTTTTTATTTCCTCTTTAAGGTAGTTTTTCATTTCCTCTTTAAGGAAAGTTTTTATTTCCTCATTGAGGGAATGTTTTATTTCTTCTTTAAGGGCCTCTATCATCTTCTTAAAGTCATTTTTAGGGTTGATTTCTTCTGTTTCTTCTGTCATGGTATGTTTAGGTCTTGCAGGTGTAGAATCACTAGGTTCTGATGTTGCCATATAGGTCTTTATGTTATTGCCTGTATTTTTGCGCTGGCGTCTACTCATCTTTTCCTCTGTGCGGTGCAGGTGGTGTCTGTGTCTGAGAATGCCTCTCTTGTTCTAATTTTTAGTCTTGGTTTAGTAGGGGTTCTTGGTTAAATTGGTGCTATTGGGCTGTTTCTTCAGGGACAGCTGATTTCAGTCGGTGAATTATATACTTATGATTCTGGTGATCTGGTTTAGTGGCTGGGTAGCGCCTTCTTCTGTGTTCCCAGGTCATGTTTTGTTCATTTGTCAACTCCTCAGCTGATCTTGTTTCTTCAGACTTCAAACTGTAGGCATCTGAATCCTCTCCCAGATGGGTTTCAGCTGAGCAGGGTAGTCTCACCAACACCTCCAAGTTGTTGGGTTTCACAGGATAAGCAGTTGGGCCGTGGGTTGTCCCCAGACGGAGTGTCCAGACTCGCCCTGGTTCCGACCCACGGAGATAGCCTCTTCCCCAGGTGTTGGGGCCAGGGGCGTCCCCGCTCCAAGCTGCGTCCGCCCCTCTCCGTCCCCGGGCCTGTCCACTCCTGTGGCCCGCCGCCACAGGCCCACCTGCGTCCACTTGTCTCAACCGCCGGGCCTGTATGTCCCTGTCAGCTGCCGCTGGGTCTGTCTTCCCCTGCGGGCCGCCAACGGGCCTGTATGTCTCTGCCGGCTGCCACCGCGGGCCTACCTACCTCTGCTTATCACTGCTGCAGGGCCCATCCACCTCTGCGGGCCGCCACCGGGCCTGTATGTCTCCGCCGGCTGCCACCGGGCCTGTATGTCTCTGCTGGTTGCCGCTGGGCCTGTATGTCCCTGTCGGCTGCTGCCACTGGGCCCGCCCACCTCCGCAGGTTGCCGACCTGCGTCCGCCTGTCTCCGCCGTGTGGCCTGTCCACCTCTGTAGGCTGCTGCTGGGCCTGAATGTCTCTGTCGGCCGCCAACGCCGGGCCTGTCCACCTCCGTCTGCTTATCGTCGCCGCAGGGCCTGTCCACCTCTGTGGACCGCCGCTGGGCCTGAATGTCCCCGTCGGCCGCCGCTGGGCCCGTCCACCTCCGCAGGCCACCGCCATAGGCCTACCTGCGTCTGCTTGTCTCCGCCATCTTCCTGTCCCCTACTCTAGACATACATTCTTAAATCAGTCTCTGTTAGCCTGAATAGACCTTAGGTAAGGAGAGACCCTTTGACAAACTGCTTAGGTCATTGTCTGACGGCATCGTAAGATAGGAATATCCTAGTCTGTGGTATTTAGTGTTTGGTGCTCATAACTGTGGCCCTAATTCTTTAGCCTTTTATTTGTCTATATATTAAGATTATATATTAATAAAGACATTAAAATATCTTATAAAATGTTCCATAGCCTTATAAATTTAAATATTTTAAAAGCTGTTCCTTAAAAAATACCCATTTTTTTTATTTAAATTTTCTGTAAAACTCCAGAATTTCCTCTTAAAACAGTTTAAAGTCTCTCAACTTTAAACTCCTGTAATATCAAAGTAAAGTACCTTTTTAATTTCAAGAGTGATAATATGGGGTACAACCATAATCTGTACAAGGCAAAACCAAATGCCAACAGTGCAAACAATTCTGGGATTCTTCTGGGGCTTTTCCAAGGGGCTTGGGTCATCCTCTGGTCCCACACTTGGCAGCTGATGACTGCCACATTGGCATCTCCAAAACTGTGAGGGCCTGCTACACATTGGCATCTCCAAAACTGTGAGGGCCTGCTACACATTGGCAAGCTTCAGCTGTTTCCCATGACCCCTTCATGCCTCTAAAACCAATACTACCTGGGTGACTCTTACTACAAAGTTTGGCTGCCAGCAAGGTACATTTGTATATATGAACACATGGAGGTACAATTTTAATGCCTCATTAAACCAGCATTGTCTTTAAATCCTATCTTTCATAAGCCTTGTTTTTCAAGACAGGACAGGAATTACCATATAAAAATCTGTCCCAATTCAAAGTATCTTGGAGATCTGTTGGTTGGCCTGCACCATGTGGTTGCCCTTAATCAAGATGACAGTGAAGTCATGGTTGGTTGGCCTGCACCATGTGGTTGCCCTTAATCAAGATGGCAGTGAAGCCATGGGACATGCCCTCCAACCATATCAAAGATGGCTGCCAGCCACATGGCTGCCTAAAGAGATCAGAAGGCCATATGTTGCTTATATCCCCAAATGAAATAATGCCACATGGTTCTTTTGAGATTACCTATGCATAGATTCTGAATTACAACAAGATGTTATGAGTTTTAAGTTAACTTTTTATTAAAGATAATACATATTTTTAATGATACTCAATAAACTTACAAGACAATAATCCCTTTAAACATTCTGCTTTGCTTTTTTTTCCCCCTTGTCATAACCCCTGACCCAAACAAAGAGATTTCAAAAGCATGCCTGGGTCTGAAAAAGGGAGGGGGGGCAATAGCCCAATTCCAGAGCAGCTTTTCAATAAAGCAGAAGAGGATAAAACAACTTTAATATTACCCATACCCAAATGACATTTGAATCCTATTACATTAGGTCCAATGGCTGGAAGGCTCAGAGATCAGTTCTGAGCCCTGGCAGCTAGTGGCTGGAGAAATGGAATAGTAAGTACATACATTCAAGACTAATCAGAGACATGTGGTGGCCACCAAATTCATATATTCAGACAAAACTTTCCCTGCCTCCTCCAGCATTGTAATTCTGGCAGGATGGTGGGCAGAGCAATGGAACCTTTTGGTATGGCTGGAAATGGTAAAAGCAGTGGCTGGGCACTCATGAGCTGCCACAGCAGGCAGTTACAGGATGTGGTGTTGGAGTTGAAGCTCCATCCACAGCACTCCAGGGAGGCCCACCCACTTGCCAGCTTCTGTGTGGGGCCCTGGACTTTCTTCAGAGCTGCCCATTGATCCCCAAGCCTGGCCCACCAAACCCCATACCTCCAAAGCTCCGCCATTTCTGTTATTCATCCATTCAGTAGCTCTAGTCAGAAATAGGGGTTCAGACATGAGACAAGACACAGAGCCAATCCAACAACAGAAAACACAGAGCCAGAATGACAATAGGAAACACAAACAATTGGAATCATTTAGGGGTCTACCAGTCTGACCAAGAGAAATTCTCTTAACAAATAGGGGGCCTCTTTCTAGCCTTCCTACAGAACCCAAACACTAGGAAACCATTTGAGACTGGGCCTCTCCAAGTTCTCTGCTCCTGAACCCATGCCGGGCCTCTTTAAGCCCTTGGCTTGGCACCCAGTGTCGTGAACACTCTATGGTTTCTCAGCTGTTGTGCAGCCTAAGCATTGGAATCCTGTCCATGGTCTTTGGCTCCCAGTATCCCCACAAGGCCCTCAGACTCCAAGGCAGGTCAGAAGAGAAAAATTGGTGGTTTTGGCTGAACTCCAATTAGCCAGAAATAACCAGTGGGCCATGGAACATCTCATTTTACCCTGAATAGGAGTGCATAGACTTCTTCAGGTCCTCCTCAATCCCAGATCAGGGTATGATGTAGCAGGAATCTTAAAAGTTCTTATTAATAAAATCAAACCCGAGGCCAGTTATTGGGGTGAATACTGGAAGGTCAGAGAAAAAGAACAAGCCACAGCTATCTCACCTCACTAGTTCCTCAGCTGGTCTTGTTTCCTCAGACTGGAAGCTTCTGTGTCCTCATCCCAATGGCTCTCAGCTGAACTGCTGCTCAAAAGCCTGAAGCTTAACCAGCCAAATGCTTAACCAGCCAAATGCTTCTAGTTTCTGGTCCTCATGCCTTATATACCTTTCTGCTTTCTAACATCACTCCCTAGGATTAAAGGCTCGCTTTCTGGGATTAAAGGCGTGAGTCACCAAGCCTGGCTGTTTCCAATGTGGCCTTGAACTCACAGAGACCCCAGATGGATTTCTGCCTCTGGAATGCTAGGATCAAAGGCGTGTGCTATCACTGCCTAACTAGTGGCTTTTCTGTTCTCTGACCCCAGATAAGTTTATTAAGGTACACAATATTTTGGGGAACACAATACCACCACATTTCCTCTTTTTGTCTAAAATTAAAGAAAGCTTATAACTAATACAAGAAAAACTATCCAATAAGTATATACAATATATACAGCCAAAATTACATTAATGATGTCTAGTCCATTAACATTTAACAGATTCAGATAAAAACTCCATTATATATATTAACAATGTCTAGTCCAGTAACATCTGATAAACTCAGACCAAAAAATTTTCATTACTTATCTTATTTAAAACAAGTAGTTCCTTTTTAAAAGTAGATTCCATAATCTCCCTTTTTATCTTATCATATCCATATTCTCTCTTTTTTCTTTTCATAATACACTCAGTAGTCTACCTTTTGTCATTTTTATATCTTCCCCTTTTTCTTCAGTGTAGATTCAATTATCTACCTATTTATCCTATTATTTATTTCTTTTCTCAGAGTAGATTCTCTTTTTCTTTTTGCTTTCTAGGAGTGAAGATATCTTTAGGGAATCTTGAAAAGAAAATTTTTGGGTTAATTGTCAAGTCCTGTATCATTTGTCCAGTCTCTGCATAAAAGGAAAGTTCAGGGCATGTTTCAAGTCTTTGTTCAAGTAGTCTGTCAGGCTGGATCACCACGTTGGGCGCCAGATGTAGATGTAACCAACCGTCTTATTAAATAAGAAACACAGAACCAATGTAAAAGAGAAAGCCAAGAGGTCAGAGCTCAGAGCTAAAATCTCACCTTTCCTCCTGTGGTGCTCCTAGCTCCCCGAAAGAGACCTATTTCCTGTGTGTATGTCTTTAAATAGTCTTTCTGTTCTGCCTTCTCATTGGTTGTAAACCCAAACACATGACTGCCTCGTCACTGCCTGTAACTACAGCCCTCCAGGTCTTAAAGGCGTATGTCTCCAATGCTGGCTGTATCCCTGAACACACAGAGATCTATGGGATTAAAGGCGTACACCACCACCGCCATGCTCTTTCTATGGCTCTAATAGCTCTGACCCCTGGGGAACTTTATTTATTAACATACAATTAAAATCACATTTCAGTACAAATAGTATACCACCATATTACCCCATAACCAGAATCCAGACACCAGGTAGAAAAATATCACAGGAAGCTAAAAATGGCTTCCATGACTACCAAAAGGAGGCCTCTGTAAAAACAAACAAATAAACAAAAATGCTTGCTCTCTCTTTCCACAGTAGCCATTCACTTCAGGAGTTCCCAAAGCCACTGGGTTAGCTGTCCCTACCCGCACATGGTCTATCAGTCACAGAATGAAGAGCCCCACTCCAGAATCTGGGGGGAAAGTCTTTTGCTCTCATCTCACTAGGGCCTCCAAATATTAATCCTGAGATTTGTCCAAGAAAGACCAGTTCCACACTTTCGAGCCAAATTTGAAGCAAGCTTTAAGTACTGAACTGACCAGAAAAATGAACTCTGGCCAGGTCCACCCTTGAGTTCCCAATGAGTGGACCCAGGTCACATTCTGTAAGGACTTAAAAAGGCAAAATTCATAATTCATTGCATTTCCCATCAAGTCCAGTTAGGGGCAAACATACATCCTGATGTAATTACTGCCTACATAACTCCTGCCTGTATGTGATCAAGCATATCCAATGTAGTTGGTTAAACAAATACTTGTTTGGGGAAGTAAAAAAATGTGGCTTGTTATTTTCCAAGAACTACAACTCTCAGCTTTCCAGGAAGTTACCTTGTTCTTAGGTGGGTGGGGCTTACAGATTAAGTTGCTGCTCCCACATAGTTCCAAATGGCATGAGAGCAACACAACTTTCTCTGACAGAGTAGCTCAGTTCTTTGGGACTGTGTGTCACTGTGCTGATTATTCATGTCAACTTGACATACAAACTAGAGTTATCTGAAAGGAGGGAGCCTCAATGGAGAAATGCCTTCATAAGATCCAGCTGTAAGGCATTTTCTTCATCAGTGATTGATGGAGGAGGAATCACCCCATTGTGGGTGGTGCCATCCCTGGGCTGGTGGTCTTGGGTTCTACAAGAAAGCAGGCTGAGCAATCCATGGTGAGCAAGCCAGTAACCAGCAACCCTCTATAACCTCTGAATCAGCTCCTGCCTCCAGCTTCCTGCCCTGTTTGAGTTCCTGTCCTGACTTCCTTCAATGATGGACTATAATGTGGAAGTATAAGCTAAATAAACTCTTTTCTTCCCAACTTGCTTCTTGGTCAGCAACAGGAACCTTAACTAAGACAATTACCTTCTTCACTCCTGTGACCAAATTCTTTATGTGAAACAATTTAAGAGAAGGTAACATTTTGGCTCATAGCTTGAGGGTGCAGTCAGTTATGGCAGGAAACAAATTGCAGAATTCATAGCAACAGAAGCATGTGGCTTTGTATACTCAGCTCTGGGCAGAGCAGCAAGAAAAGATGAGCGCTGGCAGTCCTTTATTCCTTTGAGGACCCTAGCCCATGGGGGGGTACCACCCGCATTCACAGTAGGCCTCCCTCCACTCAGTTAATTCTCTGCAAAGAGCCAGAAGTCTATCTCCTGGATAAGTCCAAAAATCATTCAACTTGACAGTGAAAAAATAGCCATCACAGATAGGATGGATAAAGGCTGGGACACAGAGCAAAGGTGCAAAACAGGGGCAGGAGATGGGTTCTTTCTCTCTGGCCTAGAAGGTAATGTCTTCAGAGTGGGATTATTTAACACATATTTTATTAGCTCAGAGGTCCCCTCTACCCATCCCCTGCTCCTGATTTGGACAAGGTCTGGATTGGCTGATGTTACATGGGAGGATTTGTCTCCACCAGGAATTATAAATGTGGAGGAGCCAATTCTCGCCTCTGAGACAAATCTCTTATGTCGAGCAGTGGAGAGAAGCAGGCATCTGGACTCACCATGGTTACAGCATCAGATGTGTTTTCTTTTGCCATCAAGATGAAACTATAAATGTAGAGCACTCACTGTGGCCTAAATTGTTCAGAGAGAATGGTGTTTTTCAGAATGTTCTCAAGCCTCCCTTCAACTTACCCCATGTATAAATTCCTATCCTATCATCCAGGACACGTTTTAGAAAAAAAAAAAACCATGACAGAGCCCTTGAGCTCCTAAAGAATGGTCTTGAAGGACAGCCCTTCCACTAACATGATGGGAGAAGAGGCAGAAGAAGAGGGGAATATCACTTTACATGACCCACGATGCACACTCCATGTGAGTGTTATGTTTGTAATTGTGACAGGGGAAGAAGCAATCTCCCTAACCAATGCTGGGAGCAGGGGTGGAGCTCACATTAGGTCACGGTGGTTGTCAGGATGCACTGTATGAATGTTCATTTCCTTCAGACACATCTTCTCCAAAACCTGGAAACAGGCTTAGAGAAGGGGAGTGTAAATAAAATGACAATAACCCCCTCCCCCTCATTGTTAGATAAGAGCATATGTTTAGTTACACAGGAAACTCCCCCTCAATTTTACGTTTCTACCAACATGGCACAGAAATGCAGCTCTCCCTCATCTTCACCGTCCTTTGCTTTGGTTTTTTTGTTTGTTTCTTTCTTTCTTTCTTTCTAACAGGTGTGTGTCAATTCCTTGGTGTTTTCGCTTGACTTTAAAATGACTCATGTGAGTGGATGCCTTTTCACGTACTTACATGTTATCTGTGGGCATCCTTTGGTACAGAAGGAATTCATAACTTTGATCTCTGTTTAATTGGGCTGTTTTCTTACCATTGAGCCTTAAAATTCTTCTACATAGTCTAAACAGAAGCGTTTTCTTAGATACGTAGTTGTGTACATATTTTATCCTAAACATTGGCTTTCCTTTTCGTTTTTCTTAATGAGGATTCTCAAAGAATAGATACTTTATTTTTTGTGAGTTGAATTTAGTAATTCTTCAACTTTACAAATGATGCTAGAATTGTAAAAGTTTATATTTCTGCATTTGAGAATGGCTTTAGAAACCAAGATCTGGATGCTGGGTGCTGAGTGTTGGGTGTGCTCACAGCTTCTAGGTCCTTCTACTTGACACAGCCAGTTTGTGTGTCTGATATAAGCACAAATATACAAACCTAGATTCATTAAGGGTGTGTGCATAGTTGTCTGTGTCTGTAAGAAGCTGAACATGAAATCATACTGACGTATTCAAGTCTAATTCATTGACGTGGCCATTCCTGTCTCCTCCCATGCTTGTCTATAACCTTCACCTCCAGTGGTAAGAAACCTGGCTCCCACCACCTGCCTCCCATTCACTTTATTGTTCCACCCAGTCTGCATGGTAGCCTGGTTTCAGAAATGTGAACCCAGGCCCCATGGGGAACAACATCATCAACTAGAGGGCTGGTTGGGTGTTGTTGCTTTTTAGAGGTTGGTCTTTAGTCTTAGAGAGCCTCTCCAGTTCCGAGGTCATGTGGGCCAGCATCTTCCCCCTACCATCTTCACAGGGGGTTCATGCATGCAGCTCTAGGACCTGTCCCCACAGTCTGCTTTCTGTCATGGGATGATAGCCTTTCAAATGATTTTTATTTTTTTGTCTAAATCAAGGCTCATTGCATAGTAAAAAGCTTAAAGGGCTTAAGCAAAAGCGTATTGCCACGTGTCTTTCAGGTTAGTGTAGAGCAGTTTCCCTGTACTAAAAACTTCCCATGTGTTATCATTTTCCCCACCCTTAGGCAGCAAGTAACCAGGAGCTGCTGCCCAACACCATGCTGTCGTTTGTGCCAGCTGGGCTTTTCTTCACTGTGACAAAATGCTGTGACACAGCAGCTAAGTGGAGAGGTTTATGTCAGCTCATGTTCTCCGTGAGTGCTCGGCTGACTCTGTTACCTGGGGCCTGAAGAGAGGCTGGGCGTCATGGTGGCAGGAGCAAGCAGAGAAGGAGGCTGCTTACCTCGCGTGTACAGGAAGCAGACACGCCCCTAATACACTACTTTCTTCGGCTAACTCCCTCGTTTTCTGTCGGTTTGTCAATAGCACCTGGACATGCCTCATCGAAGAGCCTCTGTGGCTGCAAGACGTCCTTGTGAGACCCCAGACATCTGCCAGCCAGAAGTGCTGGAAAAGGAACTGTTGTGGGCTGGACATGTCAATCTGGAAGACAAAAGAAAGTGAAGCCAGAAAACTGTGAAAATCAAGAGAGGGACTAATGGAGAGGAGAAAAAAATGCAGAGGTGACCTCATCGTGGACCTCCTCAGATTGACAGTTCAGAGAAGGCCCTTGGGGGAGCCATCGTAATGATTGTGGAAGACTTGAGGGAGAGCACTGAGCCCCAGATAGGGAAGCAGAAGAGAGGAGACTGTTCTGATGAGGGAGAACCACACAAGGGGGTGTGTCATGGTTTGTTTCTTTTATTTTTTAATTGTTTTATAATATATATATATATATATATATATATATATATATATATATATATATAGAGAGAGAGAGAGAGAGAGAGAGAGAGAGAGGTTTCTCTGTATAGTCCTAGCTGTCCTGAAACTCACTCTGTAGACCAGGCTGGCCTCAAACTCAGAGATCCACCTGCCCCTGTATCCTGAGTTCTGGGACTAAAGATGTGTGCCACCACACCCAGCTTATGATTTGGTTCTTAAATGCCCCCCAAGATTTATGCATTAGAGGCTTACTTAGTCCCTAGTCCCTGGCGCCGGTAGAAAGTGGTAGAAACTTTTAAGACTGGGGACTTATTGGAAGAAGTTAGGTCACTGCGATGTTCCCTAGAAGGGAATATTTAGGCCCTGGCCCCTGGCTCCTCTTTTTGCTTCACATCCACTAGAAAGAAGGCTCTTTCCCCTGCCAGCTGCTTCCTGACATGATCTGCCTTACCACGAGCCAAAAACCAATGGAGCCAGCAGGCAATGAAGAGAAACCTGAAATTGTGAGCCCATAGTTACCTTTCTTGGGAGTTGTTTCTCTCTGGCATTCTGTCACAGCAGTAGAGAGATGACTAAGTTGGCCGTGAGGAAGAAAGTCACTCTGCAGAGGAAGGCTGGAAAATGGAAATGCAGGTTTCTTGTATTGCAGATGGCAGGAATAGCAAGGGTATTTCCTTAGAAGAGGTATAATGGGATAAAACAGCAAGGACGATCCCGGTTGGCCAGAGCCATGTAGCACAAATCTTAAAAGGTCTTATTAATAAAAACAAACCTGGAGCCAGGTATTGGGGTGAACGCTGGAAGATCAGAGAAGCAGAAAAAGCCACAGCCACCTCACCTTGCCAGTTCCTCAGCTGATCCTGTTTCCTCAGACTGAAAGCCTCTCAGTCCTCATCCAGAATGAATCTCAGCTGACCTGCTGCTCAAAGCCTAAAAGCTTAACCAGCCTAGTTCCTGGTTTTCACTCCTTATATACCTTTCTGCTTTCTGCCATCACTTCCTGGGATTAAAGGCATGAGTCACCATGCCTGGCTGTTTCCAGTGTGGCTTTGAACTCACAGAGATCCAGATGGATCTCTGCCTCTGGAATGCTAGGATTAAAGGCATGTGCTACCACTGCCTAACCTCTGTGTTTAATATTATGGCTGTTCTGTTCTCTGACCCCTAGATAAGTTTATTGGGGTGCACAATATATCAACCACAGAGCCATGACACAAGATTCTCAGATCTCAGTAATAGACGCCTGGGGCTATGGCTTAAACACATTCCTTGACGTCTGTATCATGGAAACAATCCCCAAATTAGTGTGTTGCGAAGAGTTTGGGAAGGCATACAGGAGTAGATTCAGTCTTGAGAGTTTGGGAAGGCATACAGGAGTAGATTCAGTCTTGAGAGTTTGGGAAGGCATACAGGAGTAGATTCAGTCTTGAGGCTGGGAGGGTCAGATGATGAATCAGTGGCTTTATAAGACCAGAAAGAAAGACACACACTGGCAAACTCTCTCCCTTGTCTCGTCTCAGCCTCTTGTGTTCTGCCTAGGGACTAGACACACAGGATTGACCTCACTAGATGCACACTCCTTGATCTTGGACTTCCCAGCATCTAGAACTTGAGAAATAAATCATTCTCCTGATAAGTTACCCTGTCTTAGGTAGCCTGTTATAGCAGCACCAAACGGTATAAGCCACCAGCAATGATGTCCCCCAGAGACTAGCCAACAGGGTGGCATATTGTGAATGCCAATCACTGTTGATCAATAAATTACTGAGTGAATGAGATTGCACTTAATGAATGAGTAGGTACACTTCAGACCTATAAACTCTCATTTGGCTTATACAGGTCTTAAGGTTGAGCCATTAACTCCCACAGTCCAGGTTCCCTGTAAGGCCATAAGCTAAGCTGTGGATTGTGGATCCTTTGATCTGCATCTTCTCAGGTCTTCAAGGGTCCAGACCCTGTGACTTCTGATGTATCTTTAGGAACTCTGCCCTGCCAACATGGCCTGGAAATGAATCAGTGGGCTGTCTGGGTTCTGAGGCATGGTCTTAACTGCTGGAGAAGTACAAGAGATATCGTCTCCCCCCACAGGCCTTTGTAGATTTCTGTCTTGACTGGCCAGCCTCTATCCTCACCTGCCTGCCACTGTACTTTCAGAACACAAATTTACCCCTCCAGACTGAAGCAAGGCAGCCCTCCATCTCTCCCTTCCTCTTCTCTTCTTCAGCCCCGAGCATCCATCCAGCATAGCTGTTAGCTCCCTCTGCTCGGTCCTTGACTTGTCTGTCTGGCATGCAATAAGCTAAATGCCTAGCTGCTTCCAGGAGAAGGGAGGCAGGAAGGAGTTCCATATTTCCATCTCATTTCCTAAGGAAGTGTACTGGGTCAGATTCAGGCCACTAAATGCTTGGGCAAGTATGAACGTTTTTCAGTAGATGAACACTGCTTCACCTAGATAGGGCATCAATGGGAAGAACAAAGAAGTGATTCCTTCCAGATATATTTTGGTGAATCGGTGGATTTATTCTGAGTTACAGGAGTATGCAGGAGGGGTTGCTTATAGAAGCAAAGGCAACTATACAACGGAAGGAAAAAATAACTCTTCCCCACCATTATTTAGCAGCTAATAGGTACATCTTGGGGCTGGATGTCTCATATGTCTCCTGTTAGCTTCTTCTAAAAAAAAATATGTGTATGAATGCTTTGCCTGCATGTATGTCTGTGAACCTCATTAGTGGGTGCAGAGGAAGGCCAGAAGAGGGCATCCAATCTCTGGGAACTGGAGTTACAGATGGTTGTAAGCTACTATGTAGATGCTGGGAATTGAACCTGGGTCCTCTGGGAAAGCAATAAGAGCTCTCAACCACTGAGCCATCTTGCCATCTCACCGTTCCCCTGCTCAGCTTCTTATATATCTTTGCGGAGGAGTGAGGCTTGTAAGCCTCTCCCATCCTTCATAACAGAAAGCCTCATCTTGTGCAAGACTCCTTAGGGTAATCGCAGCTGCTGAGTTCAAAAGTGCACGAGCTGTGTCATGCCTGGAGGATGTCATTCTCCATCAGCTTGTGGGAGGATTGATGAGTGAATATTCTAATTCACTTTAGATTATACAGAAAGATCTCATTCTCCTCGCCCAGGCCATGCCATCTCCCACTTTAAATAATTGTACTTTAATCTTAGGATGGGCTTGTAAGACACAGAGCAGAGAGGTCGTAGACAGAAGGAGAGAGAAAGAAATTCTAGAACTGAGCATGCAGAGGAACTCAACCACAGTTTCCGGAATCACGGGTTTTAGCAAAAGGAACCTCATCAGTTTTCCTCTGCCATCTCTGTTTCATGGCCATTTGGGGGATCATTTGAAGTCCATCCCATAATGTTTTTTCTTGCTAAGTTTCCTTTACACAGAAAAATGATAATGTGGTTAGGATGCTTTCAAAAGCCCCTAGGGAAATTAGTTTACAAGGTTGGGTATCACATAGTGAAAATGACAGCATAGGACAGACTTCCCCTCAGTCCTGCTGTAACTCCTACCTCGTGAGGTCAATACACAGGGGATGTGTGCAGGGTCCTAGGAACTGTGGCCTCCAGTCCTGTCCACGACACTAGTTCAAGTCTTCACTGTGATGCTGTTCCCAGTTACAGTGGCTTGGCCCTCTACTCAATCTGAACAGGGCTGATGTGTGGGGTTCAGCCCTCTGCTCATTCTGAACAGGGCTGATGTGTGGGGTTCAGCTCTCTGCTCAATCTGAACAGGGCTGATGTGTGGGGCTCACTCTCTGCTTCTTCTTACAGGGCTGATGTGGGGGGTTCAGCCCTGTGCTCAGTCTGAACAGGGCTGATGTGTGGGGCTCAGCTCTCTGCTTCTTCTTACAGGGCTGGTGTGTTCAGCCCATGTCAGCATTTCTTCAAAGTCCACCCCTGATGCTTTCCCAAGAGGGGTCTAGAAAGTCAGCCCTCATGAACCTTCCTCTCCACTTTCCACCACCCCAGTCCTCTGGTGGCACCTGCCCTTACTCTGAGCACTGGAGGAGAACCCAGGCCACATTGAGGCAGATGGTGCCTCAGGGTGATAAATAGGCACATGGAATTGAGATACAATAATTAAATGAATGCAAGGCCTCCATCTAACAGCACAGCTTAATCCAAAATTTCCAAATGATAGCACTTAACTCTTCATTTTTATCCTCTGTTATGTATGCCAAGTCTGAATTATCTGTTTCCAAATTAGCAAAGTAGGGATGTAATAATATCCCTTTTTAACTTCATCAAAGATACAGTTACCAGAGTTGTTGAGGTCAGATCCTGGGCCCTGGCAGTTCTAACAAGCTAGGCTTGCTCATCTTTCTTCAATAGGTTAAAGAAACATGTAACGGTAAAAAGCAAAAAAGAGAGTTATAATCAGTGCGGCCACAATGGGAAGAGAAACAAAGAGGTTTGGTGAACCCACTCCCCAAGTCCATCTTCAGAGTCCCAACAGGAGATTTAGGTTTAAACAAAAGGAGGAGGACTGTATAACTAAGCAGTCCTGGTTGAGGTATGGTCCCGCCCATCCCTGATCCATCATCTCAGCTCTAGTCTCCCCTGAAGGTCAGAAAGGTGTGCAATCTCTTTCCAGAGACAAGCCCCTCCTCCTCTGCCTGGCACCAGGCTCCAGCCCTTCTCTCAGCATGAGACTCCTGGGGAAATCTCAGTTCCTTAGGGACCACTGTTTCAGTAGTCTGAGAACCAAAAAGAAGGGTACAGAATACCTGAATTCCTGCCAGGATGGTTACACCACACTTTATACACTTCCTCTTTCTTGCAGTTGGAATGGGACCACATGCTCAGCTACCCAGGCAGCCTCACTGGCCAGCCAAGGGGCCTCCACAGCTCTGGGAAGGGGTCTGTGTGCCCCCTTCCCGCCCCCCCCCCTTCCCGGCTTTGTTAGCTGCTTCCTTAGTCCATGACAAGATGTAGTAAATCCAGACCTGAGTTAACATCTTCCCACGGACTTGGATCGTGTTCAGGCTGGTTTCTCCAGGTCGGGGGAGATATTTTCAGCATTCTGCCTGTCCGAAGAATAGGCTAAAAGATCATGTGGAATGTGTTTACCCAGGAGAAAAACCGGAGTATAGTTTAGAAACACAGTTGCAACATTTCCTTTGTAAATCCCCTACATGAAATCGGGTTGGTTATCAAAAACCAAGCTAATCCCAAGCTCTCTAGCCAAACTTCTGTGCTGATGTTAAAAGAATTTTAAGAGTCATGGTAATCATCACTGTAACAATGATTAATATGAAATTAATAAGCCCAAGGCATCCTGGCCAGAGTTTCATGATGAGGTTCAATTAATAAATAATGTTGTAATTATAGACATAGCGAAACATGGTGGCCAATCTGGGGACTCCACTATGCCCAGGCACTGTGCTGGGCTATGACACACAATATTGCTAACAGCTATAAACTGTGATAACCCTGAAGGATGATCTCTCCATTGTATGTAAGGAAAAGTCTCAAAAGACAATCACTGCTGGCCCCAGGCAAACACAGGGGAAAGGCTGTGTTCATGGTTGCACATCAAGCAGATCATTTTTGGTTGAAAAATTAAATTTTTAGGACAAACCAACTAAGTCACAGACTTGGTTGTTGTTCTTTTTAATTCACCCAAATACAGTCCTTTTTGAAATAAAGATGAAATATAGAAATTGGCATGTTCTGTTTTTTTTCCACTATCATGTAAAGGTATCATGCTATAAAAGGCAAGCTATCAAGGAGTAGATGTGTGTGTGTGTGTGTGTGTGTGTGTGTGTGTGTGTGTGTGTGTGTGTGTGTGTGTGTGTGTGTTTAACTCCTAGAAGGGACAACTGTTATAAAGAAAAGCGTAAATTGCTATCAATGTATCTGTTCGCTGTCATAACTACTGGGGATGAAGCAGAGACCGAGTGAGGGAGCACCCCAGTGAGCTGTGTTAGTCAGAGAAGGGCAATGTGGTCAGAATAGCAGGACCAGAGCCAACTTATTTTAAATGAAGCTACTGATGAATAGCGTTAGCTTCTCAGAAGAGGGGATCGTTTCCAGGGTTCTAGTGTATTTGTAAGTGGCTAAAAGAGCACAGGTGGGATATTTATAATAAATGCGTCTGCAGGACTTTCCTTCTCCAGTTCTCTAGACAGTCGGGTCAGTTCTCCAACAGCTCATCTCCAGCTTCCTTCCCGAGTTTTTGTGTGGACAGTGAAATGTGAATGTCGTGATAATCGTGGCTGTCAGAGCTTTCTCGCTGTGCTTCTGTGGTGGAGTTTAAGCAGCAATGCCATTGCAGACAAAGAACAAAGACAAAATATAATTAAACCAGGCTTGGTGGCAAAAGCCTAAAATCCCAGCTAAGAAGACTGAGACAGGGGGATCACAAGTTACAACCCTGCCTGGGCTATGGAGTGAACTCCTAGCCAGCTTAGGACCATTTCAAAAATAAAAAAAATACAGATGTGCCAGGGATAGAGTTTGGCAGCAGGCATTTGTCTAGCATGTGTGATTTAATCTCTAGTGCTGAAAAACAAAACAAACTAATTTTTTTTAATGACAAAAAAAGACATTAACCCTAGGTGAGAGGTAGGAGCATTAAGAATTGAAGCAAACCCTGTACCCAAAGACATTTGTTACAAGGACATTAAGGCTATTGTTCCTTTTCTGAATCTGAGTAATAAATAATCATAGTACTCCTGTGCACACATTCGAATACCCATTTTGTCTTTCTGACAGGATATCAAAATTAAAAATATTTATTATGAAACTGCTGTCACCAAGGATTATATCAATTTACCTGAAGTGTGCTTCAGGTAAATCTACCTTCCTAAATCTTGACAGCTTTCCTTCAGCTGTCAACCTTGTTGTCTAAGGGCTCAGCCGACCATGGGTGGTGCTGTCCCTGAGCCAGTAAACCTGAGCTATATAGAAAAATCACTGAATGTGACCTGGGCAGCAAGCCAGTCAACAGTGTTCTGCCGTGGATTGTACTTCATGCTCCTGCCTTGAGTTCCCTCAACGATGGACCGTGACCTGGTAATATAAGCCAAATAAATACTTTCCTCCCCCAAATTGCCTTTGGTCATGATGTTTATCACAACAGCAGTAAAGCAATCAGAACATCAGACTTTGACACTGTCTTTCAAATATCTTCCTTATCAAATTTTACTTTATTATTGTTTCATTTTTTAGTGCAGTGAGTACCAAGAGGGTGCAATTTAGGGCAGTAGGGTGGCCAAGAAATCTGAGAGGGTAAAATTTCACCTGAATTTGTTAATCATTTGTATTTAATTTCAGTGAATAGTTTTTATCCACTTAAAAATCGAGTGACTTAATTTTGTGTATCTTTCTATATAATAAATATACCAACTCCTTGACAAAAATGAGCAAATCTATCACAGATATTAGCCCAATACTTTAAAATGAATTTATCACAAATACACATAACATTTATGAATAGTTTCTAGGCCTAACACTCGTCTGGGTCCTTTTTAGAGTTTACATTCATTTTATCTTTACAAAAATCACCTCCAAGTATAGACTAGTACTGATTTCATTTTAAAGATAAAGTAACTCTATTAGTTGTCTACTGTTGTTATAACAAATTTCCCTGAGGTGGTGTTTTAAAACAACAGAAATCAGCTAGGCGTGGGTATGCCCATCATCCCAGCACTTAAGGACCTGAGGCAGGTAGACTCTGAATTTTAAGGCCAACTGTGATACACAGCAAATGCCAGACCAACCTGAGAAGCACAGGAAGATGATGTCTTAGTTACTTTTCAGTTAATGTAATAAAAAAACCATGACCAAGGCAACTTATAGAAGAGGTTATTGGGGCTTACATTTCAGATGGTGAGTCCATGCCCATCATGAGTGCAAGAAACCAAACCTGGTTTCTTCGGAAGAGCAGTAAATGCTCTAAACCACCGAGCCCTAAACCACGGAGCCATCGCTCCAGCCCCAGACAACAGATTTGAAAAGGACTTTAAAAAACAAGAAATGAAAGTGTTCCATGTAAAATACGCATCTGACATGACCACAGTGTCTACATCCATGGTGTCAACTCATTATACACCTTAGTCCATTCAATCTATGTTGGAGTCTTAAGCACCTTAAAACAGAAATAAATAAATGAAAAAGGGTGTCAGCAAATCTTAAAGGAAACAATGATAATTGTCCTGGAAGAATTTTCAAATTTCATCTTAAGACCAAAGCAGAAACCTGGAAGGTGGCAGAGCTGCGGCGGCAGATGAACGCAGCAAAACTGTTTTTTCTGGTACCTGCTCTGTTCTGGTCCCTTGGCAACTCCAGATACTTTGGCTTCCCTTTTTCTGTTGATGGGCACACAGCAACTCTGCAATAAACCTACAGAGATGCTGTCAGAGGTCACACCCTGTATTGGCTAGTTTTTTGTTTTTGTTTTTGTCAACTTGACAGGCTAGAATCATCAGACAGGAAGGAGCCTCAGTTGAAGAAATGCCTCCAAGAGATCCAGGGGTAAGGCATTTTCTCAATTAGTAATCAATGGGGAAGGGCCCAGCCCATTGTGGGCAGTGCCATCCCTGGGCTACTGGTCCTGGGTTCTATAAGAAAGCAAGCTGATGTGTGTTGGTACCGGGTCCTGGGCTCGTTGCATGAGTTGGCTGTTTGAATCCTGGGACCTATGCAGGGACGCTTGGTTTGGTCTGGGAGAGGGGGACTGGACCTGGCTGGACTGAGTCTACCAGGTCGATCCCGGTCCTCCGGGGAGACGTTGATCTGGAGGAGGTGGGAATGGGGGGTGGGGTGGGGGGAGGGGGAGGGGGGCGAGAGTGGGAGAACAGGGGAATCTGTGGCTATTATGTTGAACTAAATAATGTTAATGATGTTGTAAAATAAATTTACTGAAAAAAAAAAAAAAGAAAAAGAAAGCAAGCTGAGCAATTCATAAGGAGCAAGCCAGTAAGCAACACTCCTCATGGCCTCTGCATCAGCTCCTGCCTCCAGGTTCCTACCCTGTTTGAGTTCCTGTCCTGGCTTCCTTCAGTGATGAACAGCAATGTGGAAGTGTAAGGCAAATAAACCCTTTTCTCCCCAACTTGCTTTTTAGTCATGGTTTTTCATTGCAGCAATAGAAACCCTAAGACACCCCCCCCTCAACAACAGCATCCGCTGTGCCAACTCAGAGTCCCTGAGCAAAAGGGATGAAGGAAAACCACCTAAAAATCATTATGGAAAATCTCAGTCAACTCCTGAACAGTTATTTGACAAGGAATTTGACTGTTTTTTTGTTTGTTTGTTTTGTTTTGTTTGTTTGTTTTTACTTTGATTTTAAAGAAGTTCCTTCTTCTTTTTTCTTTCCTTTCCTGAAGACGATGCATATGCTTGATCAGAAATGAGAAGAATTTTCTTCCATGACAAAGTTTGACAAGAGGCAGGGCAGAGTTCCAAAGCTCACATATATGTCAGCTGTATATCGTCTTTGGATCAGTTCCTCTTCATCTTTTTAAAGGTTGCATTATATTAATTATTTTTCTAAGTTAAAACATAAAAATTGTATGTATTTATTGACTACCATGTGGTGTTTCTGGGCATGTATACATACAAGCTTATCATGCATGTCCCCCATTCTTCATGGTAAAAAGTGTCTCTTTTTTTAGGGAGTTGGGGAGAGATGGGGTTACATTGTAACCTAAGCTGGCCTCAAACTCACAGTGATTCTCCTGCCTCACCCTCCCGGGTTCTGGAATTACTGGGCTGGGCCACCAAATTCAGCTAAAAGCATTTCCTTTGAAAGGGTTGTGCGGTGCCAAGAATATGTCTTCACTTGTTTTAGGGGACAACTGTGGTAAAGGCCAGCCCCTCCCCAGCCCACCCACCTCCCCAGGGAATCTCCGCATGAATGCTGGGTTTCCAGATGATTTGTAGCTGGAAACAGCTAGAAACTGTTCTCATGACTCAAGCAATTCAGCTGTGGCGCAGGTTGCTGAAAACTGTTTTGACCATCTTCCCTAAATTACAAACCCTAAACATTTCTCATCTTCAAATCAAAGCTTTCAGAGTCGCTACAACAATGTAACCAGCATTCAGCTAAATCCCAAGAGGAGGAAAGGCTACCTTCTTATAAAACCCAAGGCTAGAAACTGTTACCTGAGAAGCAGGCGCTCGGCAGATGGAGGCAGCAGACTAATGTCTGCAGGTCAAGATGCTCTCGGGGATATTAGTGCCTCAGAATAGAATTCCCTCAGCAGGATAGAGAAACTTAACTGGCGATGTAGGAAATGAACGTTTTTGTTCCTGTAAGCTAAGCCACCCGGGGACTTCTAGTCACATCTTCTGAGATTTATAACTACATTTGAGTCTGTTTTCTTTTTGGAAACGTCAGGATCCACATGCTATAGAACAAGGCCATGTCTTCTCTTCCTCTCCCTCCACTGCTTTTCTTCTCTCATGATGTGGACCCTGTGAGCATGTATGGTGTGTAAAATAATAGTTGTAGGTCATTTTGATATTGTTTCGGTCCCTTTTAAGAAGAATGTTTGACTTGTTAGTATTCCGGGGTGACGGGGCTTTTCAGTAGTATCCCTCTGCAAATGCTGAGCCGACTTAGTTACCCAGTAGCTCTCAGGCTTCTAATCATCCTCAGAGGGGGTCGAAGGCATGCAATGGCATTCATCCCTGCATTCAGAAAGACACGTCTGTGTTTGTACTTTTTGCCCTGATTTCTGGAGTCCTGAGGGGGCAGAACCCTGGAGGAAAGGGGTGGATCTGATTTCATCTGAGCTCATCCACAGGACAGTAAGGACCAGCTACCAGGGCCTCATTCACATGTCCTTAGCAGAAAGCGGTGGGGCGGGGCGGGGGATGGGTTGGGGGAGGATTCTGGACCAAAGAAACCATGAAAAGACCGTACAAATGTCATCATGTGAAAACTTTTATTTAAATTGATTGTACACTTGAAAATAGCCAGAAAAATGGATTTTGACAGCTCCCAGGATAATGAAATGGTAAACACTCCAAACCATGTCTGTTCACTATCCCGATTTGACTCTATTTACATGTTACTGTATATAAATATAACACACAGTACCCCTTAAATGTGTACAATCATATACCAATTAAAATATTCTAAAGTTAACAATAATTATTAAATTCATTTTATCAATCTCCATAAGAACACATTAAATCAAAGCAGTTGTAAAAAAAAAAGAGAGAGAGAGAGAATTACTCGTTTGATATGAGTTCTCTCTTGCCTTTGGCCAGAGATTTTGCTCGGGGCCAGTAATTAGAGCAATGGACTTATTTGCTGGTGCATTAAGGGGGTAGAGAATGAGCAAGTGAGTGAGACCTTCTCCCTCCCCACACTCGCAGCTGCCAATGCCTGCCTTCCTGCTCTGTTGTCTGCCCTGACCTCTGCTCACCGACATGTGGAGTCACAGAGGGCTCAGCAAAGCCGAGGCCTGCTTTCCAGAGCTGGGTTATCCTGTTCAGCCACACACAGGTTAGTGAACTCAACTGAAAGCAGCGATATTCTGGAGACTCACCGGCAAACAGGTTCGTGATTCACAAATGTGGGAAGGTCCTAGGGTTGGGATGAGATGTTTGGCTGAGAAGCCAGGATAGAGCTAACAGGGGAAATGTGCAGGAGACACCGGAATAGGCTCCATTTTGCCTGTGGCTGGGACAGGGAAGAGTTTGGGGCCTTTGTCCAAGGCCTAGTATGGGAAAGGTGTCTTATTTTCAGAGACTAGTTATTTTTTTATCTCCAACATACATGGATCTTCAGAGTCTTGTTTTCTAAAGATTTATTTTTGAAGAGAGAGAGAGAGAGAGAGAGAGAGAGAGAGAGAGAGAGAGAGAGAGAGAGAGAGAGCCACGCACATGCAGATGTCCACAAAAGACAGAATAGGTCATCAGGTCCCCTGATTTTGGAGTTACAGGGGGTTAGTGAGCTGAACTCAGGTCCTCTGGAAGAGCAGCACATTCTTTTAACTGCTAGGCCATCTCTCAGCCCTTAAAAAAATCTTAATATTTCTCAAACTCAGTTTTATGGTATCATTGTATATGTTGATATGTCCACACTTAGTACATGTAAAAACTATAAAGTAATTTCTGTTTTTATTACTAGAACACAGAAGTCTTTAAGGTTGAAATGCCATTATTTCTGGCATTTCCTCTCAAATGGTAGGTGGCAAGGAAAATATGGGTAGAATTAAGGCAACTGTGGCAAAATGTAAGTGGTAAATCCGTGTTGGAAGTAACCAGATGTTTATGGTACTGCGGCGACAACTTTCTGTAAGCTTGACATCTTTCAAAGTACAAAAACAAAAGGATGTGAAGGGAGGGGGAAAAGAACAGAACACTATTGTCTGGGCCTGGGTAGCGGTGTGCTTGCTGTCTCTAAGCTCCTTCTGGTGAGACAAGAATGAGAACACCTCACCCTGCCTTCTGTGGTCCCTAAGCATTCAGTGACTATCAGTCACAGTGAGATGGAGTGGAGTTTGCGAGTCTCTGAGTCCTGTCTGGGCAGAGCAGACTGCAGATAGACTTTGGGAAGAACCAAGTCATCCCTAGACCACCAGGCCACGCCTTCTACTGTCCAGATCCCAGCCAATGAATATGGGCATGCCCTCCTCACTATTACATATGTATGACCCTGGCTGGCCTCCTGGCTTCTTTTCTGCCCCAACACCAGATGCAGGCTGGCATTTGCTCCTGCTTCTGAGGGAGGAGAGCAGATCGACTCTGCAGGCCCCTTTCCAAAAGCTCATTCAGAACAGACCCCTGCCTGCAGGCTCCCAGCATCCCAGCTCCCTGGCTATCCCCGGGGACCACTGGCAGCAGACCAGGCCTCATGAAAACCTCAAAGGCATCCCAGCGCTATAGAAGCATCCGGAGAAACGCCAGCCAGTGCTACCTCTACCAGGACTCTCTGCTGCTTGGGTGAGTGCCCTGTTGGGGTCTCCAAAATGAATGCATACACTTAGTTCTCTGGGGTCACATGGAACTGGGGTGTCAACCACAGCAATGCTCGGAGAGGGAGAAGCTGCAAGCTGCTGTTGCTGACAGGAGCTGTATGCTGCGTGCACTTTATTGCCCGCCAACTCCACCATAGGCTTTTTCTGCCTGTCCCTGCTTCCTTGATTGCTAATGTCGGAAGAGAGCAGACAAGACACCTGTCACCTCAGACAAATCAGGTGTTCACTGGAAAGGCTTCTGATGACTTAGATGTGGGCAAGGGTGGGAACTGAATGTGTTAGGTTTTTGTCAGGAATGGTTTTTGTTAAATACTGAAACCTCCGCTAACTCTGGAGAAATTTTTCCTTCAAGGAAATAAAAGACATCTCAATTAGAATTAAAGAAAATGTTTTCTCTTTAAAAATCTATAGATTATTCATCGCCACTTAAAAAAATGTATTGAGTTACATATTAAATATAGCTAGGAGGGAAAGGCTCTGTCATAGGTTGAAAAGGTGTTCTTCTACACAGTTGCTCTGCCCTGGAGGAGTCTGCGCCATGCATTCACTTAACTCATTTTTTCTTTGAAAAAAAAAAAAAACCCACTTACTAACTCTCTTGTCTTGGGTTTAAAATGTTTAAAATGAACACAAGTGAACAGAGAGGCATCTCTAGGTGATACAGGTTTGTGTTCGTTTCTTTGGCCTTCAGCGCAGGAGAAGGAGACATTCTTCCTCTAAATTTGGCTGGTCACCTCGGTGAGCGTATACATGAGATTGTATCCCCTACCAAAACTGCTACTCCTCAAGAGTGAACTCAAACAGGGAAATCCTCCTCTGCTCTCTCCTTTGGAGTCTCTCACCTTGAGAAGTCATTCTTTTTCACTGACCACTGAAGTAATAGAATCCCACAAATGAGTTTCAGTGGGCTGCTGACTCCCAGTCTGTGGACACACACACACACACACACACACACACACACACACACACACACACACACACGCCATACAGTTGACCCCAGGATAGTGAGATGCAGAAATTACTCAAGAAAGATGCTCTTTGCTGGAAGCAATGCTATAATCGGATTTCCTCCATGACGCCCCGTTTCCATTCAGTAACTCGGATGACAGTTTTAATGCTGATGAAACGGGGGACAGCAATGATCCGGAACAAATCTTCCAGAATATACAGTTCCAGAAAGATCTCATGGCAAATATCCGCTGCAGACCCTGGACCATGGGACAGAAGCTGCGGGCACTGAGGTAAGGCCTCTGCAGCAATCATTAATAAAAGGGAATATACTTTATGATAAACAACCACATCCGGCCCATGGAAGCTGGGGTGAAGAGCCATGCGATAACTGTGACTATCTGGCGTCTGACTCAGAAAAGTCCCAAAGATGCTTGAAGGGACCATCTAGTCACGTAGCTGTTACAGAGTGTGTGTGTGTGTGTGTGTGTGTGTGTGTGTGTGTGTGTGTGTGTGTGTGTGTGTGTTGTGTGTGTTGTGTGTGTTGTGTGTGTTGTGTGTGTTGTGTTGGCAGACAGTTTGGGGTTTCTAATCTCTTTTCTGAACACTAGATTTTCACATCGTCTCCCAACTCACAGGAGACAGGTAAGAGCCAGCATCAAAGATACATGCCCTTCACTCCCTGGTTTATCTCTCCTGGGAAGGAACTCTCTTCAGTGGCCAGGTTATTAGGATATTTTGAGTCTGTTAGAGACTCCGACTCCCTCAAAGTTAATTCATAGTTATGAATTCCAATACTGCCTCTTTCCACCTCCAGCTGTTTGACGTTGGACAAGTTTCCTAATTTCTCCAGATCCAGGACCCTCTCTTGGGAGCAGAAGTGGTGATAAACAATGACTCCTACCTCCTGCAAGAGTGTTGCAGAAAATATCAACAGCTAAGCACTCATAGAGTGCTGTCAAAAACACTGCCTGGGGCGCCTCTCAGCCAGAGAGGGACACTACCAGAGATGAACCCAGTCTTCCCTACCCTCTCTATCTCCTCTCATCTCTGTGACACTGGGGATGGAACCCAAGGCTTCATGCATAATAGTCCGTACTGGACCACTGAAATACATTCCAGGTCCCCAGCATTTTTTGATATTCATTTAGCTTAATCCTTTTGTCCACTCAAGTTTGAACTTCTGAAGTTTGAGTTTATTGAACATTAGATGTGCTGAGCATTGTGGGTGTCAGCTATGTGTTCAATATGTAATATGCATGCCTAAGAAGGGAGTGATTGCCACAGATCCCATAAGGAAGCTGGCGGCATGGTCTTCGTGACTGATGCTACTGAGCTGTGGTGGTGAACATTATGTTTAGAGGATAAATTTACTGTGCAGCAATCCCCATATCTGCTGTTCAGGCGCCTCCTGTGTATCCAGAACTACTGTCCCATCATGCTCTTCTGGGTGGTTTTCTAGATGCCAGTGTGCATTCCTTTTCCTCCATACCTCCCATCTATCAGGCTGGTGCATCTTCTTATCAAATCACCCTTTTTTGAGATTTGCATCCCAGTCTGACCAATAGGCCCCTTTGGCTAAAGACATTCACAATTTCATCTCGAAAGGCTAGAGTGGGTTCTCCTCTGCCCACTTCCCAGGTCTGTTTCTGGATCTCATCATCTCCATTCTTTGAGGGTGGGCTGGGCAGTGCTGTGCCCACTTGTCAAATGAGAAAGATCGATTGAGACCTTAAGAAAGCAGCCTGAGCAAATGCAGCCAGTGAGTGCCCAAAATAGAAGAGATTTCCTGGAGGACTGAGGGCAGGTGGGGGTGAGAACATGAGCGATTGGGTTGGGGGTGGGGCAATGGAGTGGGAGAGTGCTGAAAGAGACTACTGCAAAGTGGGGGCGTTTCCCAGTCAGGTCAAATTCTGGTGCAAGGGAGTCACCCAGGAATCTTCAAGGATGACCCCAGCTTACATGCCTAGCAATAGTGGATATGTAGCCTGAACTGGCGATCTCTTGTGACCAGATTGGTGTCCAGCCCAATTGTCATCAGAGAGGCTTCATCCAGCAACTGGTGGAAACAGATGCAGACCCAGAGCTAAACATTAGGCAGAGCTTGGAGAACCCTGCAGAAGATGGGAAGAAAGAACTGTAGGAGCCAGAGGGGTCAAGAACACCACAAGAAAACTCACAGAATCAACTAACCTGGGCTCATAGGGGCTCACAGAGACTGAACCAACAACCAGAGAGCCTGCAAGGGACAACCTAGGCACTCTGCATATATGTTACGGTTGTGTGGCTTCGTCCTCTTGTGGGGCTTCTAACAGTAGGAACAGGAGCTGTCTCCAACTCTTTTACATGCTTTTGGGACCCTACTCCTCATACTGGGTCACCTTGCCCAGCCTTGAAACATGGGGAGGTACTCAGTCTTACTGCAACTTGATATGCCATGTTTTGTTGATACCCATGGGAGACCTGCCCTTTCTGAAACAGAAAAGGAGGAGGCGTAGATTGGGAGGTGGGAACAGAGGGAACTTGGGGGAGGGGCTAGGAGGAGGGGAGGGAGGGGAAACTGTGGCCAGGATATAAAATAAGTAAATAAATAAATTTATTAAGAAAAATAAGCTATATGCTCTAACCCCAAGTCCAGATCTGTGTTAACCATAGAGATCTTATGTAATCTTTGGAGCAATCAGTTTAAAGCTAAAGACGATTAAGTTCTACCAGAACTTTCAAACACCATTCAAAAATGACAATTTTTTTATCTGAGTAATGGGAAGTTAAACTCTGTGTGTGTGTGTGTGTGTGTGTGTGTGTGTGTGTGTGTGTGTGTGTGTGTGTGTAAGAAAGAGAGAGAGAGCTGACTTGCATGTGCAATGCCCAGGGGTCAACGTCATCCATCTTCCTGTCACTCTCCACCTTATTCTTTGAGGCAAAGTCTCTCACTGAACCCGGAGCTCACTATTCCAGCTAGACTAGCCGGTCAGTGAGTTCTCTATATCATGTCTCCTCTCCCACCCACCTGGTGCTAGGCTTACAAATATACGCTGTTGTGCCCAGATTTTACCTGGGTTGGGTATCCAACTTCAGTTTCTCATGATAACACCATAAGCAAGTGTAGTGGATTGAAAGAAAATGGCCCCCAAAGAGAGTGGCACTATTAGGAGGTGTGGCCTTGTTGGAGGAAGTGTGTCACTGTGGGGGCGGGCTTTGAGGTCTCTTTTGCTCAAGCTTCCCTCAGCATGATTGTCAGTTGACTTCCTGTTGCCTGCAAGATGTAAGACTCTCAGCTCCAGCCCCACATCTGCCTGCATGCCTCCATGTTCGCCACCATGATAATAATGGACTGAACCTCTGAAACTGTAAGTGAGCCAGCCCCAATTAAATGCTTTCTTTGTAAGAGTTGCCTGGGTCATGGTGTCTCTTCACAACAATAAAAACTGGCACTAAGATGAGATTCATTCCCTTGAGCCATCTCCCCAGTCCAAATTAAACCCTTTTAAAATATTGAGACCAGAACAGAGCTGCTTACCATTCTTTCAGATAATTTCAGGAATAAAACACAAACTCGGGTGTCTGGTGAACTCAGTCACGTGGCCTGACTCACCACTGCTCCAAAACTGTTAGATGCAGGCCACACCTCAGGCTGAGAGCAAGGCTCCTCTGTCATCCCCTTGTGACCCGTGTCTCTTGCTCTTTACCTTGAAAAGCTACTGGAGCACCACTGCTCTAATTGGACCCACCCAGGCTTGTCCTGGTGTCTCTGGAGGCTGCAGAAGGCACTGAACCCTGACTGCTTAGAAATCAAGGAAGGACTCCAACACCAGTAAAAGCTATCTGTCTTTGACGCCACACACACTTGCTCCCTGTTTCTGGGCCTGTGTTGTGTTCCCCTCCCTTAGCTCTCTACACCTGTCATCCTCCACCACAGAGCTGCTGTGACCTCCTCTTCAGCACTGCATCTTGACAGCTGGGTCATCTTTACTGAGTAGGAAGCCCTTCTAGGACAGCTTTTTTATGAGAGGGCTGGGGAGCCAGACCATATCCACGATAGGTTTCTAAAGCCCTGCCAGGGACCAGGCCTTAGTTTCAGTTTACTGGAACTGCCTGGGGCTGAGCACGCAGTCCTCAGGAAGACCACAACTCAGGGGCAACCAATGAGCAGGTGCCCCACAGCCGTCTGCTGGCTAAAGAGAGCTTTTCCTACCCTGTAGCTGGAAGGTCCCTAACCACTAGAGCCTCCCACCAATCAGCCCCCAGACTAATCTTTCCTCCACCATTTAGCACCAGATTAATCCCTCCTCCCTGGAATTCTCCTAACTCTGCTTAAAAGGAGCTTGTGACCTCCCGTTGGGGTCACAATTTGCCACCCCAACATGTTGGAAGTAATAAATGCTCTTGCTGATTGCATATGTGACTGATGATCTCTCTTGGGGGCTTCTCTCAAACCCCAACATTTTATGCATGTCTATATTCCACTGTCCTTGACCCAAAATAAGAATGCAAAAAAATACATAGAAATAAGATGGAATTATTTGCCATTTTGACTTGTGCAGTATTTTATTTTTTACATGCATACTGTATATGTGTTCAAAAGAGCTCCCTAGTGTGATGGGCATGGCATGGGCTAGGACATCAACTTTCATCCTTTCTGTACCTGTTATTTTGATCAGAGTAGAGCTGGTGAGTGTGGGTGGTAGGCTACAATAATGAGGGAATTAAAACTCAGAAGGGGAAGACAGGAGGAAGAGGAAGTTCAAGGTCATCCTTGGATATTTAGCAAGTTCAAGGCCAGCCTGGGCCACACATGAGACCCAGACTCAACAAAAACAAAATGTAATTAAGGTATTGCAGTTAGTGGAACAGAAGTCTAAACTCCAGAATTTGGTGAAGGAATGATTTGGGGAGGTCACCTTGTCTGTGGAAACAGGAATTGGCTTGTCCCTTGTGCTCCCAAAGGCTTTATGTCCAGTGGGTGTTGTCAGGACAGCTTGGGGAAGTACATACAGGAATGCCCTATTAAATAAACCTGTCAACCCACAGACTGATTGAGTGGAACTGAGCTCTTCAATACTGAATGTAACTCCACAGAGAGGCTGATCATCGGGGGTGGATGAGTAGCTCTGCCTTGGGGTAGATTAGTGTGTGTGTGTGTGTGTGTGTGTGTGTGTGTGTGTGTGTGTGTGTGTGTGATCATTAGATTATTTGAACAGTGTGCATCTCTGAGAGCCTCTGACATCAGCTCAGCTCATGGTGCTAACACTCACATTTCCAACCCTGTTACTCATTCAGTTATTAACCATAACTATCCCAGTGAATTCAGCCTACTGTGTGTATGTACATGTGCATACTTGTGTGTTTGTGTATGAGAGAGACAGAGAGAGAGAGAGAGAGAGAGAGAGAGAGAGAGAGAGAGAGAGAGAGAAGGCACATGCCTGTGTACATACTGTGGAGACTAGAGGATGGACTCTGGTGCCATGCCTCAGGACTCTCTCAACCTCATTTATGAAACAGGTGTCTTATTTGTCTGGATCTGGCCTCACCAAGCAGGCTAGGTCAACTGGCCTGTTTCCAGGACTGAAATTCCAAGTGATCACCATCATACCTGGATTTTTATGTGGATTTGGGAGATTGAATTCATGTTTTCATGCTTGTAAGGAGAGCATTTTATTGACTAAATAAATTATTCCAATTCCAAATGCTGTCCATTTTTAAGAATCAAGTATTTTCTAGGTAAGGTGGCATGTGCCTTTAATCCCAGCAGTTGGAAGGCAGAGGTCAAGTTCATTGGCATATAAACCCAGCTTTGTTACACTCATTAACTTGACAGTGCCACTTTCTTGAAGCAGGCTCCTTGAAGAAAGGTATGGCTTCCACTCCTAAAGAAGTGACTGAAAGGGGCTGGGGAGACAGTGATCTTCCAGAGAACTGGGGTCAGTTCCCAGGACATACAGTTGCAGCTTGCAGTGGTCCGTAACTCCAGTCCCAGGGGATCTGACTCCCTGACCTCCACTGGCACTGCATCATTCATGTGGTACACAAACATATATGCAGACAAACATTCACACGTGCAAACATAAAACCTCAAGAAATACAATAGGAAGAAATGCCTGAAAGAGCCAAGCCGTCAAGTGGAGGAGCTGATGTATATTGGCTGCTCTTGGGATACTCAAAGCCTGTGATCCCCAGCCAGCCACCAGCCTAAGAAGCACTTGGGAGAAATTCAGTCATAACTACTGGTGTGAATTCACTATTTCCAATTAGTCCACCCACATAAATGTTATGACAGTTGTAAGATTTGTGTGTGTGTGTATGTGCGTGTGCACACACCTGTGTGCTCGAGCACACCTGCGTGATTTTCTGTGCACCATGTGTGTACAGGTGTCTGTGGAAGTCAGAAGATGGCATCCAATCCCCTGGAACTGGAATCATAGGAGGCTGTAAGCCACCATGTGGCTGCTGGGATGAGGACTTGGGTTCTCGGAAGGAGCAGTAAGCACTCTTAACTCCTACACCACTTCTCCAGCCGCTTAGAACAGTTTTAAAGGCATTTTCTTGTTAGCAAAGGTCAGGAAATGAAATATGTTAATTCTCCTCCTCTATCGGTTGGTATTCTTTTCCTGCTGTGCCTTCTCATATTTTGAAAAATGTTGAATGTGATAAAGTTGTGGTAACTTTTATGTTTTTCTTCTCCCAGACGAGCAAAGGAGATTGTATTGAAGTTTGAAGGGAGGTTGACTAGGACCCGAGGCTACCAAGCAGCAGGAGCAGAGGTAAAGAGCACACACACGCTCGAGGCCCAGCCAGCCTCCTCTCCTGCTGTGTCTAGAACCCAGAAGCCGTCATTGCCCCAGTCAGCACCCGTAGGTTAGGAGCACCCAGCGTTAATAACTGCAGAAGGGGGGATGAGTCAGCAAGTTCAAACTACGCCAAACCTGGCTCTTAGTCCTGGGTACCACCCGTTATCAGGCATATGCTATAGGTAAGCCTAGTTCATGGGGAAAAGGAAAGTTTTTGTGAGAATAATCCAGGACCCTTCCTGACTGACTCAACCCCTTACCTGTAAGTGGCACTTGCTTCATCCCTATATTTGGCTGTCACCACGGCCCTCACATTGAAGTCCTCAGATGATTAAAAATGGGAAAAGAACTGGGTGCCACTCACTGAGCTCTGCTGATCCTTCTACAGATGAGCCGATGGCTGCCCGAGGAAAGAAAAGAACTTTCTGGGGGCTCATGATAAGACAGGTATATAGTGAGAACTGGAGCTCAGATCTGACTCCTGCCCTGTGCTTCTGTGACTTTAGGACCTTAAAACAGTGCAGAGACCCGATGCTCACTAAGCCCAGGCCTTTGCTGAAGGATGCTTTGAGCAGCCCTGCCTTTGAGGACCATAGGGATGGGAGGGGTCAGAAAGTTTGGTGTATTTCTGGGCTCTGGATATGAGGCAAGTATGCAAAATGCAGATAGTGCCAGGCAGACATAAGAAAATGTCAAGAAAGACCAGTGACCCTAACAAGGAGAATTCAGAGACAGAGATATCTGCTCCTGGCTGTTCACATGCAGTCTGCGTGATTGCTCATGGGAGTAGCGCCTGTCGTTGACTTGGTTCTCAAATCATGAGCTAAAGACAGTTCCAACTTCTGATAAAACTCAGATGTCCATGTGAAAGCAGCCGTCTGGCCTCAGCAGATGCATCCAGAATGACATTATCCTGTGAGTCTGTGTTAGGACTGTGTGCTGTCTTACAGTTGGGGACGCGGTAATTACATTTGTGGCTCTTCCTTGTGCAGTGATATCATTTGCTTCCAACACAAAGCGGGGCTGTTTGTGTGTTAGAATGCATAACCTGTCAGTTTTGCTGGAGAGCAGAGCCGGCATAGGCCACATTTTGCTTTGTTCTCCTCTGAGAAGGAGAGTAATGATTTCATACTCTTGGCAATGGTGTGGCAAGTCCACAAGACAAAATTCCCGAGCTTATTCTTGGCAGCTTTGGCCAGGACCAAGGCCAGGAACTAGCTTGTAGGATACAAGATGAATCTGGGGTGGAGCTCATTTTCAGGGCAGATTCTAGACTTTTAGTGTTTTAAAAAGGGGTGCAGATAGAATCATCTGGGGAGCTGGTGAATCAAATGGATTTATAGGCTCCACTCACCTATAAATCTACTAGGAGCTACTAGGAGTCTGTGCCTGGGTCACATGGGTATCTTGAGATAACATTCTTCATGTGATTTCCACTTTCCTCGTCTTCAACCCATGAATAAGGCAGGCTTTGACCCAAAAGAACATAGATCTCAGCAGGGAGTTGGTTGCGCATGCCTTTAATCCCAGCACTCAGAAGGCAGAGTCAGGCGGATCTCTGTGAGTTCAAGGCCAGCCTGGTCTCCAAAACGAGTTCCAGGAAAGGCGCAAAGCTACACAGAGAAACCCTGTCTTGGAAAAAAAAGCAAAGAAAAGAATATAGATCTCATGGCTGGGGCGTAGCTCAGGTGGCAGAGTGGTTGCCTAGCATGTGCAAAGTCCTGATCTCAATTAGCATCACACTTACTTGATGTTGTGGGGTCCCCACACTTGGGAAATATAGACAGGAAGATCAGAAGTTCAAGATTATATGTAAGTACACAGTGAATTTGAAGCCAGCCTAGAATTCATAAGAGTCTGTCTCCAAAAAGAAACGCAGACCCCATAGCACAGAGTGCAAACTGGTGTACCTTGCCTGGTCAGGACACAGGGAAAATACAGGGCTACTTTGGGCTTGGAAATGTTTAATGGCCATAATTAAAGGTTCTGTGGTTGTGTCCGGGAGCCCCTCTTCTACCAGAACCCCAGAGCCCTGGCCATTACCAAGATTATGAATGAGACGTTTTCTAATCATGGGCTCTCCTGTCTAGCTCTGGCGGAAATTCGCCCGTTTGGCCTGTAACTTTGTGGTCATCTTCATTCCCTGGGAAATGAGGATAAAGAAAATTGAGAGTAAGTATCCACTGGACGAGTGGAGGGGGTGGGGGGTGCAGCTGTGGCCAGCACACAGCCTAAGGCGTCTGGTGAGCCTTGGCCGTTTATGGCATAGAGTCAGTCAGCGTACTTACACAGCTGGAGACCCTGCTCATGTGGGGATGAAGAGATGGAAGACCTAGTGCCCTCACTACCTCCCAGAAAGGGGAAAGTCCCCAGGCTGCATTTCTACATTCAGCCATAGCTGCGTGTTCATTCCTAGTTCGTTCATTCGGTCAGAGAGCGCAACTCTGAAGGATCAGTGAAAAACTGTAAGGAGAAGTAAGATGTAATTCCCAGATATAAACATGAAAATACATGGTTTTTATAGAAGACTGTAAGCATTTAGAAGATCCATGCTAAAAATAAATAAATCATACTCCAAATCCCTTTCTCCTCCTGGCCCACATGCACAGAGGATAAACAAACTTTAAAATGTCCCGAAGTGAAGAAAAGCATCAATGTGGAGCCAAGATGATGATGTTCTTTTGAAAAGACAGGGGGACATTTATTCAAAGTTGGAGACTTTCCCAAAAATCAGTTCCCAAGTTTAATGCAATTCCACAAATATGCTCAGTGTATTGCTTAGAGTCCTTGATCACATGATCATAAAATGCAAGAAGGAAAACATCCAAGAGATAAGATTGGGAGACAGGAGAAAGAAAATATTCCCAAGAAATTGCATGAACAAAAGGTAAATAACATATATTAATAAAAGTTAAAAACCAAACAGCACAGAGCAGCACTGTGTGGGGACTGACCGACATTCAAAGGAACAGGCAAACATTTCAGAAACATAAGAAGGCAGACCACTGCTCCTACACCCAACTGTCACTGGAGTCAATAGAAATCACTCTGCAAATATTGCCAGGACAATTGATTCAGACGTTTCAAAGAGTAAATCTAGTCCTTTCATTTTAATATTCTATTAAATAGTATGAATATACAGTCAGAAATCATGAAAATCATTGAAGAAAACATAAGAAATGAGACCTTAGCATAGAGACCTGTTTAATCATAAAAGTGAAGGGGGAAGTTATCCAGAAAACTGCTTTTTAATTTACCTATTGGAAAATGCTTTTTAAAGATTTGTTTCTTTTCAAGTGTGTGGGAGCATTACCTGCATGTATGTCTGTTCACCACATGTGTGCATTGCCCACAGAGGCCAGAAGAGGGTGTCTGGAAGTGGAGATGGTTGTGAGCCACCATGTGGATCCTGGGAATCATACCCAAATCCTCTGAAAAAGCAGCTGATGCTCTTAGCTGCTGAGCCATCTCTCCAGCCTCAGAAAATAGACTTCACATACTTAAAAAAAAAATAAAAGACTAGATGGAAAGTTAGAAAAATCAAGTTCGATATTTCAATGGAGTTAAATGCTCTCTTACCTTGAAATTTAGAGGAAGTGTGTGTATACAGAAGGTTACAGAGTTTCTACATACCCTTTATCTGGCTTCCTCAGTTGTTAACACCTTGATATTTTTAATGCTGAAATTTAGACAAAGGATCTTAGAGAAACCTTGGAATGCGCAAAGTGATTCAAAATAGGACAGAAGTATATGAAAGTCTCCAAAGTTTCTAACTTTCCAAAACATGCATAAGTTAATAAATTTTTTTTGGCATGCTAGCTGAGTACAGCACCAGGAACATTATCATATAGCAGTCCTGGTGAACTAGAGCTAGCCTTTCGTACGTACGTAGAGCTGGAGACCAGGCACAGGATGCTGACCCAGCCGGTGGGGGGCGTCAATACAACACCACTCTTCCTGTGTGTGCTGCTGGTGGAGGTGAATGCAGTCCCGCTGGAGGCAGGCTTTCTGCTCCGTGAGGCTTGAGCCGAGCCACTCTCGTGTTGTCTGCCCATAGGTCACTTCGGATCTGGCGTGGCCTCCTACTTCATCTTCCTGAGGTGGTTGTTCGGAATTAACATAGTGCTCACGATGATGACAGGTGCTTTTGTTGTCATTCCTGAGGTAAGAGTTGTGCCAGGAGGTGCAAGGCGTGCGAGAGAGGCAGGTGCTATAACCTGCTGCCCTCATTGACATCATAGGAAGGCTAGGCAGGACATGGCAAGCTCTCCGCAGAAGAACAGGGAATGTACCAGACTCAGTCACCACTGCTTAGATTTGCCATGTATCACAAAAGAAGGTTTGAGCGAGGCAGAGACCAGTGAGGGTGGCTGAAATCTGAATTCATATTATGCTCTTTTTCCTTTGATTATTTCACCTAACCGCTTAATGGTGTCAAAACCATTCCTATCCATATCTCTCCGGTCATGCAAGAAGAGGTGACACACTCTAATTGGTCGAGGCACTGGTTTGCCTCCCCAGTATTCCAACTGAATTCCTTCCTATAAACAGAACTGTTCCTTTCCTTGGGGAAGAACCTCAGCAATCTAGCCACAGAAGCCACTATTAATCCTCTCACATGGGTTTACACAGTAACAGCACAGGCAAGCAAACCCTACTCATGGCATCTCCACAGGCACATGGGGAATCCACCATCCCTCTTTTCTAGTCCCCTAGCCCAGAGGAACATCTCAGCCCTTCCTCTCTTACCAGCTGATCGCAGGCCAGCCCTTTGGAAGTACAGCCAGCAAGACCATCCCCCAGGAGCAGGTCATGTCTGCACAGGATCTGGACACTGTCTGGTCCCTGGGGGTAAGGCTAATGTCATCTACACCCAGGCCTTCAGAAGGGCTGAAAGGGCCACAGTTCTGGGGTCTGGGGATCAGAGATGACTCTTGGCTCTCTTTGCAGGGTTACCTTCAGTACTCTGTCCTGTTCTACGGGTACTACGGAAGAGAGAGGAGGATTGGGAGAGCCGGCTACCGCCTGCCCTTGGCATATTTCCTGGTGGGGATGGCAGTGTTTGCTTACAGCTTCATCATTCTCTTAAAAAAGTATGACTGTCGATTTCTCATGTCTGGAGTTCAGTTAGAACATGTGTGATGATCTCACGTCATCCTGTCAACAGCCTTGTTAAAGTTACGAGTCACTCTGGCCATTTTGTAGAGGAAGAGACCAAGGCTCGAGAGTTATATAATTTTAACCAGCACTTACTGTACATTGACTATTTTGTGCAAGGCTCTGTAAGGGGTTTGGAGAGACAAGTGTAGTGATTTATGTGTAGTGTATGATTTTAGAAAATACCTTAGTTGCACTAATAAGATATGATCAATGACATCTAGGTGATTGGAGGCGGTTAAAAAGCAGACAGCTCTCTTTGGCTGTGACCAGATGATAAAGCATTGATGCCTCCTGTCCATCATTGAGAGGAGGTCACCATGTAAAAGAGAGCAAAGTGGCCAGAGTCAAGAGTCCTGCAGCGCCCACTGTGAGCTCCACTAACTTCACCCAGAGCCCTGGGGCAACTCACTTTTCCTCTTTGCACACATTGGCTCAGAAAAGCACCAGGCTACCAGGCTCTCTTCCAGATGAACATCCTCTGCTTCTGTGTAGAGCTGGGGGGAAAGAGAGACAGAGACAGAGAGAGATGTGAGTCGACAAAGGAACTCTGAGCCTAGGGAGGGCTGATCCCCATCACCTCAGCTGCTATCTGTGGTCTCCTTTGTACGTTCACCCACTTGTCGCCCCGTCCCACTGTCCCAGCAGCAAAGTACACATAGAGGTGTTTGGGATCAGAAACTACACAGCAAATAAATAGGCAAACCCACAAAACTTGAAGAGATGTACAGTGGCTTGCAAGCCTGCTTCAGATGACTGAGGTCTCTCTAGCTCAGCTCCTGGTGGCGGCCTCAAGACCTCATCAGAACAATTCCAGTCCTTTACTAGGTATTACTCTTTAAAAGCAACTCAGAACAGAATGTGAGAGCATGAAATGTAGCTGAGGAAGAAAGCCAATGATGGCCTAAAAGGCAGAGAGGGGGATCTCCCGCCTTCAAATATCTAAGGAATGTCCTGTGCAGGAGGAACTGGGCAGTTCTTGGGGAATCCCATGGGGAGGAGTTACCACAGGCAGAAGCGACAGGAACACGGCTTGATCTCAGAGGGATAGTGACCACTTTACCATCACAGCTGCAGACATGAGGTCTCCCAGGACAAGCATACCTCGATGGCCGCTGGTCACCACTGTGCCAATGGGAATGCCCACCAGAAGGACTCATGCAATAATTACCGTTGCCATTTTCATCCAGTGAAAGGATGAGCTGAGGGTCCAAGTGTGGTTAAAGTGCAGCCCATGCTCTGCTCGCCAAGCAGGGACTGAGGAGCTGTGCCAGAGGACAGCTTTGCCCATGTCCCACAAAGTTTCCATGTCAGGTTGTGATATCCTGGAGAGAGCGGTCCCATCCCTGAGGCCCAGTCCTGTGACTGACGGGAGCCTCTCTTGCAGAATGGCTAAGAACTCCCGTACCAGCCTGGCCAGTGCTTCCAACGAAAACTACACCTTCTGCTGGAGGGTATTTTGTGCCTGGGATTACCTCATTGGGAACCCCGAGGCTGCAGAGAGCAAAACAGCCGCCATCGTGAACAGCATTAAGGTGAGTGAAGGCGGCACCAGAGTCCAGACTATCAAGACTGCAAGACAGTCTGCACCCCCTGCTGGCCGAGCCAGCACACTCCCTTTCCTCCCCACCCAGGGCAACAGATCTAGTGGAGGTCAACTTGACCAGGAAATGTACCTCAAGAACCCATAGGAAGTTAAGAATAAAAGCTCAAAACGACTCTTTTATTTCTATATATTGTTTCTTATTAAATTTTTGATTTGTGTATTTTTTATAATTTACATGGTGGATTCTTAAAATCTATAAATGAAGAAATACTTCTACATTATGTATATAAGCTTTTATCTTTAACTTAGAAGTCATTGTGATCAAAATCAGTCAGAGATGGGGGTCAGCTGAATGTCATAGGCAACTAAAGAAAACCTTATTCTGAGGGGAAAATATTTCAATGATCCAAAGTATCACAGCCTTTTCTCTCCATTCTTTCTCCCCACTCTCTGTTCTTTTGTTTAATTATTAGATAATTGATATCTAATTCATTGTTGTCAATAGGAACTTATAGAAGAAAGTCATAGCCATTGAAGATAAGAATTAAGATAATGGATTAGTTTTGGGGGGATGATTTTGTTGACGTTCTTGTTTTTCTTTTTTCTTTTAGACCCAGGCTGGCTCCATACTTATTAGTGGATCCTCCTAAGGGCTGGGATTATAGGGTGTACCACCATGCCCAGCTGGATACCTTACTCCTAGTGGTTATAATTGGTTGAGGCTAGGCTTCTAACGCTGCCTGTGTTTTTCCTTCCAGGAGGCCATACTGGAAGAGCAAGAAAAGAAAAAAAACAAAAACATGTAAGTATTAATATGCCCATTCATTAGTTTTTGCCTCATTTGGTACAAAGAGTTATTGAGTTATCTATAACTTATTTTCATAATTGTCAGGCAGCTCCTCCTTCCTCTTGTTGTCAGTCTCCTTAGTGATGTGATCTGTGGGAACCTCATTCCTTTCCCATAGCTGTCTCTAGGAGTGCTTCTGCCTTCTGTATTGTCTGCACCTGGACAGAGGGTCTGAAACTGACCAGTTTTCTGTTCTTTTACTTACACAATAAAATGGCTATCTTTAGTAACAATATCTAGTTTGCTAAGTAAAGGAAGACACATGAGCATCATTAGGATTAATTTTATTTAGAAACAATTCTTTGAGTTCCTAAGATACAAGGAGCATCCCATTCACAACCAGAGCCTTCTGAGATGACCTCCTGGGGGCCAGGTTTGCCATGGGATCTTTAAACGGAGACCCAGTGGAATGGAAGGATGCTGCCATGAAGGGGCAATGGCCCTGTCCTCATTAGGAAAGGCATGTCCACCTGCCTCATTGCATGGTCCTGTTAAATTTGTAGCTACTGGCTACTGGGGCAGTGCCAGAAAGAGCTGTATGCAAGCAGCCGGGAGAGGTGGATTCTAGCCCTCCCTGGCATAAACCCCAGAGATCCAGAAAGCTGACCCATAACCTATTTGACCAACACATCTTCTCCAGTGTAATGGCAGGATGGGCCCCATCAGGCCTCTCAGAGGCTAGAGCACAAGCCCACCACAGTCATCTACAGTCTCTGAAAGCACAGACCTCAGTTTGCGTTAGCATCCCTGACAATGGGATACAAAGTCTATGTCTTTATCATATCCAATCAAATGTTTAAATGACTCCTGGAATTTGAAAATGATCACCACCTTTAAGTTCATTCTAGACCCAAGAGGTCTTACTCAACAATTCATTACTGGTGAACCCAGGAAGAACCAGTTTTCAAGTCCTGGTCCTCATCACTTTGTGCAGAGGAAGACAAAGATGCAGCAGGTACTCGGAACCAGAGAAAGAGGGGATTACTATTTGTCCACTTGGCTCCAGGGCCAGCATACTTTGACTGGTGTGATCACCAGGAAGGACGCCAGGTGCACGGCCATGGGGAGCCAGCCATTGTGTCCCCATCACATTCCTCCTAACTGGTACCTTGTGAGTAGTATGATCCTGGCAATGACGACTGTGTGCTTTGGAGGCAGGAGGATGGCATTGGTGGACCTAGCTGGCTAGGTGTTTTCTGTTCCAAAACTCCACAGCTCTGAGTCTGTGATGATCCCCTTCCAAAAGAATAACCCTGTTGTCTAGCACACTATATTTCCTTTTTTACCTAGAAGATACCATTTACCATTTCATTCGGGAATCAGTTTTCTTTATGCAGATGAAGGGCAAAAGTGTACATAAAGGGAAACACCTTGACCTGCCCAAGCTCCCCAATAGTGGGACTTCATGGGAGGGGTGGTACACTTCTTGGGTGCCCCTTCAAGTCATCTTGGCCCTTTCTCTTTCTCCAGGCAGTTATGCAAGCTTGCTCATACCTAGGCTAGCTACACATACAGTGCTGCTCTGGGAAGTGCTCACAGGGTCCTTGTCCACACTCATGCACTGTCATCCACAAGCTGGGTACACTCTGGGTGAGACCACCTATGGAGTCACCCGGTGCCACAGGAAATGGAATGAATGCTTTTCTCTCGTATGCTGGGTATACTGGGAGCATTCCATCACCCTGAGAAGGCCTCCAGCTGTGTCCAGCTGTGGCAGACTCTACCATTGAGCCTCGTGGTGATGGCTCGTCTCACCTCACTTCCTCAGCCTTCACTCCTGCTGGCTGGATTTATTTCCCAAGTCAACTCTCTGCAGACAAGCCTTTGCCTGGAACGTTGGCTTCAGGGGAACCAGGCTAAGGCTGGACCCAAAATGGACAGAAGGAAATGCTTTGGGAATAGACCGACTAGTCAGTTGACTAGTACTTACAAAGGGGGGGGGAGGGTGCATGTTCTGTGTAAATTCTAGAATCATTAATGATTTATAATCTCCCTACACTATCAGAGGAAGTGCAACCAAACAAGGGAGGTGTGTTCCCAAATCCTTCTCATGGTGACTGAGTTGCCAGTTCATCTAACTCATATCAAAGTACTTAGATGTGCTGGGGGCTGTTCTGAGAGCTGTGGACACAGGGATGACAAAGACCGAAGATTCTGAGATCTCACACAACCCAGGGGAAAGACAACTAGTAGCCAAGTAAATACATGGCAGACTCACAGTGTGGAATGATGGGTGGGTCCACCAACTGCCTCCTGAAAGATGGGAGGCCAGTCTTTCCCCCTCCCCCATTCCTCTTCTGCTGGAAATGTTATGTGAATTCCTGTCCACATCACAGGACTCTAATTGTGTGTGTGTGGAGGGGGGAGGTACGTATGTATTGGTTAGTGTAAGTATGAAATACACATGTGTGTGCATGGATGCCAGAAGAAGCTATCGATCATCTCAATCCTGTTTGATGGTTTCTTAGAGTTCCAAGCTGCTGGCTCACTGAGTTTACAACATCAGATGTTGATGTCTCAGAAATGCGAAATTGGAGGTGGAGGTGGCAGAGAAGACCCCAAGCAGGGGAAAGGTCCCTCTCCCGAAGCCACACCATCTGCATCCTGGTACTGCCTTTCTTTTCAGGGCGGTGACTGTCTGCCTGAGAATCATCGCCAACATCCTGGTGCTCCTGTCGCTGGCTGGGAGCATCTATCTCATCTACTTTGTGGTAGACAGGTCCCAGAAGCTGGAGCAGTCGAAGAAGGAGCTGACACTTTGGGAGAAGAATGAGGTACCCACTGACCAGCAATTATATTAGCAGGTTGCACTTTATTGGAGGCAGAGGTAGTAACAACATCCCTCTTCTCTGCTTCCTTAGTGAATTACACTGAAATGTCCCTAGAGATAAGTATAGCCTGCTAGTTCTAGAGTAGGGACCAGGGCCTTCAGGTCCAGCAGCATCACGTCCTGTTGAAATGACTTGGAAGATCTTCATTTAAGAACTCTTCCAGGTGCTCACACCGACCTTTCTGGTTCACCTTTGCCCTGCTCACTGCTATTCCTTTGCATCCACACTCTCAGGCTCCGCCCACAGACCTGCATCTGTGACCACACTGACCCACAGTGTGTGCCTCTGATCCCACCAGCTGCCTCATCCAACACTTTGGCAGTTTCCAGAACCAGCCACACCAACAGTTTGGGTATTGAACAACCCACCCCCAATTGTGTGAATATCTCCGTAAATAGAAAACTACCAAGTAGGAGGGGAGGGGGAATTTCAGAATTTCTAATATTTGTTGTGACTGTTGTCCTGAATGTTTGGTCCAATTTACCTACCAAGATTTCAAAGACAAAAATAACTTCAAACCACCTTTTGGATTACTCTGGTAAAAATAACTGGCATCCACTTTAAAAGCCATTAGATGGGCATACATCTGTCCTGTGTGTGTTCAGCTGTGTCTAATGATTTCTTAGAACCTGATAGTATACCAGGTGGCCTCCTTGTATCTTATACCAGTTATGTGGGTTACGTAAATTGGTACCTCTTTGCGTGTTTATAAAGTGGCAAATTTTAAAACATCTGTTCAGGAATTATTTCTTAAGTTAGCTCAAGCATCTTGAGTACCAGCTTAAATTCGCTTTTCTTTTGCCATAAGTCCAGACAAACAAGAGCCAGGCATGGTTCTCCAGATAATTAATCCCCCGTGTGCAGAGGGATATTCAATTACGTCTCTGCCTTCCCCTTTCTGATCATAATAATCGCAATTATTTCCATCCTCCATCCAAGGTCAGGGAGGTATAAATACAATGAATTAGTGATTTGGTAAGTGTGACAGAAATGCTCCTGAAGCCCAGACAGCATGCATAAGTATCCTCGTGACCTTAAAGGAGAGTTCCAGGAAGGAACAAACTCATGATGGAATGGTGGACAGCTCTCAGAGGCCCAGGGAGGTTTCTAAACAGGAAACCTGTGAATGGTAGGTAGCCATATAGAAAACTAAATGTGCTTGAGGGAAACTGGTGTGAGGAACTTGAGAAACACTTGCTCTCTCCACAGGTGAGTGTGGTGGTCTCCCTTGTCACCATGCTAGCACCGTCTGCCTTTGACCTCATCGCTGCCTTGGAGATGTACCACCCACGGACAACGCTGCGCTTCCAGCTAGCAAGGTATATAAGCCCCAGTGTGCTCAGCCATCATCCACCCACAAAGGGTAGAATCCCTGCAGAGCTAAGGCATGGTTCTCCTCCAAACTCAGCATGAAGCTTTGCCTAGGGACATAGCTCAAGAAAAGCTGGGGGCAATGGAGAAGAAAGGAAAGGAGTCAGGGAAGGGGAGAACAGAAAGATGTGGGGTAACACAGCTGGGATTTGGGTAATGAAGCAGAGGAAGCAGAGAAAGAGGAGGAGGAGGGACAGAGGAAAAGAGGGGGAAAGCAGGCAGGAAAAGCAGACACAAAAGAGCAGCAAGATGATGGAATGCATGTCTGGGTTTCCTCATTATTGAATTCCCTCTGTGGTTGGACTCTGAGTGGCCAATAGACCCCCATTGTTTGCCAGACATGGGAGAGACAGCCCATGCTCCGCTACTAACTACCCACACACAGAGTTGTATGATGTGCTGAGCTGTACCAAGACAGCCAGTGACTGCAATAGCACATGTCAAAAGCAGATGTGGCCCGAGCCGCAGCAGACTGTGTGCAAGAGAATATCCCAAGACTGCCTCCTCGAGAGTTAGCGCCACATTGCAAGGGCTGGCTCTCTGGAAACCTGCTTTTTTCCCCTGGAGTTCTTTCTCCTCCACTTGAAGTGATGTATTGGTAAAGAGCAGGGTATAGGAGCTATCAGAGCCCTTAAGTATTTCCCCACCCTGCCCACACTGGCTTCTCCTAGGCCATCTTCTGTGACACCTCGTGACACTCCTCAAACCTCAGACCACTCTGAGAAGGATTGCTTCCACTCTGGAGTCAGTAAATACCTTCTGAAAAAGACATAGCCACCAACATTTTATAATCCGCCATCTATGCATACATCTCCATCCCAACTGCAAGCTCTAAAGGAGAAACAGAAAAATAGCCTCTGCTGATAGGGCGAACAAAGGGCTGGGCTGTCTGGCAGCATTTTGTTTACTAAAATAGGTGAGGGTATTGCTTGGCTTGAAGACTCCAGTTCCTGGACTCCTGAAATCCTACTGCCCCAAAGACAGAAAGACATCCCTAGAAAGGTCCAAACCCACAGCACAGGATAGACCAGGGGCAAAGCTTGGGGCCCGCTCACCCTGGTTTTTTTTTTTTTTTTTTTTTTTTTAACTGTTCCACTCTGCACCTCTCCAGCCTGGATAAGAGGTACCTTCCTTGCCCACAGGCACTGGGGAGAATCAATTCCATTATTGCATTTGGTGTAACAGCAATCCTATTACACAGATCGGCCTCGTTATTCATACTCAAAACCAGAGAAACAGAGCCACAGAGAGACATAACCTCAGACAAATGAGACATAATTTTGGAAATAAAAGCAAGACAGATTATTTCAGTCCCATTAACTCACCAGCAGACCAGGATACCTTTCACCCAAGATGCAGTGAGAACCCTAAGCTCCAGCTCTGTTAAGAACTCATCAGGCCCTTTTTCCGTCAGCACTCGCCATGTACCATTGGAGGGGCTGTGGCCACACAGGCTAAGGCACATGCTGAGATCATCCTGGGGTGATGCATAAGGGAGTCCCTTCATAGTTTCAGAGGAAAAGCAAGTGGCAAGGATGTCTCCTTGAGAAGCCGTCTACCTACACATGGCGTTCCCTGACCCTCATAGAGATGAAGGAGGCTGGTGTGGATGTGTGGGTCATTGTTTCCATGTGAAAGTAGTCTCCTTAAGATAAAGCTGTTTGGGGCTGGAGAGATGGCTCAGAGGTTAAAAACACTGGCTGCTCTTCCAGAGGTCCTGAGTTCATTTCTCAGCAACCACATGGTGACTCACAACCATCTATAATGAGATCTAGTGCCCTCTTCTGGCGTGCGGGTGTATATGCAGGCAGAACACTATGTAATTTTAAAAATTAATTGAAAAAAAAAAGATCTATCTTTAAAAAAAAAAGATAAAGCTGTTTCCCTATCACTGGATTTGATTCCACATTTGCACATCACCGACCCAGTGAAGGATCTGCAGAGGCTACTTTCCTTGCCCATCTTATTTCTTTAGACAGGTTTCCCATAAGACCCAAGGCTCCATTGTGGGCAATGCCAGGATGGTCCCCAAATATTCCACGCTGAGAGAACAGACACCATGTCTATAGTGATTGGCACAGACTTCCACAGGCGGATCCCACTCTCTGGCAGCTGCTCGCATGGTGTGACTGTAATCTGCCGCTCTAATGTTCCCGTGGAGCCCACCCGGTATTTCCAAGGGTGGGTGCTGGGATCTACAAGTGGCATGCTAGTCCTTTCAGTCTCGTGGACTGGACAACTCTCAGCGTTCCACGTTTCTGTTCTCTCGTCCCTTGAATGGGGAGTGTAACATAGACCTGCTGAGAACTGAGTGGAATGATGCCAGGTCATAAACTTCCAGACCAGAAAGCATGGGCCAGATGTTAAATTGCCCCACAGAACCCATGTTCTTCTGCTACCCTCATGTTTCTAACTGGCTGGTCCAGGGATGGCTACTGTGGGATCGCCTAGGAAAGATGTAGACTCCAAACCCCATCCACACCTGCTGAAGCTAGATGATTTGAATAGTCTGGGATTTTTGTTTTTTACATTATCATGTGTGTGTGTGTGTGTGTATGCACATTTTTGTATGTGTGTGTGATTCATATGATGTATGTGGAGGTCAGAGGACAACTTGTGAGAATCAGTTTTCTCTTTCTACCTTGTGGCTCCTGGAGATCAAGGTCAGAGGTCTGGCATGACCACAAGTACCTGTACCCACTGAGCCATCCCATCTGCCCTATAATCTGTGGTTTTTTCAGTAACACCAAGGTAACTCAAAGAAAGCCACGTGCAGCAATCACTGTCTTAGTATCATGTCCATGATGGCTTAGAACTCTCAGGAGGCCCCAGACTGCTGGTCCTATGTGTGGTGATCTTGTTTCTCAAGATGTCTTGTGATTTTCAGGGTCCTGGTACTGTACCTAGGAAATCTCTACAGCTTGATCATTGCTCTTCTGGACAAAGTGAACAGCATGAACATTGAGGTGAGTGTCCAGATGGGACAGCACCTGCCATCACTAGTGGGTGGTACCTGTCATAGCTGCCTAGACTGTGCAGCACCTGCCGTCACTGTTCAGACTGGATAACCTTCCTCCTGCTACTGTCCAGATTGGACAGTCACCTGCCTGCACTGCCTGGATTGGATGTACACCCAACCTCAAGGCCTAGACTGAACCGTCCCCCACCCATCACTGTCCAAACGGGACCGTCTCTTGTCATTGCTCCCCGTACAGCACCCCATGTCAGGATCTTCATCATCATTGTTGTCCTCTTTGCTGCTTATATTTGTATCTCACATGGCATATCTCAAACCATGCCACTGTGGTTCTTTTAAGGTGTAGAGAGAAATTTAAGCCCCATTTCCCAGATTTAAAAAAAATGAACAGTGCTGTTATGAGAGCCTGGGCTGTTGCCTCCATGTCTCCCTGGGCCATGTGATCTTATTTCATGCCTCCATCAGGAAAGACTGTCAACAGCTCTTTCAAATAACCCCAGGAAGATGAGCAGGCCCTGGGCTCCTCCAGAAAGTGGAAAGAGAATCATCTTCCCATACCAAATAGCTCAGTGTATGTTCCAGTCCCAGCCTCACAGGCAGCCTTAATGTTCATTTCAACCTGCTCAGCCTTCCAGGACACCCTGAGTGGGAGGAGTGGGGAGACAGGAGGAGGAGCTTGCTGAGGGTCATTTACGAAAAGTGTATCATAAATTTCAGGGCATATGGGCCAAAGAGGCCGTGGAGAGCTGGGGTTTGAAGTCACATAGACCTTGATCCTTACCTGCCACTTACTGGCATTCTGTCTGGAGCATTAGTCTACCACTTACTGGATCCTTATGAACTTGATCTAAAATTCCGTTGAGGTTGAAAAGAGAGGACTGTGTCACCTAGAACCACAGACCCATTTCTGATCTTACTAGGGAACAGTGAAGGCTGCCTATTTCAGCCGGTGTCTCGTGAGTGGTCACCTCTAGTCAAATGGTAAGAGGGAAGGAAAGAGAGAAGAGAGGAACAAGGAGTGAGGAAAAAGGAGACTAGAGACAGAGAAAGAGGCAGATGGCGAGAGAGTGGATGGTTACTCCTGAGTCGTGGTCCCCTTCATTTGTCCAAGCTGCATTCTTGCTTACCAACATGTAAACAGCCTTTATTTCTTCCTTCCTTCTCTCCTTCCCCTCTCAACAGGAAGCTGCCACCAAAAACATCACAAGCCTTTGGGCAGACCCTTCCACCTTCTCTGGCACCAGAACAGTGCCTGAAGAAGGGCAATGGCCCACACCTGGAGCGGGAGTGGAGCTCCGGAGAAACACCAGCACATGGGTCTTGGAAGAGACAAGCATTCTGACTACTGTGATGCCACACACGAAGGCCAACAAGACAGTGCCCTCCATGCAGGGACCGCAAGGACAGTGCTGGGAGACATATGTTGGCCAGGTGTGCCCCTCTGTCCCTTGGGAAGTCCCTTCAACACCTCACGTGGCAACTCTCTGGGGCATCACTGTTCCTTTTTCATAGAAAAGGAACATGGAATCCAGTGATGCTTTATTTTCTTATGTTCCAGGTCTCAAAATTAATCATAGTAATCAGAGCAAAGTTACTGTGGAACAATAACTAAGAGAGGTCCTTGTAAGCTGCTAGCCTCAGCCTCCTCAGCACAGACAAGAAAACAGAGGCACACATGGTTAAGAACTTACGTTTCAGAACCTCAGACCTTAGGGTCTTCCCAAGTTTTGTAGAGTGTGGGCTTTGCCTTGGATCTTGTGACCCAAACTCAAATAACAGAAACCCTCCAAATAGCCAAGATGTGGTAGAAGCCACCCCCTCTGCCACTGTGCTGTATAAAGATGGGAAGGGAAGACTTTTGATAGCCCTGGCTCTGGCTCCAGGGAATGGACAGAAACAGGGTGGACCAGGGAGGATTGTAGAGAAGACAGAGATGGGGAGGACTATGGGGGTCAGGGCATGGTGGCAGCAGGACCCAATGTGTTGCAGGAGATGCTAAAGCTGTCTGTCATTGACATGCTCTTCACGGTGGCCAGCATCCTCCTCATAGACTTCTTCCGAGGACTTTTCGTTCGCTACCTAAGTGACTATTGGTGTTGGGACCTTGAAAGCAAGTTTGTAAGTGAAATACTGTGTGCTTGGGGAGGGGGTTGGAACTAAATCTACCTTTTTCTGTTGCCTTGTTAGTCAGGAATTAGTCAGGCATGTGTTATATGACTTTTTCTGAAAAGTCTACTTCTGTTCATCTCAAAGAGAGGGAAACAGACTCAGAAGTGACCCCATTCGAGTCTAGCTCAGTGAACCCATGAGCTTCTTGGGGTTACTTACAAGAGCATGGATGAATGGTTACTTATAGCCCATGGGTGACTTGGGCAGCTACTTCACCAAAATGCCCACCCCAGCACGGGCGATGACAGCAAAGCTTGCTGCATACCTTGCAGGCAGCTGCCCCCAAGAGTCTTTTGTCCCCTTCTTAACTGCTTGTGTAGCTGAGGGGAGGAAGGCCTCCTGAGCCTTGGACATTTCCTGAGCCTCTAAGTCTTGACTTTCCTAGGTCTTCTGACCCTCTTCCTTCAGGAGGGAATGCTTCCATCCAGGAAAGAGCTACACATGAGCATGGCCCAAGTGGGGCAGAGATACCTCAAAGGGAGTTCTTGAGGGGAGAGCAGAGGGTGTGCAAAGTTAGCGCTTGCCCCGGCTTTCTATTCACCATTTGCTGGTGACCAGCAAGGCAGTGATCTCTGAGCAGCTATAAGAGCAGAGAAGTCTGGACAAGTGGCCACAATGAACCGCTGTGTGCAAAGGACTTAAGGACTTTGTTTTTAATGCAGATGCTTTTCTCTAACAGCCTGAGTATGGGGAATTCAAGATTGCTGAGAATGTCCTGCACCTAGTCTACAATCAAGGCATGATTTGGTAAGTCTCAACGCTGCTTCCCAGCATCACTTACAACATCGGGGCTAAGGATTTGATGAGCCCAGATGAACCCATGACTACACACAGCCACAGTCACCATCAGGAAAGGATATTGACAAGGGATTGTTTCTCAGGGGAGGTGATTGTATTAGTAGCTTTATGAGGATTTTACAGAAAAGACTGAGGGGGTGGTTCCTTTTTAAACTACTTCTGGTCCCAGCCCCCAAAACATCTGCATAGGAAGAGGTAGAGTCCCTCAGCTGGGAAGGGGGTGATCCAGGAAGAGGAACTTCTTGCCAGGAAGGTGTCAAGGACTGTGTGGTTACACTGGAGCATTTCCCATCATTTCTTTCATGTAGACATGGGGACCAGATGGAGAGCTATTTTTCAGGATAGCTGGCACATCCTGGGGGTGTCCAAGACCCTGACAAGCCTCTTTGGCTGGGGTACCTCCAGCCAAGTAGACCTCATTCCTAGGGGCACCAGGGCACTGACAAGGGTCATCTTGTCATCTTTCCTCAATAGTGTGTCTATGAGTGGGGGCCTCCAGCTTTATCTATGAGACTACAAATGGCACTGTAGGTCCAGATACTGTCAGCCAAAGAAAAAGAGGAAGCTTGGCTAGTCTACATGTTCAGAACCACTGTCAGTCACAGAGCACATAGGGAACCCCATAGTATAAGCAGAGGCACAAGGAGACATGCCTGCCAGAAGGAAGCAAACATTTATTCTTAAAACATTTTTATTTATTAAACTTCATTTTCTAGCCACTAAATTTGAATTCCACAGGGATCGGTTCAATTGCATAGCCAATACAAATTGATTTTGAACTAAAGTGGAGGTCCTGGGTTTTGTTGTGTACTTGACATTTGTACCTTGGCTAGTTGCCCCAGTGTGTCTGGGATAGTTGAGTAGTTACTCCCAACTCACTTATTTTGCTCTTAAAAGTGTCCACATCTAGACATAGAGCCACATAATTGGCAACATGTCTTTGATCAAATTGATTAATTTTCCCAGATTTGCCTTCCTGACCTATTAACTTCAGTCATCTCTCCATCTTTTCACAATTCCAGAAGAATAAATCAGCTAACATATGCAGGGGTGCTGAGAACAACAGCAAATGAAAGTTGGGGGTGGGGGGTGCTTGACTCATGTTGATCCAGTCTGAAACTCAGTAACTTATTAACTTAGTCCTTGCCCCAGAACTGCAAAGTCTAGAGTGTATCCCAGGGCCTAGTTCTCCAGTGTCTGCTTCTCCCCAGAGGAGGCCTTTCCCTTTGCTAAACGAGAAGAGAGATAAACACATCACCATTGCCCGCCTGTAGGGACTCGAATACCTCTGGAATGTGGGGACTGTGTCTCAGAGTTTTCTTCAGTGCCTGACATATAGAGTGTAAATGTCATGGCTCAGACCCTTGCTCCACCATGGGGCCTCTGGTATGCAGCCCTGAATGTGGACACACACAGACTGACTTGACCCTTCTGCCATTTCAGGATGGGGGCCTTCTTCTCCCCGTGTCTACCAGCCTTCAATGTTCTCAAGCTCATTGGGCTGATGTACCTGAGGAGCTGGGCTGTGCTGACCTGCAACGTACCCCACCAGCAAGTGTTTCGAGCCTCCAGGTCGGTAGCAGTAACGTCAGCCTTGGGCTGAGACCATATATCCTCTTCCGACCAGGGGCCTCCTAGCACAGGGCCTCTCAAAACCCTGTTTCCCTCCTCAGCTCCCTCCATGAAGTCACTGCCTACGCCTTCCTCCTGGAATCAGTCATCATCCCTTTGAAGCTCTTGGCACATTTTTTTTTTAAGTTTTTACTGATACCTAATAACCATTTGGAAAAAGTGCACAAGTTAAAAATATCAGGCTTGATCTTTCATAGACTGAACACAAAAATACAACCTACCAGCATCCACATAAAAACAGAACATGAGTGATACCCAGATCACTTCTGCTTCCCAGATCACTTCTGCTTCCCATCACCCCTGACTTCTACAGAGCTTGCCTGGTTTTGTTGTTTATGTTAAATGAGACATGCATAGAATGTGCTCCTTTGCGTTCGGGGTTGTTTGTTTATTTGTTTTTTGTTTTTCTCCATTCAACATTGTGTTTCTCTGCTTCCTGTCGCTGAGGAAACACACAGAACTGGCCTTCTGGTTTCTTTCTCTGTGCTGTGGCTACTTCTGGCTGCTGACTGTAGCACCCAACACCCCTGAACATTCTGCTTTCGTCAGGAATACACCACAAAGTGTAATGCTGAGTTTTAGGGCAGGTACACATGAGTTTTCATAGTTGGTTAAAAGTTTGAATTGTTCTGCAATCCTGACAATGCTAATTCTTTCCTGCATTTCATTTTAGCCACATGGGTGAATTCATAACACATTTTGAATCTCATGATGAGACCTCAGTTACAGTGCTTTGCCACAGTGATTATCTGTGTGTCTGTCTTCTCTATTGGTGGCTATTGAACTATCAAACTTTTTAGCATGACCTGGATAGCAAGCTGTTTATATTTTACCTGGGGACCAGTACACATTTGTGTTCATGTTTGGATATATGCGGTTTTATATGTTTACATGTAGTTATTTAATCTATAGCTCCCAAAGACCCCCCAAAGGCAACCACATGTCAACATGAACTGTGGAGGGTACAAGCATTAGTACCTACTTACCACAGTCCACGCAGGACTTCTGGTTAAATCTTTTTCATTGGAGAAGGAGAAAGTTGGGGAAACCAATGGACAGGGTAGTTGAACATCACTAGACTGATAAACTATATACAGGGCCTCACATACCAAATTGGTCTGAGCTACCACTGGGACCACTGAAGGCCCTGATATCAGCCTGGGACCATTCACTCTGAGCAGTAAGGAGCAGAGAAAGAAACTGAGAGCATATGTGATCCAAGTCGGATGGCTGAAGGTTACAACCAATGGAGCCTTCCTCCTGAGACCCAAGAAGCGCGCTCCAGGCTGGCAGCAGGAGAGAAGGCACTCCACGTCAGTGCTCTAAGTTACACTGGTCAGTCAGAGAGAGAGAGAGAGAGAGAGAGAGAGAGAGAGAGAGAGAGAGAGAGAGAGAGAGAGAGAGACTGCAGGATGAATTCAGGCTTAGCAAAAGCAGCGGAGGAATCAGTCACCATGGACTGGCTGAGCAGGAGCTCTGATGAAGCTCTTTTTATTGATGCACAAGAGGCCATTTAGCAAGTCAGTTCCCAAATACCAAAACCTCTTATCTGAACTAGGAGTTGTCTCAAGGAACCATTACTTAATCAAACACAATCATAAGAGTTCCAGGTGTGCCAGGCAGGTCTTATGACTGAGATTATGGTAAGGTTCTGAAATTCCCAGGACAAAGCAACCCTATAAATCTCTGATAACAATCACTGATATTTATGAGATAATTCCAAGGTCTAAGTGGCCATCAGTCCAGAGTAAATGCCAGGTGCAATGGCCCGGTTAATATTCCACCACAGTTAGGTAAGGCCCAGATGAAGGACGGCAGTTCTAAGATTGCCGTATGTAGAGCTAGCTGGGAAGAAGCCCCGCACACGGGTGGAGCCGCTGCCTTCTTGCTTTACAGCTTAGTGCCTAGCCAGGGTTTGTAAAGAGAATTGGATGGGCTGGAAGGTTTTTTTCTGAAAGTTGAGTTCGAGGTTTCTGAGCTGTGCAAGCCCCTTAGGTGTGTGTGTGTGTGTGTGTGTGTGTGTGTGTGTGTGTGTGTGTGTGCACATGCTCCCACACTCAAGCACATGCTGGTCTGCATATGTAAGCAAGTGCATGTGCACATGGGTGTGCATAGATGTAGAGACCAGAGTCTGATATCGGGCATCTTTCCCAATTACTCTCCACCTTATGCTTTGCCGGTCTGGCCAGCCTGAGTGGACAGTAAGCCCCAGGGACTCGCCTGTCTCTGCCTCCCCAATGCTGGGATTTCAAGCCCCCAGCCTTTTTCACACAGGTGCTGGGGATCAAACTCAGGTCCTCATGCCTGGGCCACAAGCACTTCACCCACGGAGCCATCCAGGCCCCTGAGGAGAGACTGGTCCCAACGACAGAGGTGCTGGCTGCTGCTGGGTGGGCGAGTAGGATGCACTCCTGCAGAGCCTGGAATGGATGCTGCTGCATGATATTTGGTCTTTCTGCAGATCCAACAACTTCTACCTGGCAATGCTCCTATTCATGCTGTTTCTCTGCATGCTGCCAACCATCTTTGCTATTGTCCACTACAAGCCATCTCTGAACTGTGGCCCCTTCAGGTAATACACACAGAAAAAAAAAGCAAACAAGTAAATAAATAAATGAAGATAATATAATATTTTTAAGTAAGAGGGGGAAAAAAAGAAGCCTGATATGGCTCATCACATCTCTAATACTAGTAGTACTTAGGAGGCTGAGGCAGGAGGATTGTCAATAGTTTAAGGCCAGCCTAAGATACCCATAAGACTCTGTCTCAAAACTGGAAACCCACATACAAGTAATATACAGACTAGGCAGGTTGTACTTAGGTATTTAGGAATATGTGTATATGCACATATGACAATTAATGCAAAAAGAGACCGTGTGTTTTAAAGAGAGCAAAGAGGAGATCTATGATAAGGTTTGGAGGGAAAAAAGAAAAGGAGGAAATGATATAATTATACTATAATCTCAGGCATAAAAGAAAAGGAAAGAAAGGAAGGAAGGAAGGAAGGAAGGAAGGAAGGAAGGAAGGAAGGAAGGAAGGAAGGAAGAAAGAGAAAAAGGAACAGCAGGCTACATGGCTGAAGCCAGAAGCTTTACTTGAAGACAGTCCATGTCAGTTTTCAGTCTACAGTATCTCACTGTAACCGTACAGAAATTTCAACTAGTCCCCACTGATGCCTAAGTCGGTTTGGACACACAACCCCCCGGGGGTGTCTTCATTTACTCGTTAAAAAGCCAGTGCACTTGAGGTGTGATCGACAGCCCCACCTCCCGTCCTGCCGGGTAACTAGATGACTCCTTCACAGAACATCTGGGAACACTAGGCATCTTTGCCATTTGGAGATTTGTCTCTAGCTTCTGCAGCTGGTTTTGGAGATCCGCCTCCAGACACCCAAACATTTTTGATAGGTCTTGAATCATTCCGTAGCCAAAAGCAGTTGAATCTGGAGTTATCTTTTTCTTTCTCTCAGTGGACAAGAGAAGATCTATGACATCGTGTCAGAGACGATAGAGAATGACTTCCCCGCATGGTTTCACGTTGTGGTTGGACACATCAGCAGCCCTGTGGTGATACTTCCAGCCGTACTGCTTCTGTTGTGAGTGCTACACCTTCCAGCCTGCAGGGGGCACCACTCCAACCTACCTCCAGGGGATACTGCAGCTCCCAGCCTCCAGAGGGTGTCATACCTCCCAGCCTCCAGGGGGCATCACTCCTCCCAGCCTCCAGAGAATGCCACACCCCTTACCCTTCAAGGACAGCTGTGTGTGTGTGGCCACATGATCACACTGCTGTCCAATAGTTAAATAAAAGTAGTCCATTCAGAAAGCACTTACAGGAGCTGATGATCTAAGCATGGACTCTGAGCCACCATGCCACAGAGAGATAGCTGCATAGGTACTGATTCCACCACAGCATCTGATGGATTTCTGAGGCCACTATAATGGGGCTGGATACTATTATTACCAGTATAGTGTTCTACAGAAATGTAGATACTTTTGAAATGTCACAATTCAGCTGAGTAGCTTAGGTTTATTAGTGCTTTCAGCACAAGAAAAAAAAGGGGGGGGGTTGCACTTTCCCAGTGGCCACAGGCTGTGAGAAGCCAAGTACATCTTTGTCTGAGGTTCAGGGGTCAGTGGGTAGCCCACATCTGACCTGGGATCCCTCATTTCCACTGCCACCTGAGCGGGACCTGAAAGCTAAAGAGCCGGTTGAATCCCACTCACTATTCCATGTCCTTCCATCCCAGCATGCTCATCTACTACCTTCAGAGCATCGCAAGATCACTGAAGCTCAGCAGCCAGCAACTCAGGATGCAGATCCAAAACGCAAGTATCACGTGAGCTCAGCTCTCATCCGGGACGTCAACCCTGGCCGGATGCCTGCACCCTCCCCAGCATGAGGGTGCAAAGAAGCTCAGACCCTCGGGTTGTAGTGACACTTGGCCATGTGTTATGGTACAAAGTGGATGGATACCCTCAAAGTCCCCTCGAGTTATTTCTAAGACTATCCAGTGGTTGCTTCCATTGGCTGGGAACAAGCTGGCTTGCTTGAACATTCTTTGCATGGCCACGCCAGGCTCCCAGTGTGCCAAGCACCTTGTTGAAAAGCCACTCAATCTAACCAGGGTCAACTTTGACCTTTGAACCCCTAGGGCCATGTGTACCCCCAAACACTCTTCTCTCCTCTTTTTTTTTTTTTTTTTGGTTTTTCGAGACAGGGTTCTACTCTTTCTTATTCTTTAGATTATGACTGGCATAGACTCTTTCGCACCCAGGGTACATATCATCTCCTAAAGTAACCAGATTGAGGCAGGCACTCCCTGCCCTTCCATGACTGCTCCTCTGCATCCCCTCCCTCAGGGTCAGGAGGAGGCCAGGGAAGCACCCAGGGTACCAAATTCAAGAAGGCTTTCGCTGGGTCCAGTCTACCCTGCCTTTCATAACACTGAGAGTCATAGTTCCTTAAGTGTGGCATCCTGGTCACCTTCTTTGTCTCCCTGTACCTTTTTCAATAAGGAAAGAAAAAAAGAACTGCTCCCATAAATTCAAATTTATGTAAAGGGGTAACAGACTTGCTTTGTGAAATGTCAAGTTAGAAATCCATTTCCAGTTGCAGGGCGTTTTGCCCATGGATATTTCCCTAGTGGTTGATCTGTGTTTTCTTTGTGACTCAAGCCATTTCAGGCTGAGCCTCCCTAATCTAAAGATCTGAACTACTTTGAGACCTGAAAGTCTCTGGTCGTCAACATGAGGCCATGAGTGGAAAATTCTACACCATGAAAACGTTTTGTACACAAAATTACCAAAAATAATCTTCTATCAGATCACCTCCAGGCCCCATGTACTCAGTACAGGTGAAGTGAAAGGAATCTCATTTGAGACTTGGATCTCATCCCTAAATTAACCAGAATGTGAAAAGCCACAGGTCCCAAGTCCTTCAGATACAGGATACTCTGCCTGCCTTGGCAGAATCTCACACACCCATGAATTAGTCATCCTTACAGGAAACCCATCATGTGTAAAACCTTGGCTCTTCCATGCTTGTGTTTATTCACTCAAATAACAGGCCCAGTTTCTATGACCATTCTGCTCTCATCGATGCGATCATACCGAAGGTCTGAATAATAGCACATAAGTCCTCTCTCTCCCCAAAATAAAATGTGAACTTCCTCCTCTCCAAGCTGAAGCAAACTGACTGTCATTCACATTTCAGGCAAGAGCTGAAGATAAGAAAAAGGTTGCCCAAATGGTAGAGGGTAAGTGAATCTTCAAACACAAATGTCTGCTCTCTAAGTTGATGGGCATTTTGAGAAAGGGCAGAAGGCCCACCACTGGTGAAGATTGCTTATCACCAGTGCTGGGTTTTCACAAGTCACTGGGCACACGACAGTAAAACCAGGCCATCTACTGCTCTGGGCCCTTGATTTGATCATGCCCAGGCCTGGAACTAAGCCCCAAACTTCTGTAATCAGAAAGGGGCTTTGAAACAGGAGAGAAACTCGGTGTGGAAAAGTGGAAAATACTCAAGAACCTATTTGTCTGACCGCTTGGTGTGTGTCCTCTCAGGCACCCATCTCTTCCCATGGGAGCCCATATCCCAGGCCTCTGCCCCAGGCTCCCACATTCCTACGTTCTGTGCTCTCTGTCCTAACCTCATCTAGTGATACCACCCAGGCAGGCCCAGCCACTGAAGCAGATTGCAGAATAAAGACCCAAAGCCACAGACTCTCCAAGGCCATACCTTCTTTCTCTCAAGTCTCCAAACTCAGACCCATCATGAAGGAGAGAAGGCTATGGCCCAGAAAGAAGGAAAGTGAGGGGAACAAGATTTGGTGTGGCTAGAAAGCCAACTTCAAGGGGAGGAAGTACAGATCAAAACAGAGGCAGTGACTGCCCCTTAAGGCCACTCACTAGTAGAGTGCACTGAGAGCCAGGATGCTGAGTGGGTACCACTGGGCTGGCACAGTCCACACTTAACCTGCCAGAGCATGAAAGAGAATGGGGCTCAAATGTTACCATAAGCCAGTCCCTGTAACTATTTTAAGGTGAGCTATTTGGAAGAGAGCTCTTAAAGATCACACTCCATGCAGAGTCACCAGGTGACAATTTCACACACACACGGTGACTGTGCCTTGTCCTGTAAATCCCACTGTAACTGTGAGAGAGAACTTGCCAATTGAGAATATTGCTTAATCTAGGCAGAGCCCCCCAAAGCCAGGATCCACAGAGACTTTCTCGAACGGCCTTTCTTGCCTTAAGAATATTAGATTGTACCTAACAGTCTTGAGGTACCTTGGGTTCGATTTCTTGCTTAAGCTCCTTGAATACCATGTTTCAAACGGCTGAATGTGTGTTGCCTTGGGTCCACTGTGTGTGGGTGCACCTGACGACTGTAGATCCAGTTGTTGTGAAAGTGCTGCCCCTAAATCAGCTTTGTGTCAGCAGGCTTTCCGTCAAGATAGCAAACACCTGACATCACTTTCTTATAAAGACAGAGAAGTCTCTTTTGGATCACAGTTCCAGGTTCTAATCTGTGTTCCACTGGACCCATTGCTTAGGGAGGGGACACACCACCCTGCGAGTGTGTGCCAAGCAAACCTGTTTACCTCACAGGCTGAAACAGAACGGGTTCTCACAATCCCCTCAGAGCACATGAACCCTAAGGCCAGAGTTCTTACCGCCACTTAAAGGCTGCACCTCTCCCCAAGAGTGCCAGTTTAGGGACTAGAGCTTAGCATGAGGGCCTTGCAGGGGATTTAAGGTTCAAAGCATAGACAGCAAACCTGGACCTGTCACCTGTTCTTCCCTCCGCCTGCAGCTCGAATCCAGACCCACGAAGAGAGCACCAAGAGACTTCTAAAGGATGGTGACCTCATCAGCCAGCTGTCGTCAGCATACATGGCAACAGCCCAAAACAACGGCAACATGGTCAACTTTGACTCGCTGAGTAGCAAGAGCCTCAGGATGGAGACGGTCACCAGGTCCCTGCCCCAGAGTCCTGGGCAAGGGTCCAGGGGCCTCTGCTCTCCTCTTCCAGGTGGATCTAGATCAAGGCCAGAGCAGGATGCCAGTAGGTGAGGGTGAACTCTGAGACAGAAAGTAAAGAGGCTTCTTGAGTGTGGTACCAGTGGCAGACCAGAAGAGCTATCAGGAAGCTGGGGCCGCTGAATTCCAGATGTGACAGAAGGAGTCAGGGGGCAGGGACTGCTGGGATGCTGAGGATGCTGAGGATGTGGGAAATGGTGCAGGGTGGAGGTGGGGAGGTCAAGACTTTTCAAACCTTACATTATCATATCATCTGTAAAAAAAACTTTCTCGAAGCCTAGTATACATATTTTCTGTAGCCTAAGGAAATAAGCTGGTTTTTTTTTAACAGTCATGTCCCAAGTCAGGATTTGGGGGTGCAGAAGCAGAAGGCACAGATCCACACCATCACCCTCAGTAGCCTCAAGAGTTCCCCGAGAGTTTTTGTTGTTTGTTTGTTTGTTTTTTCGAGACGGTTTCTCTGTGTCATTTTGGTGCCCGTCCTGCATCTCGCACTGTAGACCAGGCTGGCCTTGAACTCACAGGGATCCACCTGGTTCTGTCTCCTGAGTGCTGGGATTAAAGGCATGCGCTGCCCTGGCTTTTCCCAAGAGTTTTAAGGACCTGATTCAGGCCAAACTAGGACCCATGGCTTCCACCCAGGGAAGCATTTCAGGGCCAGCCAGTTTATGAAGTAGAGTTCAGGTGAATAAAGGCATTTTTAACTCAGACTTAAGCAGGAAGGTTAAGTGAAAGAGAGGTACACTCCGAAGAAAAGCTAAGATGCTCTGGAGAGCATGAGTGTGGGCTCCTCGTAGTTTTTGCTTTGCTGTTTGTCGCAATAGGGGTTGAAGTTGTTGCATGCAGAGGGTTATGATGAAATGTAAATGAGATTCCTAAGACGCACCTGGCAGGACTGCAATTCATTAGGAGAAAATGTGTGCCTCTCAGGGACACAGGAAGTCCGGAGGGTGTCGTCACTGGAAACAAAGTGAGCAGGCTGGTTTGAGGGTCTCAGGCCCTGTCTGAGGAAAGGAATGACTCTATCCAAAGTCATATACATTCAGGCCTTAGTCCTGGTTCCTAACTACACATAAAAGATCTATGCATGAGGTCAATATGAACCCCGTGTCCCAGCCCTCAGAGCCAGTGGTGAGTATGCCGGATTCCTGCTTCTCAGCTGATGAGAGGCTCCCATTATACCCTGGGGTCATGCGTGCCTTCCTCTCTCCCATGTCCCATAACTTCCCCATCTTTCTGTCCAGCCTCACGCATTATGTCTTCAGTCCCAGAATGGCGGTATTAGTGGTAAACGGTCTCTGCTTCGCATGAGACTGATCAAGTTATTGGCAAGCTCTTCAATGCATTTCTATATGGGCCAACTGCTTCAGTGTCCTCTTCAAGAAAGCAGGAGAATCCAGCTCCCTTTAGTGTTTGTACAGCATCCAGAAGAATGAGGGGACAGAGCTATGTCAGCCCAAAGTCATAGCCAGAATTATATTCATTTGTAGCAGTGGATACCATAGAGATAAATATAATTTTTTCCTTTCTTTTTCCTTTCTTCAAGTTATCACAGAACTTGAGACTCTGTTCTAAGCAAGTTGTCTTCATATCCTTGTAGTACCTTGACAAGTAGTAGGGGACCTAAGTCCTTCTTGGGAGGTCACGGGGGACGGGGAAGGTGTGTCAAACCACAGTCACTAGTCCTTGGGGCATGTATAGCTCCCCCCAGTGGACTCTTAAGGAAGTGCCTGAGAAGCTGGAGGGCAGTTTAGGCACTAGAGCAAGCAGTATTCCTAACATGCATTCCACAAACACTGGTCCCATGAAATGCCCCTAACAGAACCAGTGCTCTGTGATGGGATATGTGAATGAGGCACACCTTGTCATGCACCCCCATGGACAGTGGCATCCCTTGTTGTATCAGGGCTCTAAGATTTCCAGTGTGGTCCCACTCCCTGAGTGCACCCACAGATCACCAAGAGACGCTCTGGAATTCCTGGAAATGTGGTGGGAGACAGAGGCTATAACTACTTAACCATTTCTGCCTTACAGGTATCCACATGGGTCATGTGCCAGCACAGGCAACCTCCACAAGAACAGATCCTACACATCTGTGACACAGACACAGCCCCTCAAGGATGTTCACTCAGAGCCTCTTTCCCGAAAAGACTTTCAGCCAATCAGACCTCGCTTCTGTGGACCCAGGGTCTCTGCCTTGGTGACGCCTGGCCACAGACTCCGCGCTCCCAGATACTATGTTGTGAATGAACGGGACTGTCACAAAAAGACCCAGCCGACTTTCTGGCCAGAAAGACATTTCAAGATAGATGCTTTAGGTGACATTGTAGAGCTGTACCCCAGGAATGTGCAGCAGTATGTGTCCTGGGCCCCCCACAAGCCTTGCTCACCACAGCTGAGTGAAGAAGAGGAGGAGATGCTGAGGACAGATTTGGTCCAATGGTCCATCCCCCCTGGCTCCTTGACGGACCTCCCTCGGCCTTCTCGTTTTCACACCGGTGACAGATCAGAAAGTGACACCAGAGACCCTGAGTACCAGCCAAGGATGTACTACAGGTCTGAGGACAATAGTTTTGGGGGCCAGCCTGAGAGGCCCACATTTGTTCACAAAAAGCCACGATCCAGGAATGTCCAGTACCCACAGCATCCTCCAAAAACCAGGGTCAAAACCAAGTTCGAGCCATCCTTCACGGAATCTGATTCTGTGTCAGCAGCATCCAGCAGTGACCAGCAGAACAGCAACAATGACCAACACCTGCAGGTCATGTCCAGCCAGGGCCGATTCCCGGGGTCTGCCAGCCAGCTGGGCAGAAGGAAGACAAAGTCCAGGCAGGCACTGCCCACAGATCTAAATGACCTAATTTGTTCAAATGTCTAAGCTTCTTTCAGTTCCCTTCCTAAAGACTGGACCTCTTTGGAAGAATTGGGAGCACACAGTCCCACGCTTTCTGGAAGAGAAACCTGCTCTGGGGATGTTAGAGATCTGTGGAGCTTTTGCAGGCTTATGTGCCACTGCTGTCTGAAGCTCTGAGACCCTGGGGCTTTCACTTCCCATTCACAGCAGTGGTGTATGAGTGGCAGTTCCTGGTGTTTCCTTATGCCCAGCACATACATCACCACATCAGCCTGTCCTTTCAAGAAAACATGAGGCCTTTGATTCCATTCAGGGTGGTTGGCCATGCTCACCAGCAAGCTAGACCAGGACTGCAAAAACCAACCTCAACACTCTGTTTCTCTTCAATGATATGAGTGAGTGCTTTGCACTGTGGTATTTGAACATACAAGTATTGAAACTCTGTAGTGAGCACCCAAACTCAGGCGGCCACCCTTGACGTGTTCACAGTATTTAGTTGATGAGGACTAATATATCAGTTTAGTAGTGGCCAGTGTAGTACACTGCAAGCTTATTTAACTCTGTATTCATCAAGACACAGATTAGACATGACCCCAAATTTACACCTGCGGTTTCCTGGTTCACTTCACTGAGAAGGATGGGGATTGAGACTCAGTACCACGCTCAGCTGGAACCAAGACTCAACCATCCCCAAGAACACCTGTCTTCTCAGCTCTTGGCTGTTTCTGTGTTTGCTGACCTTGTTCTCTCCCACGGCCAATCGTCCTCCAGGTAGGAGGTGAAGAATTCACAGCCACAGAGATGCCAGGCTTCTACCCTCCACGCCATAGGCCCAAAGGAAAAGAGCAGAGCGGACATTACCTCCTTCCCACTGTGTCTGCTCTGGAGAAGTGGTTCTCTGGATCCTCTGGCTGGCCTTGTGCAGGGCTTGGCAGCTCTGCGTGCTCTACCCCATGGTAACCAGCTTTTTAGAAGCTCTGACTTCTCACATTTCTGTCTTCTCTACTATACTCAGTGTCTTTGGAGCGAAAATGGCACCATGGTTCGACAGTCCCAGTAACGGATAGACAATAGATACCACGTGTGTTTTCCAGCACTGTCTCGATTGGAATAACAGTGGGGACTCTCCCCAAATTGAATTTCTCTGGAAACAGAGAGCATCGCATTGACGATATAATAGCATTGTAAGCCATGGGCATATGCAAAAACCTGGAGCAAGGAAAAGGTTTCACAGGCAAATGAACTTTGCATCGGCTGTTTCAGTCAGCTCCCCGTGTTGGGAAGATCAACAGAGAGGGTGGCACCAGCCCAAGGTCAGAGGGGTGTCCTTGCAGAGGTACTGTCTGTACAAAATTGGGGTGGCCTTAGGGCCAGGTTGTGGTCTGGCCAAATTTTGCGGTCATAGTCTGTTATCCAGAGCACATGTACCAATCTTCCCACTTAACAAGCCTCATGCTTCACTTACTTTCTTGTCAGGGCTCGGACACAAGCAACCCCATCTTAATTTTTCTGATTTCCACCCCACAATACCAAACTGAGTGGCTTATGGGATGCACACTCACCATCCTGCAGTTGCCATGGCTTAGGAGCGCAGACACAGCTGAGTCTCCTCAGACAGAAACTGAGGGAGGCATCCACAAGAATTGACATCTCATCAAAGATCCCAGGCCCTCCCTCTTCCAGTCTCACACGACTCTTGGTCAAATATCCAGTCCTTGAGGTTCTAGAAGCTTCCTGCATGTCCCGGCTGCACAACACTCTACACAGCATGGCTGGTGGACCTGCACTGGCAGCTGAGTGTGGCTATTTGGCTTTCAGTCCCTTTTGGCAGGGAAGACGTGAGCCCTCTTTCAATAAGGCCCTCGAGTAGGCCAGGGCCACCCAGAAAACCCTTCCTTCTGATTCCTAAAAGTTGGCTCATGGGAGACCTTAATCACAACATCAAAATCACTTCACCTTTACTGTATATCATAACCCAGCCATGGGGTAAAATTTCATACTATTCAGGACGTTCCACAAGCCATCCCTTCCATGGAAACAGGAATCCTGGAGGTCTGCATAAATGTTTAATACCTGACTAGATGTAAATGGATGGATGAATTAATGAGTAGACCATACTAATAACTGAATCACATATGCCAAGGCAGCTGGATTAGAGGCCAAGATAACTCCCAATTCTAACCAGGAAAGTTTATATAAATATTGCCATTTGCAAAGTCCACACAGATACTCCCCCTCACAGAACTCCTGAGGAGGAGTGCACAGGTTTTCAAATGCTATGCCATGTTGCCTCTAGGATCGATGGTCCAGACTTAGTGTTCTGCAGTGTCTGGGATGCCCTTTAGTGACAGAGTTACCCACAGCAGTGCCATAGTGAGGAGGCCTCCTACCCCAGATTCTGGGGTTAGGGCTGAGACCTGGAGTTACCTGGGACATGGAATTAGGTTAGGAAAATCAGACCTACCTCCAGACACCTGCAGGAGCAGCAGCCTGTTGGCAAGGGGGAGGAGGGAACATAAGCAGACCTTAGAGCATTCTAAGAAAACAGAGTCATCTAGTCACATACTCAGGGCTGAAGTGTGAGTTCAGAGCAGGCGTATACGGCTCCTTGTATGGGGTGATTCCCACTTAGAGAACTTTAGGACACACAATAATACACAAGTGAGTATGATGAGCACCTGTATTCCCCTTGTGAGGGTCAGCAATGGTTTGTATTTTGTTTCCATGGAGTCCTTTAGTCTTAGAAATAAAGAAAACACTATAGAGCTGACTTGGAAGACTGATGCAGAAGGCCTGAACCACAAGTTCAAGGTCAGCCTGAGCTACATGGTGCCAGGCTAGCTTGGACTACACAAGAATGCTCAGGAGAGAGAGAGAAGGGGGAAAGAGAGAGAAAGAATCAGATTATTCTTTAGCCTCATACTAGAAGTCCTTCCTTTTACACTGTCATGAACTCAGTGTATATCCAATCAGTAGACTGTCATATTTATAGACATTGTATGTGTGAATATATGTATATAAGCATCTTTAGCAATATATGTCTTAAGTCAATGCTATTATCCTAGATCTATCACTATATTTATTTGTCTTTTGAAATCTATTACAGAAATATGCACAGATGAAACTCCCTGTGACATATGTTTAGTATTTCATTATTTGGATAAACTATATAACATCTCTTCCTTTTCTTCACGAGGGGTATTGAAATAATTTCCGTATCTTCCCTATTAAAAAGGTATACTAAACTTCTTCTGTATATTTTCTTTGAATTTATTAGTCCTATAAAGAGAAACCTGAGCTTGTTGGAGGCAATCATATCATGCTTTCCCAGTTTCCACTTTATTATTTTTTTGCAAGCCCAGGGATGTTGCATCCCCTACCTTGGCAGATGGCTGAAATGTTTTCCTTCCAGTCTCACCAAAGGCTTGATCTTGCTGCATTATGTAATTTCTGTCCATCTGATGAAAAAAATAATCAATCATGTGGTTTGAATTACTCCGCTCTTTTTCCTTCTTCCTGTCTCTGCTCGAGCTGTTGGGTGATTCACCTCTGGACACTTCTGCTCACTCTCCTGCTGCAACCCATCATCATTGTGAAAGGGCTTCCATGAAGCTCCTAACAAATGCATGGCTTGCTGATCACTCACCTCCCTCCACTTCGGGGATACCAGCCCTTATCTAGGCTTTATTTAGAACAGAAAGCTACCATGCTGCCTTATCAAGCTTGTTTTGCATAACTGTGGTTTCACAAGATGCCTGTGTAGTTTAGTAATGGCCCGTGGCAAGGAAGATTGTCTGCTTTCTCACCCTGTCATCAAACTACTATTGGTAGCATAATCCACTGGATTATTCCAAGTCTGGGGTCTGAAGGAATGAATACCTTAGTGGTTAAGAGAGCATACCCGGGGGCTGGAGAGATGGCTCAGAGGTTAAGAATACCAACTCCTCTTCCAGAGGTCCTGAGTTCAATTCCCAGCACCCACATGGTGGCTCACAACCATCTCTAATGAGATCTGGTGCCCTCTTCTGTATACATAATAAATAAATCTTTAAAAAAAAAAAAAAAAAAAAGAGAGAGCATACCCTCCAGTAGACACCGGAGCTGAGTTTCATTCCCAGCACCCATACTGGAAGGCTTACAATTGCCTATAACTCTAGTTCCATGGGATCCAATGCCCTCTTCTGGCCTCCTTGAACACTGTGTTCATGTGTATATGCGCGCGCGCACACACACACACTTAAAAATAAAATGAATCTTTAAAAACCTCTACCCTAAAAATTACTGCATAGTAAATGTGCTTTCCCCTTTTTATTTGTCTGTCTGTCTGTCTGTTTGTGATTGGTTTCTTTTATCTTTTCCCAGTCCCTGGAGCCACTGGTCTCTACCTCAGTGTGTTCCGACTAGATGATTAGATGCTAATTGACTCAGTCCGGGTAAAATAGTGTGGAGGAGAGCAGCTGGCACCCAGTAAACTTGAGCAAACAGACACTGTTGCTAAGGGAAGGACAAATGGGCAGCTCTATGCTTATTTACTAGACTCACGGTGTCCTGAGCTAACGCAATAAATACTTTGTGACACCCCTGCCCTGAACACCTATCTCAAAGTCAGCTAGGGGTTCTGTGAGGTCTGCCAGGGAACCTGGTGGCCTAAGAGGCTAGAAGCTTGTGGGAGGGCACTGACCAATGAACCTGCAGAGCTCAGTTCTTCCTCTTCCCTGTCAGCTCTCAATTGCAGCCCCAGCAGACTTCAAAGGAGCGCCTGTCTGTGCCCCTCGGAGTGGTGTGTGGGCACTAGATCCTCTCTGCTCCAGCTGGTTGCTTTTCCTCCCCTGGGCCTGTCTCCAGCCACAAAACAGATGGAGCAACTCCAGGCTACCTCGGATCTCAGCTTCCTTCTGCAGGAGTTTGTCACAGGCCTTGGGTATACAATTTGCTTCTCTGAAGATTTTTGTCTACCCAGGACCTCCCATTTTTTTGGAGAGCAAGGATCAAAGTTAACTGGAATTAACTTTGGTTTTGGTTTTGGAGGGTCTGGAGAAAAGGCTTAGCAGTTAAGATCACATCCTACTGTTGCAGAGGACCCAAGTTCGATTCCCCGCATCTGTCTGTGTTGGTTGGCTCACAACCAACTGTAACTCCCACTCTGGGGTAGCTTATACCATCTTCTGGCTTCTGTGGGCATCAATACATACATGCACATATACCCATGTAGACACACACATACACACACATATAAATAAAAGTAACACTTTTGTAGGAAAAAAAAAAAACTGCCCACTGCATTCTGGGCATAGCCATCTCTTGGATATTGATAGCTACTAAAAGTCATTTTCTAGAGCGACATTGGCTTTCCTGGGCTGGTCCGTAGCTTAGCGGTAGAGCATTTACCTCACCTGCCTGAGGTTGTATCCAGCATAAAGAAAATAAAAGGCAAGACCTACTTTCCTTCACTTTTGTTCTCATATTGTTGAGGTTAACCAAAATTCTAATAGGCTCAGCCTGACTCTCAAGCTAGAGTCACAGAACTTTATAGAAATACATTACATTGAAGTGTAATTGGACATTGTTGTGGTTTGAAAGAAGATGGCCCCCAAAGGGAACGGCACTATTAGGAGGTGTGGCCTTGTTGGAGGAAGTGTGTCACTAGGGGGGTGGGCTTGGAGGTCTCTTTTTCTCAAGCTTCCCTCAGTGTGACAGTCAGTCAACTTCCTGTTGCCTGCAAGATACAGCACTCTTAGCTCCAGCACCATGTCTGCCTGCAAGCTGCCATGTTCCCTGCCATGATGATAATGGACTGAACCCCTGAAACTGTAAGCAAGCCCCTCAATTAATTGTTTTCTTTATAAGAGTTGCCATGGTCATGGTGTCTCTTCACAGCAATAGTAAACCCTAATTAAGACAGACATTTTTAAAAAAATTTAAAAATGGGTGTTGGGGATTTAGTTCAGTAGTAGAGCACTTGCCTAGCAAGCACAAGGCCCTGGGTTCAGTCCTCAGCTCTGGGGGGGGGAAATTAAAAATAAATAAATAAATAAATAAATAAATATTTTAAAAAATGTTAGTAAATGAAATAATGAGGCAGCATGTGATGATATAAAATGAAAAGAAAATGTCTAGCTGACTTTACACTGTTCTAAGATCACACCTTACTAAACTGGAACATTCTGAGCACTGAAACATAAACATCCCTAGCATGCAGTGCTTCATGGGGGATAAAGATCCTAAGAGAGGTGTCATGAGGTGATTTTGTCACTGTGTGAACATCATAGTGTGTTCTTATGAAGGGCAAGAGGTCTACAATGTCATTGGTCGATATCATCTTACAGGACGACTGTTGTTCATACTGCCTATGATTGACCAAAATGACATCCTTATGTGGTACACAGCTATATATAAACATTAGCAAACTCACACACATGTGCATATATACACACACATACACACAAGTACACACATACTTCTTTCTTACTCAAGACATATTTGTACTTAATTGAACTTAGATATGTTATAGTGCATAAATGTTTACTGCACATCAAATGCCATTCTGATTACTATTCACTATTAAGCCATTTGACCTGTGTTTCAACTGCTAGTACTATTACTATTTCACTTTTCAAATGAAAAGAAAGAGAAAATTTTAAGGTCTGGAATGGCTACTCATTTTCTAAAAATGCTATACACTTGCCAACACAATGTGTGACCTGAGTGATCTGATGAGTGCTGGCTTTATCTTTTTTTATTACTTTTACATTTTAATTTTTTTTTGAGTGCTGGAAATGCAACCCATGACCTTGAGCATGGTGTGTAAATATTGTATGGCTTAGCTGTACCCACCTGCCCAAAGGCTGGCTGGCTGGCTGGCTGGCTTGCTTTCTCTCAATAGGGTCACATTCTGTAGCTCTGCCTAGCCTGGAACTCAATATGTACACCAAGTGAGCATCAGAATTGAGTAATTCTCCTTCCTCTGCCTCCCAAGTGCTCAGAACACAGACATGTGCTGCCATGCTGGGCTTCTAAGCACAGGCCTTTGTATTCACAATACTGTTACCACTCACCTTGTATTTTTGACTTGTTTATGTGATGTAACATATGACCATCTTTCCCTTTCATTCATAAACAGAGATCACATTGGGAGAAAGATAAGAATGTATAATACATTCAGTTAAGCTTTAAATTCTAACTACGTACTCCAAACAGCAAATGGCTCTTGATGAGAAGGGCTGCCTCCTATCAAGTCTGGGCCTCCGATCCTCCGCTCTCTTGAGCAATCCTCCTTGGCGCCAACCTTAGTTTCATCAGCTGTGTTATATGAGTTTAATGGTTACACAATATCCCACATAATGGGTATCTTGTAACTTTGCTTAATGCCTTGACAAATAAGTTACTTTCCATTACAAGGGCACTCTTCTCTGCCTTGGTGCAGGTGAGGTTGTTGAGTTAAAGAGGAAGTACAAACAACTGTTAACATGTATCACTGCTTTGTTTGCAAAATGTTGCATTCTGTCATCTGAGGTAAGGAAAAACCCTTTCTCCAGTCCTATTCCTAACACCGTGTACTAACACATCTTGTCCTGTTCGTCTACTAGATGGGTCTCCTTATTGAGTTTGTAATTCTCTGTGACCAGGGTTTCTACATGTTTTGTGTCATGGTTGTTTATTTTGTCACAAAGCATCTTTCCATGTGTGATGCTTTCTTTTTGTATTAAATTTGCTAGACATGTCTCAATGATTTAAAACCATGTTTTTTACAGCCAAACATCTTACTTTTAGTTAAAATGTATCTCAATTTTATCTCCAATTATTATCTTTTATGATTTTATGTGCTTAATTTTTAAAGCACAACAAAGTGAGCCATCTATTTTATGACTCCTAGAATAATGCACATGTGTGGCTTCATGTACTCTTCACAGTAGCACAGGGAGACATGTTATTATAACATTTCACCTTGGAGCAAACTGCTATTCAAAGATGTTAAGAGACCTGCCTTCCCAAACCCACACAGTCAATACTGGGTCTGGCCCTCAAGGTGCCTGGATTCCTCACCCAGCCAGACAGTCCCTCAATTCTTCCAAAATGGACTTTCAAGCCACATAACTGCCTATATTACCTCCCTAACCTTTGACGAAAACAGTGAACTAGTTTCAAACAATTCAGTTGGAGATAGGCTTGAAGAGGAGGAAACCTGGGCTGCTGTTACAGAGGGGATAGCATTCCACACTCTCCCACTGGCCTGGCTATCTCTCTGTCCAGAGGTTACTGATAATACTCTGATCTGCTTATCATTTACTTATTTGATGATTCTGGGATTGAACTCAGGTCCTAGCACATGCTAGGTAAGCATAATACTACTTCCCTTTGTCACCAGATCTCTTTTCTATTTTGAGATGAGGGTCTCATTAAATTGCCCAGGCAGACCTTTAATACCTGGGCTTCCTGTTTCCATCTCCAGAATCTGGATTAAATTTCTCAAGGGAAAGCCAGGGTCTCCCCCTGGTGCCAATACATGGCACTGCCTGTTGGATGTGTATGTCTACTTAGAGCTCCCTGGGCATCTGGGACTAAATAGATCCGACATTGGTTTCAGCATTTTCCCCAACTAAAAACCCAATCCCTTCGAAGTTGTCTCTTCCTTTACTCAGCCAAGGCACCAGCTAGTCAAGCCCAAAAGGTGAGAATCGCGGCGCTTCCACGGGCTTCAACCTCTACTGTCAGAGGCAGACTTCCCTGAGCCGACCTCCTGAACAGAAGTCACAGGTGAGTCGCTCTCCTGCCTGTCTCCACGGCCAGCTCCTCCACATTCTCCGGGGCCACCCCGCAGAATCCCCCTAGGGAGTTGTTTGCTATGAAAACTGCATGGTCTCAGTGGAGGCCAAAAGCCTCTGAGCACTCAGGGGAAACACACCACTCCATACTCCAGCCTATGAGTGGTCCCTGGCCCTACTCGGAGCCCGCAGATGCCGCGCAGGGTTCCGGAGACCCGCCCAGAGAAGACGCCTACCGCAGGGCGGGATTCCATCTCCAGACCTGCCAATTTCCAGGAGGGGCGGAATTGTCTGAGAGCAAAGACCAATTCTGAGAGTGGGGAGGCGGAGCCCAGGGGCGGGGCTCCAGGCTCCGCCCAAGGCCCGGTTTTCCGCCTAGCAGAACCGGTGCTGCACAGCTGGGTCCCTGCACGCCGGCGCAATGGACGTGTCTTGGGCCACGCAAGAGAGTGAGGCGGTGGCGGAGAAGGTGCTCCGGTACCGCCGGGACGAGTCGGGCTGGAAGAAGTGCCGGGAAGGCGTGAGTGAGGGACTGGGCGGGAAAGGGGGTCTGGAGACTGCTTCTTGGGGCTGGAGTCCTCCAAGCTCCCAGGCTTCTCCTCTCCCTGGGATTTTCTGCACCGCAGACCCCGGAGGAGGATTGAGAGAGCTATTCCACCGAGGGTGGCTGCTCTCTGGGACTCCTGGAAACTCCTACACCTTTCAATGAGAAGCACACTCAAGGTCACCTGACTGGTATGAGGTTAGGATTGGACCTGAAACTCCAGCTGCCAAGTCTTTCCTCCATACATTATAATACAATCCCTTCTAGGAAGTGCCAGGGAAACAAGTTTTCTTCCTTGACGCTTCTGATTTTATTTAAACAAATACTCCTAAATTGCTTAAGGAAACAAAAGTTCTTGGTGGCGTTTAAGGCGATTGGAGAACCTCCCACAACTCCTGGAGTTAGCCAGCCAGCCAGCCAAGATCTTTTTGCTCATCACCTGCTGTGGGGGGCAGCTACATCCATGACGAATCCCAGCTGTGCCAGGAACGGGTTGGGTGACCTTGGAGAATCATGTCTTGAGATCTCATCTCCAAGACTTCCTCTAGCTCTAAAATTCTACGATTCTGTGCCTTTTGACAGAATGGAGTTTCAGTTTCCTGGAGGCCATCTGAGGAGTTTCCAGGGAATCTGTAAGTGCACACTTCTGACAAAGCTTGTCAGAACCTCCACTCCTTCCTGGTTTCTCTGGGGTTACCTCATGAAAGACTCAAACCCACCCTGGCCCTCTCTGATTACCAGTCATCTTTCAGAAAAGCATTAGGTTGTGTTTTGAATTGTTTCTAGCAAGCTGAGTTTGACCTGTTTGTGCAGGCTGGAGGGGAGGTGGGCTAGCATATTTTGGCTCCTTTTTGGTCAGCCAGCCCTAGAACTAGGACAGACATGTAATAGACTTGAGGTAAAATCCTAAGATAAATGAATTTAATTGATGCCTTGGGTCACATTCCTCTCTATGTTCCAGGTACCGAGGAGAAGGGATTCTGTGTGGGACACCAGCAGAGGTGTGGGATTGCATAAAGCCAGTGGCCGGAGGCCTCCGGGAGAAGTGGGATGACAACGTGACCAGCTTTGAAATTGTCCAAAGCATCACGGATGTAAGTTGCTCTGGGTGTGTTATCTGTACTGTCTTGTCCTGCCGCAGTACCCTGACCCTATCTCCTCCGAAGAGGAATCTGTAACACCTATAGGCAAGAGGAATCTGTAACACCTATAGGCAAGAGGAGTGCCATACACACCATCCCAACCTTGGCCCTCTGGAAAGAGTGTGACTCTGAGAGCCCAGAAACCCTCAACAGAGCCAGGGGGCTATAGATGAGGAAGTCCCCGGCCAGTCTGGGCTCCCCCAGTACGGAGGCAGGCCTGGATCTAGACCACCAGATCTAGTTTGAAGCCTTGTCCCTAGACAAGTAGGACCACCGCAAGTGGCCCCTTCTGGATTGCAGTGTCTCCTTTAAGAATGTGTGCCTGCACACCAGCCCTGCCCGTCGGGAAGCCTTGCTCTAAGGCAGACAGCCTTGTTCTGCAACTGCCTTGTCTAGTGTGGGAGCCTCAAGTTCCCATGGGGCCACAGAGCATGAAAAGGTGGCTGGTTTGAGGAAATGAATTATTCATTTTAACAAATCTAAATGGAAATTTAAATAGCCACAGGAGCTAGGTGCTGTTATAGGAGGCAGCTCCAGTCTTGATGAGCCTGCCCTGGCGTCATCTGTCACTTTAAGATTTTGTTTCATTTCGATCATAGAGGCGCCAAAGAATAGGAAATCATGGTGAAAACACATACACAAGCAGCCCTCGGGAGGCCGACCTGTGTGGTTTGAGTGGCATCTTAGTATTGCTGTCTAGGACCTCTCTGGCATTGGCTGGTGCTTACATAAGCAGGGAGCATTGTGAAACCTCACAGTGTTTTGCAGCTGGCCAAGCTGTGGCTCCAGGTGTCTTTGTCCTGACCTCATTTCAGTTCAGTCTGTTCGCGGGAGTTTTTGTCAGGGTTGTCTGAAGGATGGGGCAGTAATTTGCAGTTGCCTTTAACTTACGACAAATGACTCGTTCTTTCTTTCTTTCTTTCTCTTTTCATTTCTAAGAGTTAAATAGCTTCCTTTAGAACCACAATAAATAGGTAAGATTTTTCCTGTTCTGATTTAAGTGACACCAGCCCAAGAAAAGAAGAGAATGCAGAGAGAGAATACAAAGTATTGTGTACAAATGGGTAAAGTTGAGCAACCCTTGCTTAATGCCTTTTGTGTATAATACAAATGCCATAACAGAAGGACTTGCATATATGTGGGTGTGTGTGTGTGTGCATGTGTGTATGCATGCATGTTTATGTGTGTGTGGAGCCCCAAGAAGTGTCTCCCACAGTCATTCTCCACTTTATACATTGAGGCAGAATCTCCTGCAGAATCTGGAGCTTGCAATTCTAGCCAGCTTGCGCCAGGGATTCCCTGCCTCTGTCTCCCTTCTGGGATTACAGCCTAACTACCACTGCTATCCAGCTTGTATGTGGGTTCTCGGGAATCTAAGTTCCACTCCTCACCCTTGCACAGCAACATCACCCACTGCACACCGTCTTTGGAGTCAACAGTAGCCGCATCTCTTCAGCATATTCGCACCTCTCAGTCTCAGCACAGTGGCTGAGTGACTGAGAATGAAGGGCTAGGAAAGCCACAGGCTGACAGCTGAGCAGCCATAATGATGGTTAACCCGTCGGTGCTGTCAAGTTATTGGGTGTCTATTCCTGGCTCCAAGCTCCCCATCCTGAGCCCCGGGGGAAGGCAACAGTCTGACTGAGGTAAAGCAAAGCTGCCAAGTGCACACAGGTAAAGGAGCCAAGCAAGAGTTGGCTCCCAACTGTCACAGTGCCACCTCTCAAAGGGAACCAAAATGACTTTCTAACTCTTCCCCCTTCACCTCAGCTCCAGATCTGGGTTCCAGTGGCGTTATCTCTCAGCTCCTTCCCCTGGGGGTGTTTTTCCCTAGTGCTACTTTCTAGGCACCACAAGCTCCCAGTATACCAGGCACGGACGCGCACGCACCCACGCACACAGCACGCAGAGCAGAATTCTTGGTGCGTGTAGCTGTTTCCTTCTTTGTCGCCTCTCCAGCATGGCTGAATGGTTGGTGCTAGCGGGGCTTTTGGGCTCCTCTGGGGACCCCAGCTTGTCCCTGGTTATGCCGGGTCCCTGTGTGGGACTGATGCTGCAGACAACTCAGAGCCCCTCATCCTGGTGCATCCATTTCCCTGAACGCTGGCTGGGCCAATGTCAGTCCTCAGCAGCCCCATAGCCCCTGCCTGAGCCCAGTTAGCCTTCTGGGGCATGAATCTTCCAACTTTTGTGTCTCCTCTAACAGATTTTTGAAAAATGATGTCTCATCCCAACACCTGTCGTTATCTAACATTCAGTTCACAGCTTAATTTTCATCGACTTTTGACATGTACTGTTTGTTAGTTTTGATCAAAGCAACGGCACTATTCTTTTAGTTCTATCTAAGTAATATGGGCTTTTATTTATTACATCCCATTTTTAAAATGGCACATACCTGTAATCCCAGCATCCAGGAGGTGAAGGCGTGGAGATCAAGGGGCTGGGGACAGCCAGACTACTTAGGAGCTCCAGGCTAGCCAGGGTCACATTGCAATTCAATAAACAAAGCAAGCCACCAACTACAAGAAGTAAATGTTTCTTAATCAGAATGCAATTATTCTTCCTTGAACTCTGTTTTACACAGCCTGCTGATTTTTTTTTTTTTTAATTTTATTTAAAAACAGGGTCTCTTTCTATAGCCCTAGCGGGCCTGGAACTTGATGTATAGATCAAGCTGACCTTGAACTCACAGAGATCCACCTGCTTCTACTTACCAAGTGCTGAGATTGCAGGCTTATACCACCAGGCCCAACATCCCACTCCATTTTATCCCTCACGTAATGCATGTGTTTCTTTGGACATCACCAAGTTTTATTAGAGATAGTCATGCATATTGAGAAAAAAACTTTTTTAATCATGTATTTCTTTTGATAACAAAAACAAAAAAAATGAAAGAACTGGACTGAAGTATGAGTGTAATTTATTAAGGTAACACGATTACATTTGGAAATTTGAATGAAGAATGATTAAACACAAAGAGAAAAAGTATTTTTCATCTCTGCATGAGATGTGTGGGAACTCTTTGTTCTCATTAATTCATGTGTCCATGGGAAGATTTGTCTTGTTGCCAGAGAGACACAGCCTTCAGCAGACACTAGACACAGAAGGAGAGAATGCACAGGCTGCTGGGGAACTTAGGCACCCTGAAAAGCAGAGAAGCCAGTGACGAGCGGGGGTCTTGTTCATTAGAAGAAACTGCCGATAAGGGGCAAAGACCTTTCCTTTCAGGTGACATTCATCAGCATGATTTGGACAGCTCACAAACATCCTGTTTCTTAAAAGATAACAGGTAAAGGATGTGTGGATGAGACATGAACCTGGAGTGAACTTGTATCTGTAACAAGTGACTCCATCTTCAGCATTCTTAAAAATAGACTCTTCCCTTGGGCTCCAGGTGGAATCAGAAGCAGATGTTATGATTGTTGAAAATAACAGTTACGTCTAACCGTGCCTGCTACAAGATACGGGAATTCAGAAATGGACATGTTTCTTGGACTATGCATGGGGGAAACTGACATTCTGGGTCCAATATGGGGCCCCATGACCAAATATTGCAGTCAGCATTCCTGCAGATCTTTAGCACTGGGAGGGATTCTACCCTGGGCAATGCAAGTTAGGATGATACTAGATGGATAGAGGAGAAGATTCATTTTACAGGCACACACTGTTCTCATGTGAGGTGTTTTGTTTTTTAAGACATGGAGATGAAATCATTTGGCCTTGTTGCACCCACTAGAAAGTGCCCAAGTGCCCCCAGGCTTCCTTTGGGTTCTCCTGCTTATAGCTCCCCATGCTGCTGTGTATGAGATGGACTTGTCTTCAGTAGACCTGAGCCCACTTTGTCTCAACAGATGCTGTGTGTGAGCCGAACCTCCACACCCTCGGCTGCCATGAAGCTTATTTCTCCCCGGGACTTTGTGGACTTGGTGTTAGTGAAGAAATATGAGGATGGCACCATCAGTTCCAATGGTAAGTGACGGTAGGTGTCAACCGGCTGTCATAGATGCACCCCTAGATCTTTGAGGAAAGCCGGGTGATCAGAAACCATCAGCAAGCTCACACGTTCCTTCTTCTTCCCTCTTAGAGTTGAGGAGATTTTTGTACCAGAGGGTCTGAAATGGGGAGACTGTACGCCTGAGATTTATTATGTCTGATATTTCATCATCACTGTGTTTATTCCTGCTGAGCTCAGAGTTCATGCCATCAGTGTGCAGATTGACCACAGGAGCATCCTAATCATGTGGTTGCTTTCTGCCCCATTCCTGCCCTATGGGAAACAGAGCCCTGATTCCTCTGCATCTGTTGCTGGGGAAGATGGGGGGGGGGGACGACATCCTCACTTCTGTGAACTGAAATTTGAGAGAGGAATCTTTGTCCTCCTACCCTGAGCCTTGTATATTGGAATGTTCTTTCTTCTGAAATTCTCAAAGGGTTGGAGAAAACTGTGTGTGGGAGTGAATGCAAGTGTGTTTGTGAGTGTGTGTGGTGGGGGGTAAGGACGCATGTGTGTGGGAACTGGAGTGGGTGTAAGCATTAAGGAAGTCGGCAGGTAGCAAACCCTTTGCTGGCCTGCTGGACTTGGGTCATTGGGCCTGTGCAGATGGCGGATCTTCATTGCTGGTGGCGGTGACCCTGCTGCCTGAAGGTAAGTTCACTGACCTCATGAATGTCTTCCAGCTACCCACGTGGAACACCCATCGTGTCCCCCAAAGCCAGGCTTTGTGCGAGGATTTAACCATCCATGCGGGTGCTTCTGTGAACCACTGCCAGGGTAAGGAAAGTGGGTGGAGGCCTTTGTCTCAGACCTGACCATGACACCTCCGTGAACTCACAAAACAGGCACTTTGACTGTGTAACCCACAAAAATAATAGTGATGTTACAAAATGCATCGTCACACACAGGCCACTCAGCGACACAATGTGCCATTGTAGGTGGCTCCTGGGGAAGCTGTAAGGAGGTGTTACTCAGATTAATTTTGATGCAAGAATTCCTCTCTCCAGCCCCGCCGGACAGGTCAGGCAAATGTCCCAGTCACATTGAGCAAATAAGGAAACCGAGGCTTAGCATGGGTCAGAGATGTGTCCATAGTCAAAGGCCAGTGCCATGCCTGAGCTCTGGATCTCCTGTACTCTCTGAGGATACAGACTAGAGTGGCTCCGGGAACAAATTCCCCATCCTATGTAGTACACAGCGACCGTCCCTCTTTTACCAGAAATGGGGCAGAGCTCAGGGCCTCGGGGACAGTTCCGAGACCATGTTGTAAATCAGGAGCAGGAGAGCCCTGAATGCACTCACAGACACAGCCAGGATCTTGCCAAGAGCTCTCTGGGTAATGAGTTACCTGAAGGGCACGGGTTTATTATGAGTACCACCCAAGTTAATGAGGAGAGGGATTGCACCTGCTGATGCAGCCCTGCGTTTCCCACAGACAGCCGGAGGGCACGGTGTGGGCTTCCCCACGCAGTCCCAGGAGGCAGGTCTCCGTGCCTAGGGTACTACTAAAACCCAGACAGAGCACCCCCGCGGCTCCCCCGCAGAACACGGTGTCTGCTGAGCTCGCTCTCCAAACATCTCTTGGAGGCTTTTCTTAAGTGTCTCAAGATTTTGAGCTTGGCAATAGTAAAGCCATGCTTCAGCATGCACACACATGCACACGGCTTTAGTCCTAGTACTGAGGAGACCACGTCCTCTGGCTTGGGTCTGGAAAACTGCTCTGGACCACTTTCCCCTGCTCGCTTCCCAGCAGTCAGGCGCTGAGGCCTGCCTTGCCTTTCCAGGTTGCCAGGCATATTGCAGCCGAGTGTCTAGAGTAAGAACAGAGCCCTTTCTCTGTGAGGCTGACTCTCAGGGCTGGCTCAGGGAACACGCAGTATACAGGCTTTAGATGATGCAGCAGAGGTATGGCCCAGGTTCTATAGAAGGATTAGGTAGGACAGAGAGGTTGTATAAGTAGCCCAACATCACAAGCCAAGCAAGTGATAAAGCCGCAGCTTAAACCCAGCCATCTGTCTTCTCTATTGACTGTGTATTTTTTTTTTCTGTGTTTAAGAAACATCTGTTCTCTGAGGGCATAATTCTGATGGGCCAGGAGATGATAAACAAGGAACAAATGAAAGTAATGATGTTATATGTACACTAGGAATTGCTGCACGTGAAGTCCTGTGTAGAAAACTAAAAGATGATGAACGAACCTGGGCTCTGTTGGGAGTGAGTCACCCAGGGGGTCAGCAAGAGTCTCCTTGATAGGAGCCTCACATCTCGCAGTGGCCTGTGCGGGTGCAGGCTTCCTCTGGGTGGAAGCAGGTGTGGGTACGAGGGAAACTGTGGAAGGAAGCCCTGCGCTGGATCAGGGGAGAGGCCAGGAAGTACAGTCATTGTGGGAGCGGCGCCAAAAACTTGCCTCAGTAACTGGGAGCATTAGAGAGGTCTGAGCGGCCATGCCACGGCATCAGTGTGAGCTGCTCGGATGTGCCCAGAGTAGATGGAGCCGTGAATCAGAGCAAGAGGCCACGCTGGGGAGTGAGCCTGTGTCCTGACCAGAGATGGAGGTGGCTGGGCTCGGGCTATGAGAGGGAGAGCCGCCTCACAGGGCAGGGGGTGTGACTGGAGGAGGCAGCATCAGAGCGGCTTTGGTGGTGCACCTACTGCGTGTGAGGGGAACATTCTCTGTGCTCCACGTGTGTTCTGATGAGAGTGTCAGGACAAACTCCCAGCTCTCTGTGAGGACAGTCATGGTGCCCCTGAGCCCCCTTTTAGCCTCTGGTGGCTTTCCCCATGGGTCTCTCCCCGTGTAGCGTGCCCTCCTGTGATGCTGTCCTATACAGCCCAGGGCTCCCCAGAGAGAAATGTGGTCACTAACTCTGCTTTCTTACTTAGCTGCTCAAGTTCCCAGAGAGAACACAGCAGAGTGAACATGGGGCTCACAGCCTGAGCCCAGGGGAGGAGGCGCAGAGAAAGGGCCCCAGAATGCTGAGGGAGAAATGGAATCTGACAGTGCTCAGGATTTGAGGTCCAAAGGGAGCCCCACCCCCAGAGTGTGTGCATGCTCTCTCTGTCTCTCCTCTCTTTCTCTTTCTCCTCTCACTCTCTCCTCTGTCTCTCTGTCTCTCTGTGTCTCTGTCTCGCTCTCGCTCTCCCTCCCTCTCCCTCCTCTCTCTCTCTCTCTGTCTGCACAGGGGTAAAGAAATGCCAGTCTAGAGCAGTCCATGCTCTCCTGCACTGCTCATCCACTTGCCCTGTCGTCCTGAGGCCTCAGTAGTGGTCTATACAGCTGGGGGGGGGGGGGGGTTAGTCTCCAATACCAGAAGTTCCGTGTCTGAGAACCTCTGAGGTGCAGTGTTGTGTGGAGTTTCCGATGTGACCAAAAAGCTGTGGACAGGATCATTGAAATAAAACGCCACATGGTGGGGGAGGGGAAAACGCCCCATGCTTTCTCCAGACCTGGCCACAGCAGAGTTTGTGACCATGAGGACCCCAGGCTCCTGTTTGGTCATGCCCCACTTCCTCTTCTGTGTTGAATCTGATTTTAGCTTCTGGATTAATCTAATCCCCTGTTGCAGCTTCACCAGCAGACGGGACCCTGCATTTGGGCTTCTGCCACCCCTTGCCAGAGTCTCTTCACATACAGAAATTAGCCCCCAGTTCTCCAAAATAATCAAAGGTTCCATTCGCCTCCTAAAATATGATTGAGAATTTCACAAGACTCCGGTCCATCTAAACTGTAGATACCATTATGTGGTATGTTTTAAATTAAGGTTGAGCAACCTAAAAAAAAAAATTCTGTTCACACAATAGTAGTAAGTGAATTGCATGCTAAGTGAGATTTTATAAAGAATAATCAGCTTTTCCAAATAAAAACTGAGAAGAAAGGCACTGTTTTTCAGTTTCGCAAACTTCTTTCATGTCAGACTTAATAAACACATCTGTGACAGAGTGTGTTGTGGGGTCACAAATCGCATAGGCTGAAAACTCCACCGTATGTTCATAGGAAGCCTTGGCATGAAAGGAGTTTTAACCTTGCTGACCTCCGGAAAGGGCCATCGAGAACAGCTATTAATAGCCACAAGGAACAGCTGTATGTGTCCAGGGCATGGCCCCAGCTCCCCAGTGTGTTTGCAGTGGGCTGGGCAGTGTGTCCCCTAAAAGATATGCTATTACCCAGAACAAGGAGTTTGAGAGGAGCCCTGGGCACTGGGTCCGGAGCAGGAGGGAAATGAACACCCTGTTTGGGCCACGTCTGCTGGTCGTGACTCTGTGCAAGACGCTTCTGTGGTATGTATCTAACCCACCGCTCCTGTTTCCTTCTCAGGGAGCCCAACAAAACCAATCTGGTCACCTTCTTCCAGACAGACCTGAGCGGCTACCTCCCTCAGAGCGTGGTAGACTCCTTTTTCCCTCGCAGCATGGCTGAGTTCTACCCCAACCTTCAGAAGGCCGTGAGGAAATTCCATCACTGACACAGTTGGCAAGAGATGCCCGCCCTTCGGGAGCTCCAGCTGGTGATCCTCAAAGACCACGGAAGAGCTACTGTGGCCTTTGGAGATGCCCTGGTGAACAGGAAGTCTCGGGGTGCCAGTCCAGGACAGCAGCCCCTCCCCCTCTCCCCCACACCCCACGCCTCCTTCCTCTCGGTGCTGGTGTGGAAGGAGCTGTCCATCAGCTTGCGGTGGTACACACCTGGCAGGCAGGGCAGATACTGCTATGGCCACCAGACAAAGACATGGCTCAGGCACGCTTTGAGTCCTTGTGGTCCAGGGCCCTGCGTCCTGCCGTCACACACCTGTCTCTGTGCTGGTCTTAGGTAACCGTCTTCTACCATCCTGCCTCTTCTGGCATCTGGAGTTCCCAGGCTTTTCTCCCAGACTCCTGTGTTCATTTTCTGATGCAGTTTTATATACCAGTTTTTAACACAAGACTCCCCCCCGCCCCACTACAAAGACGTCCAACTTGGAAAATACGTTTTAAAGCCCAGAATAAGCCTTAAGGAAAAAACACTTTCCGCCTAATATTTGTTGTATCTTCTGTCAGAATCATCATCCTTTCCTAAATGTTTGTCCCTTCATGAGTTGATATTAGCTCACGTCCCCATGAAACCAGTTGGAATCTGACCCAGGCCAAATTGTATCTTTGGGAGGGAGGGAGTGTTCTGTGACCTGTGTACGTGATTCTGTGTGGGGCCAGCTGCTCCCGTGTGCATAGAGGAGTCTGGAAAGAGCCCCCTGGCATATACCTCACTATGTCCTCAGTCATGGGGGTGAGGCAAGAGCGCTCTGGCCCCCTGGCCCCATCAGGCCTTGCTGCCATTAGGAAGGAAGGAAGGAAGCACAAGCCCACGGTATCTAACAATTGCCACAAAACCTGCCATTCCAATAGGGACAAATGCTGTCTCCTTAGCTTTTCGAACACATTCAGAGTCCTGCTTTTCATAGAAGAAAGGAGAGCTCTCTGGCGGCTGACACTGATTGCTTGAAAACTCTTCAGAGCCATGATCCCCTCACAGTCCAGCTGGCTTCTCCCCTTTAGTAGATTTTAATAATTCCTCTACTCTTCCATTTGTTCTTCACAACATGAGGGGCGGCCTCTAGTCGAAGGGCTCATTGGACACATTTGCATTTTGATGAGGCTGGTTCAGACATTCTGCCTTCATCTATCTGGTTTTCTTGCTGCGGCTCTGTTCCCTGGGGTTGGGATACTGACTGTCGATCTCTCTCTGTCGTCTCTCCCTCTCTCTCTGGTTTTGTCTCTGTGTTAAGCCTACTTGCCATACCATTCTTTGGGATGTGATCCACCTTGGGTTTTGAGACAGGCTTTCTCACTGACCGAATAGGCTAGGCTGGATGCCCGGCGAGTTCCAGGGAGCTGTGTCTTTCTGCTTCCTCGGGTCTGTGATTGCTAGCAAATGCTCCCACACCTGGTTCTTTTGTTTCCGTGTGTCTGTTTGGTTTTATTTGTTTTTGTTTTTGTGTTTCTCTGGTCTCTGGGGGTTAAATTCATGTCACCATGCTTGTATGGCAAGCACCTTGCTGACCACTGTCTCCCCAGCCCCACACCTTTTGTTGTTGGATCAAATTTAACTTCTGTTAGATCTAAAAGGCTGATACAAATGGTGTCTTGGGTTTTTCACCTACTTATCCGCTATAAGGGCAAAATGCAAAGTGGGCTGGAGAAATAAGCATGCCAGCTCCAGTAATAGGCGGTCATTTCTCAGAGTAGGTGAGACTCGGCTCTGCAAGGGTCATTGAAGGCCTTTGCATGAAGAGCAGAAGTCTTGGCTTCAAATTCTGGAGAGGCCAGCAAGCTCCCATCCATCGGCAGGGCCCTGAAATAAATGGTCTCTGGTGTTCTGTCTGTGGTCCTTGCCAGGCCTTCCCCATGTCATCCTTATTTCATGGGAACAGAGGACTAGGGATGAGGATCTGAACCCCTGGCCCAGACCTAATAAACCGTACTTGCTGTGGATCATCAGGATTCACACTGAGTTGTCCTGAGCTTGGCTTACAGATACTCAAAACCAACCAAAGCAAATATTCTACTGGCCATACCCATGCTACGAACAGGCTGGGGGTCGGGCGGGGGTTGTTTCCCCTGGTGTGCTGTGTTTTAAAGCTCTGGGCCTGCTCGTGTCTACCAGGTCACAGAAGGAATGACAATCTCTGCCCCACCATATCCCAGGCAGACAAGCCAGTCATTGTCCCGAGGCTCAGTACCTTCCAATACACTGTCACAGGACCACCATTGGTGAGGTGGCTGTGATCACAAATGACTGTCTAGCAGAATGCCTGATGTGACAGGTGGGACATCGGTAGTCATTTCCATTTCCATGCTGGTTCATCCTGTGAGCACATCTGTCCACACCTTAACTCCCACTGCACTCCTCTATCATGGCCCCACCCTTTCTAGGATCACTTCTCAACCCAACCAAAAACGGTCTTTTAAGCGTTTGAAAGTGTTCTTGATGACAGGCTACATCTTACAAAAGTGCTCCTGACAGCATATCCCCTTTCCTTGAACCCAGGCAGGTTTTTGCCTGCTCTCAGTGGGAGTATAGTACAACAATGCTATGCGTCTTCAAAGGCGGAACGTTGAAAAGATGCAGCTCCTGCCTGGCTGTGGTGTGTGTACCAGGCAGCCTGGCCTCGTGGTGCAGAAGCCCAGGCCATAAAGAGACTTCTCAGTCATCACTCAGCACCAGCAACCAGAGGCACAAGCAGTGACCCTTCATGGGACCCCAGCCCAGCCTTGAGTTGTTCTAGATGATGCTTCGTGGGCCCAAAGGAGCTATCCTGCAAGACCTGCCTATCCTGCAGATTCATAAGAGAAAACTTGCTGCCGTGGGGTGGCTTTCATTTACCTGGGTGATGTTCAAATCAGGCCATGGGTTTCCTAGCAAACTGCAACACATCCACTTTATTAGGGCACCAGAATATTATCACGAGGCTGTTTATATACATACACTCTACGCTTTGTATCGGCCACCTCTGTGTGACTCTGTCCCGACATTTAGAACAACCCTCCTGATGGGGCAGTGTCCCAGAAGGTCCAAACCTGAGCAGCAGCTACCAGAAGCACACCTGGGCTTTCCCCAGCCTGGGTGAGGTGGGTAGCAGAGACCCTGAGAATCGGCAGTGGCGGGAGCTTCATGCTCCTGCCTTGTCTTAGCGTCGGCATCCTGTCTAGGAGTCTCCGGAAGCTGTCATCTGCTGGCATTGGAGGCCTTTCCTTCTGATGACTACAGTGACAGGTCCGTCAGGCAATGCCTTGATGATATTCCAAGCTTCAAACCGAGAAAGACCTTGCACGGCAGTGCCAGCGAGCTGCAAGATTTCATCTCCTGGCTGGACTGTCTCACTCTGTTCAGTCCCTATGAAGAAGCAGAAGATGACAGGTGATCCTGGGCTTCACAGGCAACAGAAAGAATAAAAGGTGCTTTCTGAGGAACCAGGACAGCTCAGATGTGGATTGCCACCCACCTCTGGGAGCTTGTCAGTGGTTCTAAAGTGAGCTGTTTCACAGCGTGGTAGCTCAGAGCTTGGACACCAGACTCAGCTCTGTTGTCAAGTGAAGAAATGGCAGTCAGCTCCAAGCCAGAGCCCAGGTAGAGACTTCCACAATTTCTAGAGAACCCCCGGGACTCTCGGTCCTTCCTAACAACCCCTATCTATCCTACTTTGTATTGACTCCCTTCTTCTGGTAATATTACCAGCCATGGGTCGGAAAGGGTGTGAGCTGGTGAAACATTCCTGAAGCAATTTTCAAAGGGCTGTTGGCTTGGTTGGCTTGGAAAGAGCTCTGTGTCTACTCAGAAAGACATACCCTTCCATGGCACCCACTCAGTCAAAGATACATACAGAAACCATGACATCTTCTTTTACTGCTTATACCAAAGGGAACCCTCCCATTCATCTGACACCATGGCCTTTACCAACAGTGAGTAAGAGTATAGAATAGTAATGAAAATACAGGGAGGGATATTGAGCAAGCCCAACAGACTTGTGCTGGTGCTCTACACTCCTGGCAGCATCCCCTGGGGGTACACACCAATAGATTCACTTTTCACAAGGGTGGAAACCAAAGATGGAGAACCTCACTCAGAGCTTGAAAGTGGCTCAGTTTTAGGGTCTAGGCTTGAACTCTGACCTTCAGGCTCTAGCATCCACATCCCATGGTACCACACCTGCCCATGGCTGGAGGCTTATTCCCCCATGTGTACACATGAGCCCGGAATAGTGAAGTGACTTGCCCAAGGTCATGCCACTGTACATTAGAACCCAGGTCTCTCAGGTTTGGTTTCCTCAAAAGCTAAAAGCATCTTTCCCAGAATTGCAGTTAACATGGAAAGTTGGGGTTAATTACCACACATGACTCAGCCTACCCATTTCATTTCCACAATGCTGCAGAACTTAAAATCTGCTGGCTATAAAGGCTCATAAGAACAGATAATAGGGATTGGATGCCTTTGGGATCCCAGTTCTAAAAGCTCCCAGACACGCACCCATACTTTTTACATCTTATTGTGGATAACGAACCTCTGGGGTGGTAAAGAATGGTCACCTGGCGAGTTAGAGACAGGGCTGGACTACACCCAGAGCCTGGCATCTGACCAATGTTTTTTTTTCCTCCACATCCCTTGTTCCCTTGCCCAAGGCTTCCACCTAAGAAGTGACAAGGAGTTGTGGATAGATTTGCATGGTAGGGACAAGGTGTTCACAGTTTTCTCAGGAAATTTCATATCCAGCTGATCCACATGTCAGATTGCCTGGCAGCCCAATTCATAATGAATAAGACATCCAATGAAAAATGAACACAAGAATCAATGAATCCAGGACTAGAGTAAAGCTAGCTAGGCTGTGAGATAAGTGCCAGCCTCTGGCTTTACTCAGAATGCTCCCATCTGGGGCTGGAGAGATGGCTCAGTGGTAGGAGCACTTGACTGCTCTTCCAGAGGCCCTGAGTTCAATTCCCAGCAACCACATGGTGGCTCACAACCATTTGTAATGGGATCAGATTCCTTCTTCTGGTGTGGATGGAGACAGAGCATTCATATACATAAAATACATGAATAAATATGTCTTTTAAAAAATGTTGGCATCTTATGCATCATGGATTGTTTGGCTGGTTGGTTGGAGACAGACTCACATAACCCAGGCTGACCTTTTAGTCGCTGTGGCACTAAGGATGACCTTGAATTCCTGAGTGTCTTGCCTTCACCTCAATGCTATCACAGCCGTTTACTTTTAAGGTTAACATTTGTTTCTAAGTACGTTGCACAGAAATAGTATTGATTTTTCTCAGTGCATCTTTTGGTACCCCTCAACTCTGCGCCTTAAACCAGAGCCTTACTTGCCTCTTTCTATCCTTGGTCCTGACAATCTGAACAAAGCATGTTGTGAGATATTTGTACACTGTGTGAACAGCCAATAGCTAGGCAGGAGGTATAGGAGGGACTTTCGGGCAGAGCAAGGAAATAGGAGATAATCGAGGCACAGGGGAGATACCAGGAGACACGGAGAGGAAACAGAGATGCAGGATGGAAGAGCAGAAGCCGAGCAGTGGTGGTGTGTGCCTTTAATCCCAACACTTGGGAGGCAGAGGCAGGCAGATCTCTGTGAGTTCAAGGCCAGCCTGGTCTACAGAGCGAGATCCAGGACAGGCACCAAAACTATACAGAGAAACCCTATCTCGAAAAACCAAAAAAGAAAAAGAAAGAAAGAAAGAAAAAAAATGGAAGAGCGGTAATGCCACGTGATAGAACATAGATTAATATAAATAGGTTAATTTAAGTTATAAGAGCTGGTTAGGAACAAGCCTAAGCAATAGGCCGAGCTTTCATAATTAACAGTAAGTCTCTGTGTCATTATTTGGGAGTTGGCTGGTGGGACAGAAAAAGACTCATTACACAAGCCCAGGGCTCAGTCACGTGAGAGGACCCAGCAAAAAGAGAAGTAAGGGTGTGGCTGAGCAAGGGCACTAGGCCAGAAAAGCAGAACTGAGCACACAGGGGTCAACACGTGACTCGAAGGGCGTGGGAATCCACGTTGGCCCAGAGGGGTCTCGGGAGTTTGGGATTTGAGGTGCCTCCTGCATGCCCACAACTGGAGAGGAGGTAGAGGGGAAAGGGACCCACCTTTGAAAATCCTGTTGATGGTGAGGGGCTTGTCTCCATGAAGGGAGCCCTTTCCTCCCTCCAGGCTGAAGCCCAACCCTGCAGAGGTCTTCTCCAGAGTCACTGTGCAGACAGTGGCCTCCACTGCAGGGGAAAGCACATGGGCGTGGTCAGCGATCTGCTCTTCTCCCAGGCCCAGCTGCCCGGGCTGATGCCAGCCATTTAATCACACACACACACACACACACACACACACACACACACACACACACACACACACGGAAACACAGACTCACATCTCTGCAGCACACCAGGCAAGCTGGGAAGGTGTGTGGGGGTTACACATTCCCACACAGTGCCACCAAGGGTGGATCTAATTGGCCAAAGGCAGTCAGTATGTGGCTTACGAGGGGCCTTTCCCCACACCAGTCCCCATCCCACTGCACTGGGAACACCTACTAGATTCTGTAGAAATGTCGCTGGCCGCTGAAGCTGATGCTGCAGAGTCAGTAGAGGAGTTCAAGTCGTGAGTGGCCTCCACAGTCGCTCTCCTGGTGACAATGACAGCTTGCCTTGGGTCCCGAGCTTGCCGGAGGATTGCCAGGGCATCATTGTGGGTAGCCCCCTTGAGAGATTTGCCATTGATGGAAAGGACCTCATTGCCCTTTTGAATTGTGCCTTCCTGGGAAGCCAGGCCATTTGGAAACACTCTGTGGACCTAAAGAAGGCAAAGGAATCAGAACCCACACACCACCCAAATCAGATCCCCGTTTGTGCTGACAGAGGACTCCAAGCCAAAGGAATCAGAGCCCACACACCATCCAAATCAGATCCCCATGTGTGCTGACAGAGGACTCCAAGCCAAAGGAATCAGAGCCCACACACCATCCAAATCAGATCCCCATTTGTGCTGACAGAGGACAAGCCAGGTATCCACCCAACCCCAGAGGAGGTTAGGGCAAAGACTGACTGTATCTCAGGGCAGACAAACAGGCCCGGGCCAGCTTCTAGTCGAGGCAGAAACCACCAAAGGGGATGACCAGAGAGTCCCCAGCACTCTTCCCACACGATACCCTTGACTGATCACTCCAGCCCCGTCCACTCCCAGAGAACGTCTTCTGCCTTATCTACCCCAGATCACATTTCTAAGAATGCTTTCCTGGCAAAAACTGAGTCTCTGGCTTATGGAGGGGTATTTATAAGAACAGGTTTCTAAGATCTGGAGACACCAGGTTAAACAAAATCTTCCAAAATGTTCATTGTTTAAAGATCCCTGCAACCCTCCGAGCCCAGTTTACATCTCGGTTCTCTGAGTAAGCAACGTAATAACGTGATAACTTTCTAAACACATTTTAGGGGAGCTTATCCCTTCTGGAGATACACTCAGGTCCCATTTCTACAGGAAGTACTTGAGGGGCACTATCCTAGGCTGCCTAGACATCGTCATTCTTTAGCTGACCCCTTTTCTCTTTCTGCATGATATGCAGGAAAAAAATAAAAACCTATCTTACGGCCAGAAAGAAAGACAGCTCAGTGGAAAAAGGTCCTTTCCAGCACACCCAGTGGCCCCTTCCTTTGCAAGGAATTTCCTTCTATGAGCTCCTCTTTATATAGTATGGAAAAGTCTACAGTCCTAGTCCAGAAATTTTTAAAAATGCTCTGTGGCTATAAATGGTGCCTATCTAAATCCTAGTGACCATCACAATCTACATTTCCAAAGGAAATTATGTGATAAAGTTGGCCCCAATTCATGTGTGCATATGCATACACACACACACACACACACACACACACGTGTGTATGCACATTTGCATGTGTCTGCAGCAGTGTATGGGTCCACATACATGTAGAGACCACAGGACAACCTCAGCTGGCACACCTTAGGCATCATTCCCATTGTTTTTTTAAGACAGGGTCTCTCGGTAGCCTGGAATTCACTGAGTAGCCTAGGCTGGCTGAGCAGCTGGGAACCTGCCTGTCTTGGCTTCCCGGGCTCTGGAATTAGAAATGCACCTCCGTTCCCACCTTTCCTTTAACATGAGTTCTGGGAATCAAGCCAAGCTTCCTATGCTTGCAAGGCAAGTGATTTGTTGACTGAGATATCTCCCTGATTCTGGTCTCCGTTTTTAATGTATCCTCCACATATTTTCAAAAATATAAGTATTAGGGCTTCAAACCGTGCAAACTTTCCATGTTCAGATGTTCTGGTGTAGAACATGTGCATGCATACACATGTGTGCATGTATGCACATATACTTACACATATACACAGCATATTTTTATGCTCCATGTACATTTAGTGTTTGTTTTGGTGTACTGGGGCTGTTGAGGGTGCACAGAGACCTTCTTCATTGAAAAGGATGTAATGTCAAAGAGTTAAATCTGCATCAGATAGGAGCCCACACTGTGCCTTTTGAGAAGAACGGTCCCAATGACTTTCCTTTAAAACCCCTGTTCTTACCCTGCCCAGTGGCCTGGTGTTTCCCAGCACAAGACCCCTTCCAGGCAAGTCTTCTCACCCCCAGCAACCCACTCTGGCTCTGGCATGCCGATTCCTGGGCCACTCACCGTGATCACCTTGTTTTCCAGATCTGCCCCTCCTGCCAAGCTGAATCCAAGGCCAGTGCCTTCTTCCTTGTGTAAGATGGTGACGTGAATGCTGTCTAATTGCTGTGGATGAAAATACATACATTCACAAACACTGTACTGCCGCAGTGTGAACAATTTAACACATGCTTTAGCACCATGCTGGTTTGTTTTATTAAACACCAGCTGGGCCAGGACTGCCACCTCCTCAGACTTCAGTTTCATCCCACAGGAATTGCAGGAAGCTGAGGAGGGGAAGCGAATGTATGTAAAACAGCAAGCCCAGCCTTTTTCTCGGTACCCATCCACACCCAACTCCCACAGACTGGCTGCATATCACTAAATCAGCTAGAGATCCGTCCGGGCTGGAAGATGCTGCTTTACCGTGACATTTGGGACAAGGGTCAGACTCTCAGAGGCCAGTGCTGGTTCACAATTGCTAGCTGCTCCTTCTCCCACAGGCACAGCAGCAGTAAGGGGCCCAGCTGGCATTGCGCCCCATCATACATGCATGCACACATATGTACACACACACACAGGCACAAACAGAAACTCCCAGTCAGGAGCCAGGACAGCCTTATAGCACTACCCAAAAGCAGGGAATCTCATTCTAGTCTAGAGCTGGAACCCGGCGCTCCAGTGCCCACAAGAGCCATAAAGGTGACAGACATGGGCATAAGTGACAGGCACAGAGGGAGAGCCAATCACATCTAATTCGAAGGAAGGCAGATCCAGTGCTACTGACTTATTCCCTTTAAACAAAACAATCCGCAATCTCAGGACTTATGACCTCTGGAACCTGATAACTTCAAAATATCAAGTAAAATTTAGTTTCAAGGCCATGGTTCCTGGGCCACAAGTTTGTACATGGTACTAGGAAAGAAAAGCCTGGCAAACCTTGGCCATGGGCTACCGGAGCCCCTGACTTGCAGGTCTTTTAATGGGGAGTCCCCAGGACAGAGGAGTAACCTAAGTGTAAAAGCCCCATTGACCCACACTGTCGCACACCTTTAGGATTATTTGCAAGCTTTATTTCTTGATCCTGTGGGTGCCTGCCTTGCTAGGAAAAAAAAAAAAAAATGTCTTCTGCTAACACTTAGATACTCAGCTCTGAAGTTGAAGTTTTTTTACTTCCAGCATATTATTTGCATTAAACCAGGCTCCGGGGACAGGTGGCTCATGCAGGCTACAAGTGATTGGTGAGAAGAACCACGGAGGAGAAACCACAGCCCGGAGGCATCTCAGAACCACCGGTCTTAACTGCGCCCTTGACCTCAGAAGGGCAGCTATGACTCTTCCAATAGCAAAGGAGAGTCCTCCCTTCCCAATCTGCAGGATCTCAGTGCAGGGATGGGTATGGGCCCTCACAAGCTTGCAGAGAGTGAGAGCCAAGAGCCCCGCTCCTGACTGCTGGCTCCCGCTCTGGCTGGGCCACTTCCTCTCTACACACCATCGACTGTGTTCAGCACCTATGGGGGGAGCGGGGCTTTCAGAATGACGTGGGTGGGCACGGAGGCCCTCCTGAGCTCACCTTGATGTATGCCGCGGAAACAATGAGAGCCTCAAGGCGAGAGCTTACCTCACCTATGCTGTTTCCGGCTGGCAGTGCTATGCCATGACGCTTCTCTCTGGACTCTGATGCCAGGTCAGCAGCCCATGGCATGTTGGCACAGCTCTGACTTGAGCTCAGAGACAGAGCACCCTGGCTCTGTGATCACGAACCTCTCTTCTCATTCATAAAATGGTAAAAAGACGCCAGGACAAGGGACCTGGTCACATGTCCCCACCACCTCCAAACACACACACACACACACACACACACACACACTTCCCATCCCAGCTAAGGTCAGGTCTTGACACTTGCTGTATCAAGTGACAGGTTATCCCTCTAACACAGACAGGACAAAGCCTGCCAGCACTATGACAAGCCTTGAGCTTCTTTAGCTACTTTCCCCCAGCCCAGCTGAGGTGACCACAGCAGCCCACAGGGAGTTCTTGTCACTGCAGATGTGCACACAGGAAACCCACCTTCAATGTCGCCTCATCTAGAACTCTCACTTCCTCGATGAGCTTTTTCAGTTCTTCTGAGCTCAGCAGGGAGATGACTGACTGGCCTGGCTGCGAAGAACAGTGGTCCCTGTCCTCAGTTTCCCCGGGGTTGGTGAGGCCTTCTGAATATTCTCTGAGCTCTGAAAGGCTTTCACAAACAGAGATAACACAGTGTGATTCTTGAAGGACTCCATCCTGCAAGGGGCACAGTGCTTTGGGAACTCTATTGTTTGATGTAACATATCCTTTCTCAGCAGCATAAACAATAAATAAATCACAGCTGATCCAAGAGGGATAGACCCAGCCCCAGGCCTGCAGGAGAAGGCCTCAGATCCCCCTAGTAAGCCACATCTGTGAAGCAGGTCTCATCCACCCCCGAGTTCCAGCTGAAGAGGGAAGCAGAGTGCACAGGACAGGACTTTGCTCATGGCCAGAGTAAGGCCTGGAGGGAAACAAGACTAAATGTCCATATTCCCTGTCTAGGTCCTGGGCCCAAGTGAAAAGCAAAATGGATTCTTGTTGGAAAGCATCTCCTGGCCTCGCCTGCAGCCCCTTAAGTCGAGAGTGGACCGTTCAGTATGCATCAGCCTTATGTGTGTGTTTGTGGGCAGTTTCCTAGGGGTCTGGTCGGTCCCCCCACTTCCCATCCCAGCGGAGGTCAGGTGTGTGTAAACTACTCCTTAACATGGAAGACAGAGCTGCCATGCACATCTGCACACACACTGACATGAGGTGAGATGATTTTTTGACTGGCGTAACTGAGAAACGTTTAACTGCTATGCAACATAAAAAAGGGATGGGGACAGTGGAGAGGAAGCAGGGCACACACACTCACTTGAGGGAGAACCCTGTGTCCGAGGCAACGACTTCACCAAGACCTTCTGTAGCTGTGCTGTTGTTGGGAGGCGGCTTTGGAGAAACCCTCTCCCTGGGGACACAGGTGATCTGGCCACAGGAGACTGACGACGGGAGGCACAGCAGGGATTTCATGACAGCTGACGATAACTGGCTACTGATGGAGTAAAGCTTACTGGCCTTTTCATCCAGCAGCTTGGTCTCGCAGGACTGGGTCCTGGTCAGGGGGAAGCTCCGCGCCCGCTGACTTGGCATCTTGAGGCCTGGGCCTTGAGCGTCCTCAGTATGTGTCGTCAGGAGTCTCAGAAGAGGGTCTGGGGAGAGAGCTTTTGGGCTGGGTCGCTGACCTGGGGGTGGGGACTCAGACATATCTGGGTCCCTGACCTCCGAGGTGTTAGGAAGGCCTGTGGCTATGGGCTCTATGTCCACCTGCCTGTGCTTAACAGAGACTGTAGTCCCCCGCCCCAGGAGACCAGAAAACCGTCCTCCGTCCTGTTTCCCTGGAAGTTTGGTGGTCTCCCCGGAGCTGGGCTGCAGGCTCAGTCTCTGGACTCCTCTCTCTGGCAGTTGTGAGGAGCCAAAGTTTTCAAAGGAGCTGATTCTCTGCCTGATGGAGGAGGAGGAGGAGGAGGAGGCCTGTGAGTGTGGCCCTGATGGCTCCCTGGAAACAGTTGCTGGCTGAGTGGCTGAGGCTATTTCCAAGGGTCTTCTGGGGTCTGGGACACGATTCCTCAGACCTTTCAGGCTCTGACGAAACCAGGCTGGCTTGGGGGCCACTGGGGGCCCCTTCTTCACAGTGCAGCCATCTGCTGGCTTGTGAACCCTGGGAGCACCGTTGGCAGTGTCCACTTTTGACAGGATCCCCTCTGGGTGGCTCTGCGTCCCATTCTCTTCACCCAGGCTGGTGTTGGGCTGTAGTGGCATGTGGCTGTGGTTCTCACTCATGATAGGGCTAAATAAGTTTTTGATGCAGTCGGAAATTCTAACCCAAGGGTCTTCAGTGGTGGTATCAAAGCTATAGTCCATCCGCGCCTGCCTCTTCAGCAGCGGGTGTTTTCCTGGTGACGCTGGCGGGCAGAAACAAAGCCAGACCTGAGCATGACACCTCACTGGGGATTTTCTTTCTAAATTCAAGTTACACTGTTGAAAGGCTCTGGAACAGAAACAACGGACACCCTGGGGACCAGCTCCAAGGGCTGCCATCTAACTGGGGTGCCAGCAGGCAGAACTGAAGAACCGGAGGAGAGTGCCCTCTACCAAGTAGATGTGTGCTCGGGAAATAACCTCCTCTGTCGTTTGACAAGAGAGGACTCTGGGTGGATGAGGGGCCAGGGCTGTCAGAGTCAGGCCAGACCCCATGTCGCCTCACCGCCCACTCAAATGTCCTCTCCACGGTCACACAGGAAACATATGAGAAGTGTGAAGTGAGAGCAGTTATTGTGCCTCGCAAACTTTCACTCCACGCGTCTCATGCTAGTCCACGTATTTGATTGGGGCTCTCCGTGTCGTTCAAAAGCAAGAAGAATGAGTGTTGCCCAGCAGTGGGTGTGTGCACAGCTTGCGTGCCCACCAGTGGGGTGTGCACAGCTTGCGTGCCCACCAGTGGGGTGTGCACAGCCTGCTGAGGCTCTCTCATTTCAAGGGCATGTTGCACACCCATGTGCCCACCATGAAGCCATGAAGTCATGGGAGTGTGATCCTCTGCCCACACGCAGGCCATTGACCAGCTTGCTTGGGAAATGGGTGTTTCTCAATCAAAAAGAATTGATGAAACGGTTGCAGGTAGAGAAAAGCTATGTGTCACTGATATTTGAATTGTGGAATCTGAAGGGTCCTTTCCTCAGTTCTGAGGTGGTATACCTGGGCTCTAGTCTGGGCATTCGGGATGTGGGAAGCCCCACAAGATATTTCACTGTATCATCCACTTTATGCCCACGATGTCCTCAGGATGCCGTGTCCAAGGGGCAGCATGGCAAAAGCTTTCTCAGAATAAGGTAACATTAAAGTGACATCTACCTGTGGGGGGGGGGGGGGAGCGGGGATGGGACTCTGCACTCGACTCCCTTCCCTAAGGGAAGGTTGGCATCAAGAGGGATGCCACTGTCAGTATTCTGTGTTTCCCATGCCTCATCCTTCTCTGCGGAAGACTAGGCCTCTTGGGGTGCATGTTCCAGGGAGAGTCTTCATATGAGGATGCACCCTCATTTGAGGAACACCGTTTCCTCCCATCTCTTACCACAGTGCCCAGCCTCAAGTGAAGCAGAGCCCTGAACTCTGATGACACCAAAGAAGAGCCATGCGTGATCGTGAAGGCCTGCGTGGGTACTAGAGACTCCAGGACTTTAGCAAGTAAGTCTGGCCCTTGGGCTGTTTCTGCAGTTATAAATTGTTCAGCCCTAAGGGCTGGGATGGTAAGAATTAGGAGTCCAAAGTTCTATAGGGAAGTCCTCTGAAAGCTAGGGTGTGTCCTCAATTAGGATGACCAAGAGAAGGGAGGGTAGGAAGGTGGAGTCTCCCTGGTGGGGCACCTCTCTGGGTGAGATCATTTCACTCATATTGTCCTTTACTCTCCAGAGGCCTTCATGTGCTTAGAGAATATGGTTTGTAGCCTCCCTATTTACTTACTCCTCTGCCACACTGGGAGCTCCTCAGGGCAGGAAACCATCTAGAGCATCCCTTCCTCCCTCACCCGTGGCACCAAACACAGCCTCACACACCTACCAGTCACTGTATGCTACCATACACCTACTGTATGCTAGCTGCAGTGAGTCACATATCAGGATTCCATGTGGTCTTTAATACTTGCTGACCGGTGAAGGAGCCCACAAAGGCAAAGGAAATTGCCCAGAATCACAGTTAATGAAGGGTGAACCCAGTATCCTCTGTTCTTTCTAGTAAGCCAACAAACACTGCCTTGTATTGGCAGGTGTACCGGTTGGACTTCCCGTGGCTATTCACCTCCTGGATGTGGTGGCCATCAGCAAGCACTGATGACACTTTTCCCACACAGCGCTCTCAGATTTGAGCATAAATGAATCAAGTATGCTGTCTTGCTGACACCCATATAATGCAGCTGCTTGGGGTAGCTGGGTTAGCTATAATCGTTGGACATCTTACCATGTAGACTCTCAAGAACGGCCTGCATCCACACCATCACCTCCCTGGAATCGCCGCTTCAACCAGGAAGCTTATCTCTCGGAAGAGCGCTTCTCCTGTCCTCCTGCCCCAGCACCCCGGAAGCCTCCCTGTCCATCCACCCCGGCCACTGGCTGTGTCCGCTGTGCCCATGCAAGGCACTGATCTCAGACCAGACTCCAGCTCCTACTTGATCCGTGGCACTTTCTCCAGAAAGACCTTCCTTCTGGAAGATCCCCATGGCGCCTCACCTGGACTGGCACTCCTCCTTGGCTCTCCCTCTGAGGAGGACGAAGTCGGTGTGCTGACTGCAGGTCCTGGGCAGCAGGCAGCGCTGCAAGGACTTTTCCCTGCCGTGTCTTCCTGTGGCAGCAGAGGCAGCAGCTCTCTGGTTTCCTGTGGTGTAAACAGGAAGCCAGAGCGTGTCAAAACGGTAGTCTCCAGCTGTGAGAAGGCAAGGCACTCTTTGGTTAGGACTTGAACATGAACAGTGAGACACCTCTAGAGGTGTCCCCACACGACTCCCACAGCAGCCGCGGGGGAAGGTTCCTTCCCCCACAACACTGGGCTGTTGCTGCTGCACAGTTAACCCCTCTTACAATCTCCGGGTATCCCTAGCCTTCCAACAACCTGCTGTGCCCGATGTGGGCATGCATCATAGACATGGGAAGTTACTGGCTGGCTGTGATGGACACAAGAGGTGGGGATAAGAAAAAGGCTGGCACTACTTTGCTTACAACAGAATGTTGGTCAACTACCTGACCCAGGAAGGTCCAGGCAGGGACCAAAGAAAGCTCCCTAAGAGCACTCAAGAAAAAAGCATGTCAGTTGCTTCCCTCGTTGGTTTTAAGTGTTTAAAATGACATTGTTTATTTGTTTATTTACTGTGTTCACGGCACACACATGAAGATCAGAAGACAATGTGTGGGAATCACTTCTCTCCTTCTCTCACGTGGGTCCCGAGGACTGAACTCAGGTCGTCAGGCTTGGTGACAAGCACCTTTACCCACTGGGCCTTCTTGCCAGTTCCAACTTTGCTTTCTTTTGTTTGAGGCAAGGTCTTACATATCCTAAGCTATCCTTGAGCTCTCTGTGTAGTCAAGGATGACCCAATGCTCCTGCACCCATGCCCCAAGTGCATGGACTCAAGGCATGCACCATCACACTGGTTTTATACGGTGTTGGAGGTCAAACCCAGGCTTACGAGGAAAGCACTCTATCAACTGAGCTCCACACTGAGATTCCCGAGTAATTAGTACTTGGTCAGCACCATGTTCTGGCTCCCCTCTGCAGCACTTGGGATGAATGACACCACCAAGCTATTGCAGAATGTTTTTTACATGGAGAGGGCTGATGCCTCAGGATCCTCCTTAAAACAACCTTGGGAGGAGCTGGGCCAGGTACCAAGTAGCCACCTACTAGTTACCATCTACTAGTTACCATCAAGCCTGCGTGAGATTCAGAGTCCAGAGGCGGCAGCAGCCGAGGGCACGCTGGATCTCAGTAGCACAGAAGGCTTGCTAGGGAAGCGTTTCACATCTGCTTCTGGAACAAAGCTGAGACTTTTCCCAGGCAACCAAGCATGGTAGCAAGCACAGTGCCCTCTAGAAGAAAAGGCAATGCCAGGACTCATCTAAATGATGCTTCTGACACAGGTTTGTACGGAAGAGAAACAGTTTTCTGTGCTGGGGTGGTTCCCAAGCCCTATTCATTCGGGACTCAGGTCACCATGGGCCAGGCGACAAGGCCTTCTTCCAGAGGAAGGACGGCGTCAGGGGCACTTGCCTCATTTAGGATTGAAAAAAGACATGTCAAATGCCCAGGGTCTCAGACAGCATCTATGCTGTCCACAAACATTCTTTGGGAAAGAAAGAACTGGAACAATTGGAAAGTGGTCACAGTCATTGGCCAGCCCAAAGTCCCTGCTCTAGGGTGGAGACTTAAGAGAGTGTTCTGAATTACTGAGGGTCAGAGCATCCAAGGAAGATTTCCTAAACTAGTTCCATTAGCACTTAACAGTAAGCCAGTAATAACATCCGGTCTTCTCCAAGATGTTCACCATACAGAAAAACTTACTGCATACTGTTAGGGGCTCTGTGAGGTGACAGCCATCTGTATCCGCAGACTGTTGGGTGCTTTTACAGACAGACATAGCCAAGGCCAGCAAGTCATCTTGGAAAGGATCCTGATGTATGTCTGTGGTGGTTTGAATGAGAATGGCCCCCACAGGCTCTATATTTGAATGCTTGGTCCCCAGTTGGTGGAACTGTTTGGGCAGGATTAGGAGGTGTGGCCTTGTTGGTGAGGTGTGTCACTGGGGGTGGGCTTTGAGGTCTCAAAAGTCTATACCATTCTAGTTCTCTCTCTCTCTCTCTCTCTCTCTCTCTCTCTCTCTCTCTCTCACTCTCACCTCCATTGTAGTCTCAACACATAAGTGCTCAGCTACTGCTCAGGCACCATGTCTGCATGGTCATGAACTTATGGTCATGAACTCTAACCTCTGGCACCATAAGCCTAATAAATTCTTCTGTAAGCTACCTTGGTCATGGTATCTCTTCACAGCAATAGAAAAGTAACTAAGACAAAGGCTGTATGTCTTACTTTCCTTTTTAAAAATTTCTTATTAAAAAAAACCTTACAAATAAATAAAAATTTCTCACACCAAAATTAACCAAACCCAAAGTCTATATACAATTTTATGAACTTATATGCAGTTAGAATTGGACTTTGAAATGGAAGTTGTGAAGCTTCACATTAATTTCCCACTTTCAGTATCACATATATTTTCTGTACTTATCTGCCACCAAAGGCAAAAAAAATCTGTGATCAAATGATCACTGGAAAAACAATTATCTTTCTATCCTCCTTCACAACTCCTTTCCATCACCCACACTCAGTCCTTCCTCAGGCCCTTGGGTCCACTTTTTCTTGTTCTTTCTTCATGTTACACTGCACCCATGTGTACATTTGTTTACATGTACACACTGTACACACATACTATTAGCTAGATACCATTTATTCTCAGAGGAACAAGTGGTTTATTTCTGAGACTGTATGACCTCACTTAATACTATACATTCTAAGCCCATCCATTTTTCTGAAAAATAATTTCCTGAATTTTTTAATTTAATTTTTCTTTAGAGTTGAGAAGTATGCCATTTTATGTAAATCCATTTCTCCTCTCTCTCTCCCTTCCTTCCTTCCTTTTCTGTGTGTGTACATACATACACGTAAGTATACATACAAGTAGGTACTTATATGTACGTGTGCTTGTGCCTGTGTGTATATGGGTGTGGAAGCCAGAGGGACAACTTCAGGTGTCCTCAGGAGCTGTCTGTCTGTTTTTGAGAAAGTCCCTCCCTGGTCTGGAGTGTCCCAAATAGGCTAGACTGACAGGCAGTGAGCACCAGAGATCTGCCTGCCTCTGCCTCCCTGCGCGGGATTGCTGCTGCTGTTTTTGACATGGGTTCTGGGATTTTGCTAAGGCCCTTATGCTTCACTGCAGGCCTTTTATCAATGAGCTATTTCCTAGACCTCCATGTTTTATTTTTTAATCAACACTTCTGATGTTGCATTCTCTCTGGAAGAAGTCTTTAAAATTAATCCTAAAATCATTTTGACTTCTAAACAAAATTTTCTCAGGCAAATGTTTTCTGGCTCAGCGCTTTGTGAATGAGAGGGAGGGGAGGAGAGAAGACAAGAGGGTGAGAGACAGGGATTCGGCCAAGAAGACAAAGTAGTTTTCTTCAGTGCGAGTGGTATTTTGAGACTGTGGGTGCAGTGCCCACAGATGCCAGAAGGGGGCATTAGATCCCTGAGAACCAGAGTTACAGGCAATTATTAGCTACCATGTAGGTGCTGGGAATGGAGCGTGGATCCTTTAGAAAAGCAGCTCTTGCATCATCTCTCCAGCCCCATGGGAAATACCTTGAAGGTCCTTTTGGTAGAGGAAACTGGATTGCTTTAAGTTACATTAAATGGGAAACATGCACAGACTGTCATTCATATCGGCTTGAGAAGGGTCTTAAGACCCTAGAGAGAAAACGACAACAGAGAGGAATAAGAGACGAATGTAGGAGGAAAAGAAGAAGAGAGAGAGGGAGGAAATGGAGAGAGGGTAAGAAGGGTTGAACATGGAACCACAGGCAATAAGATCCATTCGGAAAGGCACAGGAGTGGCCAAGGATGTGGTTGTTAAGAATGGTTGCATAAACTTGATCAGTTTGGGAGGCAACTAGGCAGTGTGATCAAGTCCTGTGCTCATTGCATGAGTTGGCTGTTTGAAACCTGGAGCTTATGCAGGGACACTTGGCTCAGTCTGGGAGGAGGGGACTGGATGTGCCTGGACTGAGTCTACCAGGTTGATCGCAGTCCTCGGGGGAGGATTTGCCCTGGAGGAGGTGGGAATGGGGGGTGGGCTGGGGGTAAGGGGAGGGGGTGGGAGGGGGAGAATAGGGGGAACCCGTGGCTGATATGTAGAACTGAATGGTATTGTAAAATAAAATTAAAAAAAAAAAAAAGAATGGTGCATAAAGTCAGTTGCTTCCTGTTTTCTGCCAGCCTAGGATCCTGTCTTTGTGATGTCATTCACAACAATGCTCTGTTGGTTGTGTGAATAAGTCACAGAAGGGTCTGCTGGCCATGGGAGATGTCCAGAGAGGACAGAAAGAGCAGCCACAGAATGGCCTTTGTGTTACTGGGGACCGGGTTGCTGGTGAGGACAGGGAAGGAAGCCAAAGGCAGGGTAGGGCAAATTGCTCAAGATGTGGGATGCTGAATCTGAGGAAGCAGGGTGTGTGTGTGTGTGTGTGTGTGTGTGTGTGTGTGTGTGTGTGTGTGTGTGTGTACGAGAGCTTACACATGTGTGTTTATATGTGCCTATGTGCTATCTTTATTACCTTGGCTCCTTGCCTGCCCTTCCCTGCAGAAAACCTGCTTCCTCCCCTGGCTGCCTAACTTGGCAGTGCTCCCAGCCCTACACAGGGCCCCACCCAATCAGGCAGCCCAAGGCCGCCATCAGGGCAGGTGTTCTCCTTTCCTGCATCTGCAGGAGGAAAGCGAAACGCCTGCCTTCTCACCTGCCTGTTTCTGATTTGCCTTCTAGATGCATTCTCAGAGTCAGAAGCAATGGCATGTTTGCTGGAAGGGGGAGTCAGGGAAGCAGACCCCCGAGATAGCCCAGCCCGGGTTGCTAGTCCGCCCTCAAAGTCTGCACTTCCTGTTTGGTAACAGGGCTCCTCCTTTCTTCACTGTGCCTTGGCCAGGGAACTCAAGACCTTCCTCCCCCAGCCACCTCACCGAAGTTTGTCAATCTGCAATTTGGCTTCTTCTAGGGGATTCCCAGAGGCCTTACTTCACATGCTACCCCTAGCAATGTGAACTTAGTAAGTTCCTTTTCTGGTAACGGGGACCCCCGCCCTCAGACCCTTGCAAGGGCAAACTGAGACAATATGCATAAACCTGTCTAGCCTCGTGCGCTATGTTAAAAGTTTCAGCAGCCGCCTTCCTGTCTACCTGCCTTCACTGAGGAGTGGGGCTGGAGGAAGAAGGTCTTGTCAGGGTGGTGCGGTATACTGAAGGAGGATGTAATGCTCCCAACAGCCGGTAGAGGGAGGCATTCAAGGAAGCCCCAAGTAGCAGCTAAGGACACCTAGACTTAAGAGAGTCTGGTTCCCCCATTCTCCCCACCTACAAGAGGCAAAGTTAAGAATGAGCAATGGGGCCAGTTTCTCGCCGTATTCCCAAGGGCAATTAGTTCTCCCTCTCTTTTAGTTATTTAGATGACAACTTGCGGGTAAGCAGAGCACCCGAGATTCCCCGGGCTCAGTCTCCCCATCGTGGAGCGACCCTGCTCCTGACCCACCACGGTGGGAGACCAATGACCCATGCAGAGAGAACTCTGAATGTTAGTGCCAACAGCTGGCAGGCCTGGAACTTCCATGTGGGTCCTGCGAAGCTCCGCGTGCCTCTCCACAGCGGGCCCAAAGAGCGCGTTTCTCTAGGCAACACTGCAAGCTGCAGATACTCCTAATGCTCAAGGGCAGCTGTGCACGATGCAGGGGACACGCGTCCCACTACGCACACCCTCCTACCTGGCTGCATGTGGGCAAGCTGTGCCCGGGAGGGTCTGTGACCTTCTCTTCCAGTTTCTTCTGAGGCTCGCTGTCATTTTTAAAGTATTTTCTGGGTGGAGGCTTGGGTTTGGAGGATGTCGGCTTTCTCACCAAAATCTCAAAAGATTTCTTCAGCCTCAGTGGTGGGTGGCTGTCTCTTTCCAGGCTCTCAGGAAGGGGCGGGCTCTCCTGATGAGGCCTGGATGGGACCCCGGGACACGGCTCTTGGTCCTGCCCTGGGGGCAGGCTGGGGCTGTGTGTGCATCCTTCCCTCTCAGAAGGTTGTGGCTCCGCACCTGCACTGCAGGGACTTCCCCCTGGTGACCCAGACATGTAGCTGCTGTCGCTGCTGGAGCGGACCATGATCTTCTGGGCCCTTCGATGTGGGGGTGCCGAGTGCTTCTCACGTTCCTTCTCCAAGGTGGGCCGCCCATGCCAGCTGCTCTCCAGCCTTTTGACACCTGCATGGGAAGCACAAGGAAACATCCTAGCTAAGCCCCCAGAAGACCAGACATCACTAGGGATTCAGGCGGCACTCTGAACATCCCACGGCTCGGTGGCGGGCAGGCACCTCAGACTTGGAGCCTGGCAGCCTTGGGTTTGGACTCCAATAAGTTTTCTAACTTGGAGTTGAGGAAATCATTCAACCTTTCTGAGCCTGCCAGGGACGGACACGGAGATGCACTATTCAGGCCACTCAACATTACTCATGTGCAAGAGCCCGGTGTCCCGGCTGCATGGAAACTGGTGGCCAGGTTTAGCTGTGAGCCTTTCCAGGGCTTTGCAGCTGCAGAGGGATGCCATACCAATATGGGAGCAGCCCAGTCTCGGCGGGCGGCTGGTGGAAGGGAGGGTGGCCTATGCAGTGCTAGCCATTGCTGCCAACTCGGGGTAACCTGAGTGAACCATGCCAACTGCAGGGCCCCAGGGCTGGCTGATTTCAGTTCCACCCGGCTCCACTCCTCTATTCCACTCCCTTGCAGAGGAGCTGACCCCCAGCTAACCTAAAAGACATCTTACACGCTACACTCTGCCTCAGCATCCTCTTCCTGGGAGGAGACTAACACTCCTCCACTTCGGCATGTGTAAAAGGGGCTGCAATTCTGATGTTGCTAGGCTTGCCTTGAAGTTCACTAGCAAAGGCGGAAAGCATGTGGCGGTGCTTTGAACCCCACATTTGAAGGGGTACCCTCTTTTTCCAACAAGAGAAGTGAAGTGAAGCCACAGCCCCACCCCCATCCCCGCACCTCCTTTTCCTTCCCATCACATACACCATGGTTTTCTGAACTGTGGCATCTACATAGCTCTAAGACACTGTTCTTTCTAGTGGCAAATGGTTGCAGATACCTCTCTCCTGAAACTGCAGCTCAAGGGACTGGGAGCCATGGAGACCTCGTCATTTGTGGGTTCATTTGGTGCAGTTAGGAGAGCCAAAAGGACCCTCATGAGAAAGCAGTAAAGCCAGCAGGATGTGATCCAAAACACACTTTAAAGGAGGAACTTTTTGCTCTACCTTGGTCAGAGGATAGCACGTCTCTATTTGAGAAACCTAAAACACTGAAGGAAGGCATGAAAGCTAACTCTCCCCTGCATCTAACCACGCCACCCCCACCACTGTAAACAGTGCGCTTGTGAGGGGCGGGGCAGGGGCTCCCTGTCAACTCCCCTGTGCTTCTGTACATCTGGGGTGGGTGGAGCCCTAAGTAGGACCCAGTGGAAACAAAGTATGGTCCTGCCATTTCCTCTGAACGTTTTCCCACACACTTCGGCCTCCTTGCCAACCTAAGTGTTAACTCTTCAGGTTGGCCTAGCACATGAGTGACCAGGCTAATGCCCAAAGGTAAACACAGGAACCACCTAAGAGAGCCAGGTCTGTGACCCCCTGGCCAGTTTCTTCATGTACTGGTCATGTGTCTTTGGCAAGGAGCCTCTCTTCCAGGGCCTTGCTTATTCTAGCAACATGTACATAAATATTGATCCAGGGATGTAGCAGAATAATGCATTAAGATTAATAAGGAATTTTCAATGTCTATATACAGATTAGGAATTGCAAGCTCAGGGCCTGCAGGGCCATTATGTGGGCAAGGCATTCTGGCAGATGAGGAGAGGAACTGAAATGACCGCAGAGCACCTGCCACATTTAAAACAATGCCAACCTTGTGCTTTGCACACAACGCAAAAATGAGAGCCAAATTTAACCTGCGAGCTCCTGTCTTTCAACCATCATCTGATGCCACGCATGCGTGCCATGGCGGTTCTCGTGCTGCTGAGGGTGAGTTAATGGCTGAACCCCAAGCTTTCTAAGGAGACAAAGATATTTCGCGTGAAGCCTCCCGACTCCCCTTACCTTCCAAGCTCCACTGGTGCCTGTCCTTTCCGAACTTGACGCCTTCCGCAGCCTGAGCCACGGCTTCCTTGAGCTGCTGTTCAGAAACCTGGAAAAGATCCATCACCGACTCAAGCGAGAAGTGGAAGCAGGTGCCACAGACTCCAAAGGCTGGACCTACCCTGCCCATGGCTTCTACTTTCCACTCTGCAAAGAGCTGACGACTTCAGCTTCTGGAAACACCCTGGGCACCAACCCTCCCCCAGGGTCTTCTGGGTGTCGTGTCATGTCCATCAATAAAGGCATTTCCATTGATCCCCCCTAGTTCTCCTTCTCCTCACTACTGTGAAACTCTAGGCAAAGTCACCATTTCATAGTCTACTTCTGAAAGCTATTCCCTTAGCAATGATGTCACCGTAGATTATCACAGTCATCACCATGGCCATTATAGGGCCTGTGCTATGCCTCACAAGCCATTAGTCCCTTCACAGTAATAGTTAAATGTGAGGGCCTGGCTCAGCACTTGAGAGCACTGGCTGCTCTTCCAGAAGACCAGGGCTGGACTCCCAACCCTCACATGGTGGCTAACAATTATTTGTAATTCCAGCCTCAGGAATATGACACCCTCTTCTGGCTTCCTTGTATATTGCATGGATGTAGTACACAGAAGCAGGCAAGCACCCATATGCATAAAAATAATACATAGATAGATGATAAATAGACGGATAGATAGATAGATAGATAGATAGATAGATAGATAGATAGATAGATAGATAGATAGATAGATAGATAAAGTGTGAGTCTAGGAATCAAGCAGACTTACACCCCATAGTAGTTTCTCCATCATCTCCACTTAGACACAGCTTAACCTTCTAAGCCTCAATTTCTTGGTCTATAAATTATAACAGTCAAAATCTTCACAGTGTGGAAAGAGGATATTTTACAAAATAAGTTATTGCTAACCTAAATTTGAGAAACAAAAGAGGAAAACAATAAAAAAAAATTTCCTAGGCTGGAGAGATGGCTCAGAAGTTAAGAGCCATCATTTAAAGTAAAGGACCAGAATTCAATTTCCAGCAGCCATGCTGGGCAGTTCATAACTGCCTACAGGGAATCCATTGCTTCTGGCCTCTGAGGGCACCTGCACTCACATGTACATACCCACTCACAGACACATCTACATACACATAATTTTGAACAGTAAAAATAAATTATATAAAAAAATCTAACACCAAAATTTTCAAGCATGCATTCTCAGACACAGTCAATAGACTGAAACAACAACTCTCAAGATGGGAAAGAATACTTGCAAATCTATCTAGTGACAAGTCAAAATCCAGAAGATAAAGAACAATAACAAAAGTCAAAATTTAAAAAATAAGTAAAAGATGTGGGTGGACATTTCTCTCAAGAAGATATATAAATGGTCAACAAACATGTGAAAAGATATTCAAGGCCACTAACTACTGTATAAAAATCTCAATCACAGAGAAATATCACTTGACACTCATTGAGACAGCTACTCAAACAAACAAACAAACAAACAAACAAGAACAGGTCTTGGGGCTGGAGAAAGGTCTCTGTGGTTAAGAGAGATGCTTGCTGCTCTTTCAGAGGACCAGAGTTTGGTTCCCAAACGACATTGAACAGATCCAGGGCATCAATGTCCTCTTCTGCCCTCTCCAGGTACTGTACGCGCGCGCGCGCGCGCGCGCGCGCGCGCACACACACACACACACACACACACACACCACATAAAAACATGACAGGGCTTGGCAATGGCATGGAGAAATTGGAACTCTTGTGCACTGTTGATGGGACCTGTAAAGTGGTTTATTGTCTATAGAAGACAGTATGAGAGTCCTTAAATAATTAAAAATAGAATTAGTAGATGACCACATCTGGGAATAGACACAAAAGGATAATAGATAGATAGGTAGATAGATAGATAGATAGATAGATAGATAGATAGATAGATAGATAGATAGATAGATAGATAGATAGGCAGGCAGGCAGACAAATAAGACCAGTGTGGTGGCTCATGCCTGCAATCTCAGCACTCAGGAGCATGAAGCAGGAGGATTGCTTCAAGTTTGAGGTCAGTTTGAGCCACATGGCGAGTGTCAGGCCAGCTTGAACTGCAGTATGAGACTCCATCTCAAACAAACAAGAAATTAAAAAGTATCTCAAAGCCATGTGTACGCTTCATGATCTTTCTTCCATTATTGCAATAGTCAAAGGTAGAAACAAGTAACTACCCATTGAAAGCTGGGTGCCCAAACAAAGTGCAGCATATGCATACAAGGGGTGATTAGTCAGCCTTAGAAAGGAAGGCGAACGGCATGGGTTGTGACATGGATAAACTTCAAGAGTGTAATGTAAATGATGTAAGGCTGTAACCAAAGGGCAAAACAAATCATGTCGTGGTTCTTGCTTATGTGGCATGTAGGGGGGATGTAGGCAACACAGAAAACAGAAGAGTGCTTACTAAGGCCTACGGGGAGGGAACTGTTTAATGGGTAGAGTTCAGGTTCTCAAGACAAAATTTGGCGGTGGTTGTACAACAGCATGGGTGGCCTTCACGCCACTGAACTACACCCCCGACTGCCTGCCCCTCTGTGACTCATAGGGTGGGCTCATTTTCCTTTCAAGCCTTGGTTTCCTCATTTGCGAATTGGAGCTTGACAAACATGACTGACACACACGGAGGAAAGGTTAAATAAGTGGCTATCCCTACATTCTCCAAGGTGATCTCGTGGGAGTGGCTATCCCTACGTTCTCCAAGGTGATCTCACCTATCTGTCGCCATGGCGTCAAGTCTCGAGTCTAGGTCCAGCCTGGATCTCACAGCAGCATCAGCCCTCGGTATAGCTACCTACAGAGTGTCTCCATCTGGACATCCCACAGACGTCTAAGCCCCATCATGTGACCCCCAACTCCTAGGCCATTGTCTCCTGTGCCAATCCCATAGTCATGTTCTGTCTCTTAACCCAAAGCTATAAGTATTTAGGAGCTACTGATGATTCTTCCCAATGAAGAATGGCATTGAATTCCTTCTTCTCCAGTCTCTTTCCAGGCCTTCCGTGCAGACCAGGGCCTCACCATCCATTCCTTTCTACACTCCTCCCACTCGACGCTGTTCAAAGGTTGGAACAATAAAATATGAACCTGTTACATCTGTAGCTACTGGCCTGTAGCTCCTCATCAGTGGTATCCAGAAAGGACATGGATGCATCAGCAGTGTGCAGACACTTCACAGTTCAATCCCAGACAACATCGGTTCTCACTCTGGTCTGGTCCACAAAACCTGCCATCCACTCTCCAGCTATGGCTGGTCCCTTCATACTCTGGCTTTGCACTTAGCGCTCCCACATGCTGGAATGACTTTCTACAGGCCCTGTCTAGAGAAATCTAAGCTCTAGCAAGCTCTGCTTTATTAAGCCCTCCTCTTCTGTGTGTCAGTCTATTTATTGAGGCCACCTGCTTATTCAGAACTCTGCACTGTAAGTTTGCTTTGTCTCTGAATCCTCATTGCTGAGCTCCGGATAGTCCCATTGTGAGTGTCCGTCAGATGCACACACAAATAGATCTCTTCCATTTGCTATATGGGACTCTAGAATTCTGTCTTCCTACCCCAAAACTTGTAACTTAGCTATAAGATTTTCCTATGTGGATAACAATTGCTTCTGTTGTCTAAGAGTTTGTCAGTGGGCCTCTGCTACAGAAATTTGTTCCCACGAATAGTCTGGACAGGTTTGGGGAAGTAGGGTTCAAATCCTAGCCAGGAACATCTCTGTTTCCATCCAGTTCTCACCTTGATTTTCATACTGAAAGAGAGAGCCTGGGCAGAGAAAAGCCCAGCAGCACATTACCTGTGGGTCTGGATGTCGGCTAACGATGATGGGAACTGGGCCAGGGTCACAGTGGCTCAGGATTGTATAGACTTCATTGAGGGTCATGCAGTGCACTGGAGAATCATTGATTTCCACAATCTCATCACCACACCTGCAAAAACACCCACAGGAGCCTCAAAAAAAAAAAAAAAAAAAAACAACCTAATACTATAACAGAAAGAGGGCCACCTCTCAGTAACCCACTCCTTGCCAGGCTGTTCATAACATCTTAGTGAGTAGCCTTTCTTTATCATTTAACCAAAGCTCAGAATGTGGTGGAACAAAGCAGCCATCTACTCCTGTCACTGTGGACCATAGAGTGGCCAGTGTTTCCTACCTGGAGCCGCCCAACATAGAAGTTCACCTGTCACTTCCCTCTCCTTCTCCCATTGACCTGGTCAAGATTGAAGTTGTGGTTTACCCTCCCTAGCCAATTAGCCAGGATGTAACTCATCACATTCTGGGCCTCAGTGTCCTCAGAAGTAGAGTGGCTAGCAGGAAGGACTGACTGGGCAGGGCGTGCTAAAGGTAAAGAAATGACGGAGGAGTACAGCAGAGGTCCTTGCAAAGGGAGTCAAGGACAGCAGCCAAGGGAGCTTATGTTCGTTCCAAGATAGGGCACCAGCTACTGTCAGCTGCTGTGCTTTAGATGGGTCTCCTTCAAAGGCCCTGAGAAGCGGTGAAAACTTTAGGAGCTGGGGCCCAGGGAGAGCCTTCTGGTTACTGGGGACGTGCCTTTGCAGGGGACAATGTGACTCTGCTCTCTCTTTTCGGAGTTCCAGCCTGGAGGTGAACACTAGATAAGATAGTATTGGATTAGATTGTTGATAAAAAATGATCCCAGCTAGTTTCATGTCAACTTGGCACAGGCTAAAATCATCTGAGAGGAGGGAGCCTCAATTGAGAAAATACCTCCAGAATATCAGGCTGTAGGCAAGCCTGAAGAGCATTTTCTTAATGATTGAGATTGAGATTGATGGTAGGGCCATCCCTGGGCTAGAGGTCTTGGGTTCTATAAGAAAGCAGGCTGAGCAAGCCATGAGAAACAAGCCAGTAAGCAGCACCCCTCCATGACCTCTGCATCAGCTCCTGCCTCCAGGTTCCTGCCCTGTTTGAGTTCCTGTCCTGACTTCCTTCAGTGATGTGGAAGCATAAGCAGAATAAACCCCTTCTTCCCCAAGTTACTTCTGGTCATGATGTTTCAACACAACAATAGAAACCCTAACTGAGACATGCACAACCCCTTCCCCCCATTCACAGATGGAGAAACTGAGGCATGAAAGATGAAACGACTTTCCTACTGCAACCCATATTGGAGACAGACACTTTGCTATAATGGGCCAACAGTAAATGCTTTATGTGTTGCAGCACATGCTATCTGTGTCACAAAAGCTCAATTCTGCCCTTGTGGGTGACAGCTGCAGCCACGAACTGCAAACAAGAACAGGTATGTGGCTCTGTTCAAATCAAACTTCAGTGGAAACAAGGGTGAAGGGCAGTCATTTTCAGGGTATCAGCAGGGTCAGAACGAGTCTCCTAATTCTGCATCCCCTGCTGTGGTCCCTTACTTCCTTCTGTGTTTCTGCTAAGCTGACCCCCTTATCTTGCCAAGATGATTCACGTTCTCTGGATGTCACTGAAGACCCCTGCCACGCAGCACGGAACAGTCCCCACCCCCACCGCGGGCCTCTGGGAGAGAGCAGAAGAGATCAAGCAATCACCCCAACTCTGCAGCTGAGTCCTCCAACCCTGCAGCTGGGTGCCCTGACCCTGAAGCCAGATCTCCCAGCCCTGCAGCTGGGCCCCTATCCTGCCGCTGGGTCTCAAGCACAGTAGCAGTGGTTCTCCTGCAGAGGGCAGCACAGATCTGTTTCCAGCTCAGAACTTCTCTTCAGACACCACCTGAAGTGGGCTTACCTTCCTACACTGCAATCACAAGGGAAAAAATTAAAAATGGGGCAAAAGTGTCCCCTTCCTGCTTAGCAAAAGTGTCCTTGTGAAAGATGCAACTGTACCACTGGCAGATGTTAGAATGATTGTGAAAGTATTCTAACAGGTTAACTGAGGTAACGCTCTCTACCCAATCAGACCACTTACTGAAGGCAGACATTCTTTGTAGAGAGGTGTGGCTTCAGTAGCTATCTGAAATTGTTTTGCTTCTCTTGGCAAGGACATGCATGCACACAGCTGGCTTACTTAAAACACTGGGGTTTGCACAAAGAACTCACAGGTAAACCTCATGGTCATCTGTGACACCATGAATTCTGTGTCAGTCGAGTCTGAATTAAAGTTAGCTTCCTTCCCGTTTTCTGTTGCACTCTGATGTTCTCAGAGGCCATGCTTCTTAAACTGCAACCTGCATACACATTTATGGGGACTCGGTAACACTGGACTTAGTCAACAGCTCCGGTGTGGGGCTGCTGAGATTTTTGTATCCTGCCCTCTTTCCCTATGCCCGGGTGATTGACGTGCCTGCTGCTGTGGTACAACTGAGTCAAGCCTGAATCATTCACCATTTCTCCTGAGGTCAACCTCGGCTACTCCTAAAGGATGTCTTTTCTGCTCTACGCCAGGGGTCTATTCAGAAAGAGAAAGGAGGACCCACCGCAATCGTCCATCCAGATGCGCCACAGATCCTGGTGACAGCGTGTGGACGAAGATGCCCGAGATGCATTGGAAGTAGGGGATGCTGCACAGGCCAATCCCCAGGCCAACACCAGCCTCTGCAATGCAGAATGGGGGAAAAGGGGGAGATGTGAGCTTTCCTGAGGGTGGGGGTAGGAGCCTATTAGATGCCTCTGACACCTGGCTAGGCAAGTGTCCCTGTCATGACACTCCTCCTGCCCCTGTGTGTGAAGTGTCACTGTGCACAGGGGCCATTTAGGGACCAAGTGATGGCCAACGCAGGCAGTGACGAGGGTGTGTAGTACGGTCAAGTGGAGAAACACTAGGAAATGAGAGAGGGGAGGCTGCCAGAAGGAGGAAAGAGGAAGTGGGTGGAAGGGAGGAGACAGTGATGAGTATTATGCAGGAAGTGAAGGGGAAATGTGCTGGAAAGTGGCAGGATGCCCCTTTCGGGCCTCATTTGATAATTAGTAACAATTAGGACAATTAGTACAAATGCCTACATTTGGTGTAAACCACAGATGACAAAGAAGAGCCAGGGTGAGGAGATGGGGCGGGGCACTGGGTAGCAGAACCAGCCCAGGCAGAGGCTGGAGGCTCGGAGGAGTGTGACTTGCTATTGTTGTTGGTCCAGAAAGGCCAGTGTGGGCAGAACACCGGCAGGCATGGGGAGAGTGGGATGAGGTGGCACAGGGCAGGGATCAAGGGCCAGACTTAATAAGTGTTGTATGCACAGGCGTGCAGAAGCAAACACTGTTTAACTCAGAGGAAATGACTTGGGACAGTTGGGATGAGGAAGCGGCACAATCTAACACCTGTCTCTATATGGAGAAATAACTATGGATGGTTAAGAATAAAAGCTCAGAGGTCATTGGGAACGTCCAGTGGGTAAAGAGGGTGGTGGAGGGAGAAACGGAAGTGCATGGAATATATTCCAAAGGATGAAATAAAAGGATTGGATCAATAAAATATCTCAAAGGCCGTCTTAAATTGGGTGACTGGTGGGTAACAATCCTGCTATCAAACAGGAAAGTCTGGGCAGGACCAGACCTGTGAAGTTCTGCCCCACAGGCACCCACGATGCCCTTGAAGGTGATTGGGAAGATGCGAGAAGAGGAGGGTTGTGTGGGGAGCCTGGGTCCAGATAAACAGGAATGATGTCAGGGCTGTGGGGACCTCCAGCATGGGAGGGGAAACAGAGGGTTTACTAGATTGGCAAGGCCCTGGAAACAAGAATTGGCAGCTAAGAAGGACAACTAGAGGTCCAGGGAGTAGGAAGGAGAAAGCCTCCTCTGGGTTTTCTTTAGGCACACACAGCTTACAAAAGACTCTGCATCTTCACCTTTCAATGTTGGGAGACCAACAGCTCCATAGAGATGGATGCTGTGGGTCATCGTTATCCAAAAAGGTGGGCTGTGACATGCACTGTGCAGAGAGGTCAGAGTCATTCCCGGCATCCAGGTCTCCTAACCAGAGCAAGGCTCTTTGGCCTCATGGGCGTCTGTCATTCATTGATCCATGAGATTTACCCCCAAAGAAGGCTGAAATGATCTGGGGGCAGAGGCTAAGACCCGGCTGTTTAAGTGAGTCGGCGGTGTTTCTAGTGTAAGCTGTCAGCAGGGGCAGCACGTTGAGGCCATGCCTCCCTCACCCACACACCATGCCAGGCCTGCTCCGTGGACTTCAGCGCAGGGGCCCTACTGGCAATGGCCACTGTGTATTTGCAGCAGCGATGCCTGAAGGCTCAACAAGCTCATGGTCCAGCAGAGGGGCTAAGATGTACATGAGGCAAGGAATGCATCCTCTGCCCCCCATCTCCACACACGTTGCTCCACACACATCCCTTCTTCTGGTTTCCCAGCCTCTTCCTGAAACCCCTTTCTTCCTCCCCCTCTTCCATTTGCCTGCCTTGCACCAGCAATGCTGGCCTTCTCTTCATTCCCAGAACGCTTGCTTGTCACTGTGCTGGGAGCCCAGCTCTGCCCCTGACAGTGTCCCTTGTCCTTCCAGTCCCAGCTCAGCTGCACTTTGGCAGAGCTGGCCTCCAGAGCCTTCTAGAATTAGCCATCCACCTAGGGTCACAGAGGGAACGGCTGTGGATCCCTGAATGTCAGCTTGATTAAAAAAAAACAAACAAACAAAATGGCTGTTCTCTTGCAAAAACAAGAAAATGGACCCAGAGAGGGTCAGTGAGCTGCTCCAAGGTCTCAGGATATTAGCTGCAGAGTTCAGGGTCTGGCCCCTTTCTCTCTCTCTCTCTCTCTCTCTCTCTCTCTCTCTCTCTCTCTCTCTCTCTCTCTCTCTCTCTCTCTCTCTGTGTGTGTGTGTGTGTGTGTGTGTGGACGCACATGTGCATGCATGTGTAGTTCCCTGTTATGTGCTTGCTGACTGTCTCATCAAAAGACGTTGTCTGGGCTTGGACAACACAAATAAGCTAGAAACAGGATGTGTGGCGGTGAGATGCGGCTCAGCCAGTGACAGTAACTATCCCTAAGCCTCAAGAGCTGAGTTCAGTGGTCAGAACCTACGTTGAGACAGAGAGAATCTCAACTCCCACTGGTTGTTCTCTGTGTGGCGTGTGCATAAACACAAGCACACATTAAGCAAGAGGAAAGGAAGCGGGGGTGGGGGGAGGGAGGGGAGGAAGGAAGGAGGGGGAGCCCTGATGTCAGGCCCAGCTGAACAGACAGAACATGTGCTAGTCAGGCTCTTCCATGCTGCTTGCCCAGGACGGCAGTGGGCAAAGGCTGGCACAGCGCTCGCACCTTTCTTCAGAGACACCTCCACCATGATTCTGTAGTTGGGCTTGGCGGTGCTGGCAGGGGAGGCTGGGCCCTCCAGGGAGAAGGGGCTGCTGTCCTGGGCACCGCACGTGCTGGAGCTCAGGGAGCGGCACAGAGGCGGTGACACGTGGCTGCAGAGCGGCGGGGGCGCCGTCAGGCGGGTCCTCACGGTCAGGGTCAGCAGCCCCTTCTTGGCTTGCTGGAAAAGAGCGACAGCATTTGGAGCAGTTCTCAGACAGGTGACAAAAACAGATGGCCCGTAACAATGACGGATGTCCCCCAAGGAAGCACAGGTGTGTGTACATGCATAGTATACAGACATGTGACTAGTTACACAGGACGCGTACGTACATATACACCCAGAGCATACGTGTGATATGACATGTGACGTGGGTGCTTAGCCCAGGCAGACTCTTGAATTGAACTAACTGGATGGAGATGCAAAACGGCTTTAGTGATTTTAAAAACTCAAAACACGCTGGGCGTGGTGTTTTAATCCCAGCACCTTTAATCCCAGCACCGGGGAGGCAGAGGCAGGAGGATCTCTGAGTTCAAGGCTAGCCTGGTCTACAGAACAAGTTCCAAGACAGCCTGAGCTACTCAGAGAAACCCTGTCTCTATCCCCTCTCAAAAAAAAAAAAAAAAAAAAAAAAAAAAAACCTCAAAACACATGATAAACTACTATTATAAATACATGGAGTGTTTTGAGACAGTTTTGTAAGTCTTTAGTACTTCGAATGTTCTGATTCTACTAACATTTGTAGAAGAATTTCCTTAATGTGCCCAAGGGCAGCATCAGCTAGGCAAAGGTTAGGTCCCTGCAAAGGACCAATTTTTAATTGTGTGGCTTGGAGGAAGCAGTTGATGCTGGGTTTGGTTTCATTGCCTGAAGGCCCCAGACCGTGGACAGAGGCTGAAAAGTCACCTTGAACTTCTGCAAAGCCTCCTGGTGTGTTAGGCCAGCCATTGATTCACCATTGAGCTCCAGAATTTCATCGCCTGTTGAGAGACAGAAAAGCAGTAGCTGACAAGCTCTATTCGGGCTTGTGGAATATACTCGCGGCCTCGTGCCCTGTCCCGATTTGTGCCTTCCGAGGCTAGCCCGTGGCCTTTAGGGTTCACCACGCTTGAGCAGTGCCTGGGCCACCGATCACCAAGTACCAACTTTGCCACTCGGATTTAACAGTGTTTCCTGGCAGCTTGGCATAACTGGTCTTTTTTAGCTCAGATACTGTTTTATCCAATGTGTGTATGTGTTAGAAACTGAGGCTGGGGAGCAGCTCAGAATGGAGGGCCTCTGCAACCAAAGGAACCGACAACAGAGCTGAACCCCAGTCACCAGAAGACTTCATGGGACTGAGAACACACACACAGTAAAAGTATTTAAAACTACTCCAGGCATGGAATCTCAACACTCAGGAAGCACAGACCACAGAATCACCAGAAGTTGGAGGCCAGCCTGGGCTACTTATTGAGTCCGAGGCTAGTCAGGGCTACAAAACAAACAGAATCGGAACGTAATTAAATGTGTGCTGGGAAAGGGATAGGCAAAAATCAAAACTGCAGAATGCCCCCTCTTAATTCCTCTGGGGCTGGCTCTAAGTGATTACAATATCTGTCCCCAAAGGCCAAATAAGCCAGTTCTGGGCCTGTCTTGTCGTGTCCTCATTTGGCCGTATCTGGTGAACATTGATGAGCCTAGGTTGTGCCAAATCTATTTTGCACAATCGTTTTTGGGAAGGAGAAGAAAAACAAATCATTAGTGGCTTTGATCTGTGCAGCAAGCCTGTCATAACCAGCGTATTCCCCCAGAGTCGGTTTGAGAAAGCCACTTTTGAAAACAATTAGGCCAATTATTTGAGGCTCGAGCCAGGAATTGACTGGTTGGAATTTTCTGTTTTTATTGTTGTTATTAACTAAGGGAGACAAATCCCCTGCCCTCCCTCAAAAAAAATCGAGGGTTTCCAAAAAAGTACAAAAGTAACAGAACACCAAAGCACACACCCTGGATTCCGGCCCACTTCCCTTCTCTGGCTCCTGTTCTTCGTCTTGACTCGGCTGTTCCTCTAGACCTGCTCTCGGTCCCTTTCCCTCCTCTTCCTCTTCTTCCTCTACACCTTTCTTGTTCTTTAATTCACCCAGTCTCCTCTTTGCCCAAATCTCCCTTGAAGGGCAAGCACAGTTCAGTGGCCTGCCAGACAGCGCCATCTAGTGCTCATCCAGGCACATCGCCCTCCTGCAGTTAACTTCCTCAGCCATTTCCTCTTCTCTTCCCCCTTGGCCTCCTCTTCCTTTCCTCCAGTGGACAGGAAACTGGAAATCTTCACGTGTCCCCATTATTCACGTACTGCCTCTTCCCAGGCTTTGTCCATTCTCATTGACTCGAGACCTCTGGAAGGGTTCCTGTTCCAGACAGCCTTAAGAACAGGCCTCCCGTGCCAGCCTCTGAACGTCTCCTCTGCTTCCTGCCAGCCCACTGTATCTATACATTGCTTCCTGACTCACCCAAGACCTCTCTATCCAGTGCCTCGCCAAGGATAAATGCAAAACCTCCCACTGCCCAAATCTGCACAGTGCTTGGGTTGGCAGTGTTTTCTGTAAAGAGCTGGATAGTAAATATTTAAGTCTTTGCAAGTCATACCGTTTCTGTTATGATGACTCAACACAGGGTTGGAACATCAAGGCAGCCATGGCCTCATATGAAAGAACATGGCTGAAATTTGAACCCTATTATAATGTGCACATATCACAAAGAATCAAGATAGAATGCTTTTCAAATTACATTTTATTAATTTTGTGGGGGGGCATTGTTTGAGGGTTTTGTTTAATTTTGTTTGTTTTTCTTTTCTGAGAAAGGGTGTCTGTGTGTAGCCCTGGCTGTCCTGGAACTTGCTCTATAGACAGGCTGACCTCGAACTCACAGAAATCCACCTGCCTCTGCCTCCCGTGTTTAAAGGCATTTGCCACAACCATCCAACAGTAAATTTTTTAATGTACTTTTAAAAAATTAATTGATTGAAGACTGATGATTGATTGATTGATGTGTATAGGTCTTTTGCTTGCATGTATATCAGTGCTCCACACGTGTGCCTGGTACCCTCAGAGGCCAGAAGAGGGCATCAGATTCCCCGGAACTGGAGTTACAGATGGGTGTGAGCCACTGTGTGGGTGCTGGGAATCAAATTCCAGTGTTCTGGAAGAGCAGCCAGTGCTCGGAATCACAGAGCCATCTCTCCAGCCCCTGATAGAACTGTTTCAATCATTCAGAGAGGTAGAGGCCTTCCTTTGTTGTGATATAGGCCTGACCTCTGGGATTATAGTGTCCTCACTGTCCCCTAGATAATTCAGGATGCCACAGTGGGTGGACTTCCAGCCTGGCTTGCAGACATTGCTCTGACAAGGAAGAAATCCCTCTCTTCTCTCCTCCCCTCCCTACCCCTCCCCTCCCCTCTCCTCTCCTCCCCTCCCCTCTCCTCTCCTCTCCTCTCCTCTCCTCTCCTCTCCTCTCCTCTCCTCTTCTCTTCACTACTTGTCCTTGAAATTTGTCCCCTGACTGAAATCCAGAGATCCCTTTGGACCAAGCTGGTCGCCCAACAGTCCCAACACAGACTTGAGGTGAGGTGGAGCAGGGCTCTGGCAGCTCTGTCCCCAGGCCTCTCCTCACTCAGAGGGAGCTTCTGTCCACTGAAGATATGAAGAGAACTTGGAGGAAGGGGCTGGAAGAAGGAAGGCCAGTGGGGGAGCCATTCACAGTTCAAAAGAGGGGTTCTGTCTGGTTTTCTTTGTATAAAGCCCCCCCCAAAAGATGCCTCTTTGTTGAAGATGCTGCAGAATGGCTGGCTGTTTAGAACTGTCTCACTGTGGAGAGTAGGGATGTTGCAGATCATTATTTTAGGCTATCTATGGTTGCCTTAATAGTCATGTATCGCTCTCCATCTTTGTATCTGACCTAGCATCTTTCAGACTACTGGGTAGAATCTTTTCTAATGTATTAACTCAGCAGATCACTACTGCCCACCAACGTAAAAGCTAGGAATGCTGTTATATGTCCTCTATAACCTAGAGCAGAATTTACCCATTTCACCATACCCCACCTGCCTGGTGTTCCCAATGCTCCATGTGAAGAGGCCTTGACTTTTGGCTTCTTTTCATTCTATGATCAGAAAAGACTTCACAGGATCCCTTTTACAAAGTGCTTTGGCAATCTAGATGTATGTTCCTAGGCCATGGTCACTCATAGAAAGCTCAGAATAAACTTGGTCTTATTCCCACCGGTGTAAGAACTGTGGTTTGTGCCAATGTACCTGTATTTCTAGAGCCCAGAGCAGCAGTTCTCAACTGTGGGCTGCAACCTCTTGGGGGAGGCAAACGACTCTTTTACCAAGTTCACTTAAGACCATCGGAAAACACAGGTGTTTACATTACAATTCATAACAGTAGTAAGTTATGTAGCCGCACAATAATTTTATGGTTGGGGTCACCACAACATGGGGAACTGTATTAGAGGGTCACAGCATTAGGAAGGTTGAGAACCACTGGCCTAGAGCTTCCTGGAACTCTGAGAATTGTACCCACTCATCGGTCAGAAATGCTGGACCTGGTGTCCCGTGGTTTCATGTGGAGCAGGGCAGGGAAGATGAAGGAGAAGGGGTATCAGTGAGCTAGAAACTGAACAGGGACACTGGAAATGAAAGAATGGAGTCAACCAAGAACAAAGGCTTCATCCCAGGCTAACAAAAGAACCAGGGGGAGCTGCTCCTCCTGGGAATGATAATCTGGCCATCACTATGATGGCGCCCTTGAGGGGAGAAGTTTCCCTCTAGAGAAGTACACCTCCCTGCCCACCACCACCACCACCACCACCACAAAAGTGTCCTCTGGAAGCCCAAGATACACTTTAAACTTTCAGCATCTTCTGTGCCCTGGCAGCTCCGGACTGTGCTTTTGCCCTCTCTGCTTGCCACACCCCGAGGGATGGAAACCTACCTTCCTGTAGCCGTCCATCAGCAGCAGCTGCGCCCCCTGCAAAGATGCTCTTCACGTAAATCCCAATGGGGCCGTAAATGCTGTCCTTTCCCCCAACAATGCTGAAGCCCAGGCCCTGGGGAGAGAAGAGAGGGCTAGGTGTAGAAAAGTCCAGCTGTTTCTGGGACTGATATTTTTCTATGGACCTGCCCAAGTCCTGAAGAAAGGAATCAGGGAGGAGACAAAGTCCCTAGAGTCCCAGGGGGTCTCAGAGATTAACCAAGCAAGGCCAGGAAAAGCAGTTTGTAGCCAGTTTGGGCTATGGAGTATCGGAGGCTGGCCCACAAAGCTGACAGATGGAAGTTGGGTAGAGACTAGTACCTCACTTTCTCCACCTGACTATTTTCATCCAATCACCTCCTCCTTCTGATGCTCAAACATTGTTGTAAAAAAATATATATTGTAAAATAAGGTTATATAATTCACAGGCTGTACTTGAAAATAAAATACAACACCCAGAAACATCAAGGAGACATTAATGGCATTAATAGTAACAGCTTATGCGATGGAAATCATCCTTCTTGTTACCAGAGGCCCCGTGTTCCCCTCCATTCTGCATCTATCCTGTCCCCTGACTAAAGACACAAGTCGCCTGCTCTTCTGACAGGTGCTGTCCTCCCTGTAATTATTTCTAGGTTGTTCTCAGGAGCCAACCAGCACATCCTAGGATTATGTTGGTGGCACCAGGAGAAGCCGGGGTTCAGCAGACAGCCTCAGCTGTGGGAACAGCCACAACACAGTCAAGGTAGGTCTGATGCAGAACTGCCCCGTGGAAGGTAAGGATGATGTCTACAGCCGGAAGAGAGGGAAGAGGGGGTCTGGCTTCCCCTGAAGACTTGCCAGGAGATTAAAGCGACAATCTGGACGGGGCTTAGGTAGCAGCAAAGGGAACAGCTCCATTTGTTATGTTGAAGACGGAGGATCTCTGTAATTCCCAGATAAACTGAGTTTGATCTCAGGGAACTCCCTTTTTGACTGTGAGCTGCTAAAAGTTAGTGAATCTCACTTTTCAGTGACTGGCCTTAGACAAGTGCTCAAGACACCAATGGTGTAGACTCATGCAGGTCTTTTGGTTCAATTCAGAAGCATCTAAGTGGGCCTGGGGGCTCGGCTCCTACACAACTCTTTAAAGTGATGGTTGCCACTGGTGATGGCATCACTATTTATCAATTGTTCATCTCAGACCCACAGCCCTAGGAGCCCACACGGAAACAAAAGTATCAGTGGTGAGAGAGCACCCCAGTGTCTCTTGTGTTCACCTCAAAACATGCTACCTTATCCCTGGAGCTTTGTATTGGGTACCTTCTTGGTCGCTGTGACCAAATGCCCGGCTTGTTAGTCAGAAAGTGGGACTGTCCAGAGAGAGCCTCACTGCCCATGATTCTCCCTTTGGCTTGAGGGGCCTTCTTTGCATTCCCTGCTTGTCCTCCAGGAGTGAGAAGGAACAGATGACAGACGGAAAGACGACTCCAGGTATGTGGTGAGTACCCTCCCTAGAACACAGTGGCCTTGAAGCCCTTACCTCACCTCGACTGAGATGTATTTGGGTAGGTTAAATAAGCCCACCGTTCATCTGAACAGCTGGGGGGTTTAAACTGGTTTGAAAATGTGGTAGCAGCTGCCTGTGTCTGTCCTAGTTATTTTAGGCATGAGCAAGTCTGTTCCAGTTTGGATGTGAAATGTCTGAGTGCTTTGTCCTCAACTGGTAGGGTTGTTTGGGGAGATGGTGGTACATTTAGAAAGCAAGGCCTACCTGGAGGAAGTAGGTCATTGGAAGGTAGGCAATAGAATGTGTGGCCTGACCCCACTTCCTACTCAGCCTCTGTTTCCGGAACCACTGAGATATGAGCAAGGAGCCTCATGCTCCTGACACCAGAGGCGAGGGCAGCTTCTGCTGTGGTGCCTTACCTATGGCAATGGACCAGGCACTCAAACCATCTGCCTGGACACTTCCTCCCTTAAGCCATTTCTTGTCAGGCATTTGGTCAAGGCCACCAGAAAGGTGTCCAATACAAAGCCCCAAGCGTGGGGTGAGCACAGGAGATCCTGGGGATTGTTCTCTCACTGCTCACACTTTGGTTCCCTCTATTGATACTTCACAGCCATGGGGTAGACATAGTATGCTGTGCCATCATCTATACAAAGCAGAGTCCATTCGGGCTCTTCAGGATGCTCCGACAGAGGCCAGGACATCTGTGGCCATCGAATGACTTGTACGGAACAGGGTGCATAGAGTTTGGAAAATTTGTGTTTGAGTCCAACTTTCTTCTGCCTGAATGTGGAGGTGAAATTCATTCCCATAAATCTACATAAGGGATTTTAATGTATGTATCAAGCAATACGATAGGGAATATCATGTCAAGGCGGAATAGGAAACAAGCTTGGAGAGTGCTCAAGGGGAGCACTGTGGTGTCCTCAGAGAGGAAATGATCACTTGGTGGAACTGGAAGAATCGGTGTTGCTTGAACTCAGCGGGTGCTCGTGAGCTTGTGTTTGGCTCTCTGCTGCACTCTGTGTTACACAGCCCTGTTCCCACTCCACCTCAGAGCAACAGCTCCTGGAGGAGAACGCTGCACCAGGGCTTCCTGTTGGTAATGATCTGTGCTCACCTTTGCTTGGCCCTTCATCAGCACGATGTTGGAGATGACTGAAGCCTGCAGACCCCCAGACAGCTGCCCGAGCTGAGCTGTGCTCAGTGACCGAGTTGGTCTGGCAGTGCCCTGTAATGAAGAACCCGAGAGGGCAGGAATGAGCCACCTGTGACATCCGCCAAGGAGAAGAGCCCCACCCTCTATCTCCAAGGGTCAGCAGGATAAGCGCTGGAAGGTGATTTCTGGGATGCCATTCAGATTCTGGTGGCTTGGACAGGAAGCTTTGCTCGAGGTGACCTGGTGGCAGAGCAGCAAGCCAAGGCTCACACAGGCTTGTGAAGGTTGTAAGCCAGGGGTAATAATACACAGACCACACTGCCCCCAGAAAAAAACCCTACAGGCCAGGCAAGACCTTCAGCTGAGTTAGAGACATCACTGTAAACTGTTCAGCTCAAAGCATGTATACCAAAAGCTCTGCTTGTCCCAGGCCCAGTGCAGTAGCCATGAAATCTAGACCCCAAAGACTCAAAAGGAGACTATGAATTCCAGGGGAGACAGATGGAGGCTAGCCAGCTGCATCAAAGAGGGTGTCAACCAAGAGCAGTTTTGTGTCCCAGAGCCCCAGTGGGTAGCAGCGTGGCTTAGTGGTGATGCTGATACTTTGGAAGCCACATCCGTGTCCCAGATTGTTCTCCTGGCTCTGCCGGTTATCAACTGATGATCTTGGAGAAGTGACTTAGTCCCTCTGTGCCTCCGTTTCCTCCAGTAAAAGATGCATGGCTTCAAGGAATAGTTAACTGTGCTAACCATGCAGGTGCTTAGGGCAGGACGTCACCTCCGGGAAGTGCCTATACATCCTTCCTTTGCTATGCGCTGCTGTAACTACTGTGCTGCTTTGCTATGTGTCTGTGGCCTGGGAACACCCTAGCGCTTCCTATCTGGCCACCAAGCCAGCACGTGAGCCGAGAGTGTGTAAGGGGGCTCCAGGATCCCTGCTCACGAAGATCTGGTGTTGCAAGGTGAGGCGCATCCATAACTAGCCTGTAGGGAACCTGGAGTCAATTTGGGCTTCAGGACCATCACTCTCTAAAGAAACAGCTCATCTTCCTCTACTCCCTCCGTCCTCTGCCCCCCCCCCACCGCTGCTGCTGTTCCCTTCCCTCTTCATACTTGGTTAGGTGATCTACCCGAAGTTACTACAATATCCCAGGCTTTGCATCCATAAGCTCCACCCAAGGCTGTCCCTCCCCCTACCCCAGAAACAACCCTTCTGGAATCCTGCCTTGGAAGCCTCTATGCAGTTAACTTATCAATGTCACTGGCAAGAGATGGTGTCCAGTCAAACATTATTCCCTCTCTCTCTCTCTCTCTCTCTCTCTCTCTCTCTCTCTCTCTCTCTCTCTCTCTCTCTCTCTCTCTCTCTCTCAACTTGTCCTCTGACCTCCACATGCAGGCTGCTGCACTCCCACCACCCCCACACAAAAATACACAGACACTCACAAATTGTTACACGCCAGTATTATAGATAATAATAAATTCTTCAGTTTGTCAATGCCATTTCCCCAGTCCTCTCACTTCAGAGTTATTGTGCAGGTGAAATTGAGGGATGCTTGGGAAGCTTTAGTTGAGCTGGGGAACAGGGTGTGTGTGTGTGTGGGGGGGGGGTGTCTCTATGGGCTCCTAACAGTGCAGAAGTGACATGTACCTGGCACAAGGGGGCGCTTGACAGGCAGACCTTCCTAAGTGATTCTTGCCTAGCGGGGTGCTTTAGCCATCTAAGCAAGCTCTCTGCCGGCTGTGGGCAGAAAAGCACCACTGTGGCCATTTCACAGCCTCCTGTTCCACATCCCCCCACGCCAGCTCCGCGCCCCTCCCCTCCATTTTACCGAAGCTGGGTAGTCCAGTTGTTGAGAGAGAGACTTCCTGTTGCTGCAGAGAGAGTACGGCTGCCGGTCGGTGGGAGCCGCAGATTTCTTCGTCACAGGGAAATCGATTTCTCCGGTGCAATAGGGATTCACACCTGAACAGAGAGGGAAGTGGGAAAGAAGCAGGAAGACATCATTTGTGTGCACCCAGACATCAAGCGTGTGACAAAGAACATACCCAGCCTCGACCACCAACCACCAGGCCTTCCTGAGGCGAGGGTCCGAGGGGCCAGAAACCATCCAGCGCCCAGGACGGTTGGTGCGGCCCTCGAGGCTGTGGAAGACACAGCATCACTCTAACTCTCTTCATCCATGAATTTGGTGCTGCAGGGTGCAACAGAATTCTTCACCAGAGTGGGCCCCCATTGCACCCCTGTCCAACTCAACAAGAGGTGACAGGGGTCTTCTGCATGCCACATCATGCTTGTAGTCCAGACTGCCCGGGGTTTTCAATCCCAACACAGGGGCAGGAGGCAGCACAAAGGTTCCTGGGATAGGAACTGAGCCAGGGGCCAAGCAGGGAGCCAACGAGTGACCACATGGGGAGACTTGGCAGCGAGAGGGTGGGCCCGTGGGGTCCTCCCATGCAGACCCCTTCCTGCCCTTACACACCCCTCACACAGGCAGAGGGCCCAGGAGTACTCCTGTCTCCCATGTACACACCTCACACAGGTGAACAACTTGAATCTTTGGGGATTTGTGGAAATACAAACTATTAGCTCCCTGGTCTGTGTGGCATCCCAGCCTTCCTGTCTTTCACCCAGCTCCACCACCACCCACCACCACTCACCACCACCACTCACCACCACCACTCACCACCACCACTCACCACCACCACTCACCACCACCACCACTCACCACCACCACCACCACCACCACTCACCACCACCACCACCCACCACCACTCACCACCCACCACCACTACTCACCACCACCACCACCACCACCACTCACCACCACTCACCACCACTCACCACCACCACTCACCACCACCACCCACCACTCACTCCCACCACTCACCACCACCATTCACCACCACCACTCACTCCCACCACCCACCACCACCACCCACTACCACTCACTCCCACCACTCACCACCCACCACCACTACTCACCACCACCACCACCACCACCTCTCACCACCACTCACTCCCGCCACTCACCACCACCACTCACCACCCACCACTCACCACCACCACCACCACTCACCACCACCACCCACCACCACTCACTCCCACCACTCACCACCCACCACCACTACTCACCACCACCACCACCTCTCACCACCACTCACTCCCACCACTCACCACCACCACCACCGCCACTCACCACTACCACCACCCACCACCACCACCACTCACCTCCACTCACTCCCACCATTCACCACCACCACTCACCACCACCACTCACCACTCACTCCCACCATTCACCACCACCACTCACCACTCACCACCATCCACCACCCACCACCACCACTCACCCCCACCACTCACCACTCACCACTCACCACTCACCACCCACCCCTGGACTCTCACAGTCAATTTGAAAACCTTTGGGGTTGACAGACTTAACCCCCTGATGTCTGGAGCTGCCCAGCTGAGACACAAAGTTAGCTGCACAGGCCATTTAAATCTGTCCAGTAGCCACACTGAAAAATTAAGAGGAGGACCAGGCGTAGTGGTACACACCTGTCATCCCAGCCCTCACAAAGGTAGGGACGGTAGGGTCAGGAGTTCAAGAACATCCTCTACCACATAGTAAGTTGGTAAAAGAACCTAGGGTGTCTGAGATCCTGTCTCAAAGAAAACAAAAATCTAAATAAAACAAAAGGAAAAAAAAAAGAGAGTTCCAGGCTAGCCTGGCCTACACGGTATGAGCCTGTCTCAAAGCAAAATAGGTAAATAATAATAATGAATAATTAATAATAATAATAACTAAAAGGAAATGATTGTGGTTGGTTTAATTATATTAATATATTTTATTCTGTCCACTATGTCTAATCTGGGTCCATTCAACGTGTAAACAATATGTAAAAATATTAACAAGACATTCATGTTCTATTTTTCCTCATACTTAGTCTTCATCTGGGCATGCCCTCTAAAAATTTCTGTGTTCTCCACAGAGAGCAGCCATGTGCTCAGGAGCCATGTGTGGCCAGTGCATGGGCAGCAGGGTTCCAGAGGCCCATCAAGGAACAAGGTTTTCCCAGCTTGAGAAAGTGGAGAGACATTTGTGTGGAGCCCAACCTCCCATCCCAAGGAAAAAGTGACATCGGTGGTGGCTCACAGGATGTGAAAGACAGATTAAGGTTGGGATTTCCTTTCTTCAGGGGCGGAGAATGGGAAAGACCTGTCTATAGACTAAAGAGAGGAAGTGACTAGTGAGGGCAGGTTCAGAATGAGACTCCCCGAGGAGGATGTCAGATGTAAAAAAGATAAGGGACAGAGGTCGAGGCACCATGGAAACGGGGAGATTTAGGTTCTTCAGTGCTCCGGAAATAGCTGGGAAAACCACCTGCAATAGCAGTTACTTCCAGAAGTCCCTTCAGAAGGAGTCACTGGTCCTCTGTAACTTGCAAGGACCAATTGCTCCCAGATGGGCCAGGAGGGAGCAGCGTGGGGAAGACAGGATGCAGGACTTCGGATTAGAACTGGTAGGAAGCCAGAGGTCACCTGTTCCTAACCCGCCCAGGCACCACATTTATGTGAGTGTTCAGCAGGAATGCAGCTCACACAAGGCTCCTGACCCACTGATGGGGACTAAGACAACCCTCCTGGTGATGCAACCATCCTATCATAGGCTTTGGGGAGCCCCGATCTGCTCCTTACTTATAAGTGAGCAAACAGATCAAGGGCTTCATAGCAATTAATAAGTCTAGAGCATAACCCAGACCTCTGGGTCCTGTGGCTTCTGCCCACTGTGATGCCCTCTACTGGATGAAAGAGAGGAAGTGAGATAAGGACAAATAAATAGGCTGCCATTTGGAATGAGTGACAGCAGATAGACGACAGAGCCCTGGGCAAGCCAGTGCAAGGTGCTGAGGCCATGCTGAGCTGGGCTCTGCCCTGCCTGACCTGGCAGCCGCTGTGCTTTGGGGTGCTCTGTCTTGTCTATGGATTCAGATCTGTATAAACAGAGGCCAGTGCAAGACTTGGTTCATTCTCCAAAGCTCTGGCTGGTCTGGGTCCTCCTTCTCTCTGCCTGAAAATCACCTGTGGATGTACACCAGCCAACAGAGAAGTGTATCAAAGTTATCGTCTCCAGTGAAGGGGAGTTAAAACCTGCCGCCCCTGCAGCACTGGCTGGGTTGATAGTAAATGCGGTTAGAAACCCAGCTCAGAGGCCCACACAGTTTTAGAAAGAGACAGACGCTATATGTTGAGATGAATATGCAACAATAGTAATGAGTTCATACTTTGAAGCTGAGTTGAATAATGAACTGGAAATGGAAAAGGTAATTGGCAAAGGAACTAAAAATGAATAAGTTCTTAGTCTCTCATAAAAGGAATGACTTAGAAGTGTTATTCTGAATTATTTATTAATTAAAGTTCAATAAATTAACTAGTTAATTTAAATGCAAAGACAAGCTGAAGTAGAAATGGAATTGAACAGATCCTAGAAATTGAAACAAGGTACGTCAAGAGGCAGAAAACTAACCAATAGCAAGTTACTATGGAAATGATGCACAATGAACCAAGAAAGGTATTTACAAAAGGATGGGGGGGGGGCTGGCAGGATGGCTCAGTGGGTAAAGGCGCTTGCTGCTGACCCTGACCACCTGAGTTCCAGCTCTAGGTCCCACAATGTGGAAGGAGAGAGCAGACCCCCTCAAGCTGTCTTCTGACCTCCACATGAACACATACTCTGTGGCACATGCTCCCCACTCCCCCCTACACACACTAATGGTTTTTAAGGGCATGGGCAAGAACTGATCGTCAGTAGTGATGCTCATCCTCAGTTCATCATCCAGGGGGGAAAAACCCACAATGCTTCTTTCTTCATATAAAGTGCCAAAAATATAAATATAACACGTCTGATATGGAGAGAAATCATTTATAAAATAGGAGAATATATAAATACACAATGCTGGTTGGTTTTTGTCAGCTTGACACAAGCCAGAGTCACCTGGGAAGAGGGAACATCAGTTGGGGAACTGCCTCCATCAGTTGGGGAACTGCCTCCATCAGATTGGACTGTGGGTAAGTCTGTAGGGCATTTCAATGGTTACTGACTAGTATGGGAGGGTCCAGCCCACTGTTTGGCAATGCTACTCCTGGGCAGGTGGTCCCAGGTTATGGAAGAAAGGCCTGTGGACAGCATTCCTCCATGTTTCCTGCCTCTGGTCCTGCCTGAGTTCCTGCCCTGACTTCCTCAGTGATGGATTGTGGTTGTCAAGTAAGCCAGATGAACGCTTCCTCCCCACATTGTTTTTGGTCATAGTGTTCATCACAGCAACAGAAAGCAAACTAAGATGCACACATATTTAATATTCTTCCAACATGGAGAAATTTCATGGTAAAAGGAAAAAAGGTCAAGTTTGATAGCATAAAAATCAAAACATCTTCAAGTGAAAAACTGAATAACTAGAGGAAGTGTGTGTGTGTGTGTGTGTGTGTGTGTGTGTGTTTGAGAAATCCAATGTTCAACTATTAATTTAACCAAGAGTTTTGTAAATTAATAAGACAATGATGAGCCCAATAGAAAACTAGTAAGAGTTACCCAAAAAAATGTACTAAATAATAAATGAAGAAATTTTTCAGCCTGCCTAAAGAGGTCTGTTTTCCATTTTAGAAGCCAGTGTGCAAGTCAGGGTTTGCATTACAAAAAGCAAAGGCATACTTAAAAAAACAGCCAGATGTTCTGGGGTCCTGGAGGCCATTACCTCCCAGGGCCTAAAGGGGACAAGAAAGAAAGAGCGGGACCCAGTGAGCCATGGTCAAGGAAGACAGGCCATTTGGGTGACAGACAGTCAAGAGACCAGGGAGGATAACACCCCATTGCTCCATCCTACAGTCAGTCACTGATTCTCTCAATAACTGAACTCAGTTTGGATCCAGAAGGTTGAGAGGTGGATGGCATTGTCTGAGGGATCAGCTCCCAGGACACCAGCATAGCTGACTTTGCGGACATGTGGCCTGAGCCGTCAGCAGGGCCTGTGGTCAAAAGACTCCCAGCTTGGTTTAATGCTGGGCTACTGCCACTTTGAAATTCTTACTAATTCTGGACAGGCTCCCTTTGTTTCATTTTAGCCAGAGACCCACGAAGTGTGTAACTGGTCCCAGGTGTGAAGCAAGGCAGAGAAGCAGAAATAGGCAAGAGGTAGAAAGCCTGTGCAACAAATATTCAAAAACAAAAAACAAACAAACAACAACAACAAAAAAAAACAGTGTGATGTAGGTGATCATGTCTGCTGCTGAAGGAAGGGCAGGCTAGCTTGGCAGTACACCAAAGTCCTTAAGCTGTGTCTACCTACCATTTAAACCAAAATTCAACCCCTAGGCAATTACATTAACAAGAAACCAAGTTATACAAGCCTCCAAACCAGCCATTCATTTAAGGATGGCTCATAATGCCACAGAGTAATGAGGCTCAGAGAGTCAAGAATTTCCCCAAAGTCACACAGATAATCACTTCCAAGGAAGCTCGATCCCAGTTTAAGCACAGTTTCCCTCAAATGTGGTGTCTTTCATTTTGCTTTGGTTGGAGGGGTGGGGTTGTTTTTGAGACAGGATCTGCTGTAGCCCAGCCTGGCCACACATTCAATGCATATGCTCCAGGCAGGCTTTGAATTCCTGATCATCCAACCTGTATGGCCCACATGATGGGCCCACAGAAACCAGCGCACTCAGTTTTCAAGCATTCTTAGTCATTCACCACCCACTCTCTCCCATGTGGTTGTCACTCAGTATTCACGGGGACCGGTTGCTTCCAGGAACCCTCATCGATACCAGAATATGTGGGTGCTTTTCCACGTTTTGTATAAACCCACTGCATTATAAGCACATAATAGATGCATGTGAGCATATTGTTTATGCTGGATTGTTTAGAAGACAATGAAAAGAGAAAAGGATCCACACATTTTCTGTAAAAATGTTATTTCTTTCAAGTATTTCCCATTCACAGACATGGAGGCTAACTGGTTCCCTTCAGGAATCAACATAGATGCAGAAAACAATTTCATGTATAAAGTAAGCAATGTGGATGATGCCATTGAAAGACTGAACATAATGCAAATTCTAATGAGAGGGAGTTGGTTAACTAGACTAAATGTTCATACAATGAAATTTTGTATTTCCACTTTAAAAAAAATGGTGTTTAGAATGGAATTTCCAATGACTTGTGCATGCAAGTTTTCTGTAGTCATGTGGGAAGAGTGTGGAATTAACTGAAAATGGTAGCACAGCTTAGTGTCAGTATCTGTATCGAGGTCTTAATTTCTTCATGTCTTTCTTCATCCTTCCATTTACAGTAATCAAGAGCCCTGAGCTCTTCCGACCTCAGCCCTGCTCTATCACAGGCGAGGCAAAAGAGGTTGGGGTTGCGGGGAGGCTTGCTCAGCACAGGAAGTATGCCAGCACTCAGGGTAGGAGCCAACGTTTTTCTCTTCTCCCCAGACCGGATCTCCCCAGCCTGACACCCAGCCAGAGATGCTGTCCACGGAGACGTGGCCAGGCCAGTGCAGAACCTCTCTAATTGTCTAGGAAGAACACCCATGAAGCATGCTCTCTAACAGACAGACAGCTGTCACCTTGGTTTACCCTTGATAACCCAGGAAGGACCCAGCCCCCTAGACTCCCCCACAGCAGTGACAGTCCTGATATTCAGGAGCAGTTAAGCCCTTGTGGTGGTTTCGATGATAACATCCCCTGGAGGCTCGTGTATTTGAACATCCCTGGGTGGTAACGCTGCTTGAGGAGGCTTAGGAGGTGTGGTCTTGTTGGAGGGAGTATGAGAGGCAGGCTTGAGAGTTTAAAGACTCCCATTTCCAGTCTCTCCCTGCTCTGTGCTTGTGGTTCAAGATGTGTGAGCTCTCAGCAGGCTGTTCCTGACACCATGACTATTTGCTGTCTCCTCCTGCCATCGTGGACTCTAACCCCTGGAACTATAAACCAGAATAAATGCATTCTTTAAGTAGCCTTGGTCATGGTGTTTTGTCACAGCAACAGAAAAGGAACTAATACAACCCTGTTCCCGAAGATATTTTGGTAAGGTACTCACTGGTCGAGTTGCTGCGTGTCCTTTGGTGGCAGGCTTTAGGGAACAGGAAGCTGCTACTTTGTGTTTCTGGTTTTCCAGTCTTTTCTTTAGAGGAAGTTGCAGAAGGTTCCTGTGAAAACAGTTTCCATCTTTTTCATTCAGCAGATTAAGAGTCGAAATGTAGGCTTAGCATAATGGGGCCTTGGTTGGCATGGACCAGAGGAATATCTCTTGATTTGCCTGTATCTCTACTGAAATAGACGCTTTGGGGACTGCAATTTAGGACCATTGGTAACCAGTTATTCACAGAGAAACATCTATTTAATTAAAAGGTACTTAACAAATAGAAATGCCATAGCTATCAAATGCAGCAAATGTTGAGTGCATATGTCAGGGTCACGATTACACACAGGGAATCCAACCCTAGTCAGGACAGACAAGGACCTGACGTCGGATAACTGGCATTTTAGTAAAGAATGGCTAACAGGAAACACAGGTGAAAGGTCACTACAGAGAACGGCAAGTGTTCCGTCTAAAGGATTAGAGAGTGGCCTGAACTCTCAGAGAGCCTTGAAGACCTGTACTGGGGATGATGGCGGTGCTCTGCCATCCTGAGACAGGACTCACAAAATTGCTGTTGAACTAGTATAGCGTTTTCAAGTATTGAACCATTCATGTATTCTTCTGGGCATTGTGATTTTATTATATTGCTGATTTCTATTTGCCAGCATTTAATTTAGAACCTTAAAAGTCAATACCAAGTCAAATTGTTTACGATTCTCTTTTATTTCTGCCTTACCATATTGAATGGTTTTACTTTTCTTTATAGCAATGACTTTATGTGAATAGTTTCTAGGGCTAGGAAGAGGGCTCAATCTGGAAAGTGCTTGCCGCACAAGGATGAGGACTTCAGTCTGGATTCCCAGCACCATATAAAAAGCCAGGTGTAGCAGCTTATGCCTGTAATCTCAGTGCTGGGGAAGTAGAGGCAGGTGGACCCCTGGCACTCACTGGCCAAGTCTTGCTGGATCAGTGAGCTCCAGGTTCAGCTTGAGATCTTGTCTCCAAAATATAAGGTGTAGAGTCAATGAGGAAGATAGGCAATGTTGACTTCTGATCTCTGCACGTACACACAGGTACACACACACACACACACACACACACACACACACACACACACACACACACAGAGTTTCCATTGTACTGAGTATGTTAAACATTTCTCTATCAGGGTGAAAGAAACGATACAACTCTTCCCCGTGTGAGCGAAGCATCTGGAAGAACTACTCTCTTTCCTCTCCTTTCTCTGAGATATTAGAAGTGAATGGTGAGGGGCACAGAAGTCGGCAGCGAGGGTGAAGGGATCACTTTACTTCACTCCTGGGTCTGTTCTATTTTGTAACTTTATAAAGACTGTGACAATTTATGAGTTACATTGGTTTCATCACTGACTACTGCAACTGTGTGTGTGGGGGGGTGTGGGGGTGTGGGGGTGTGTTTCAAGGAAGCGGTAGATGGGAAACTCTCTAAACAGAAGCGTGTCTATGGCTGTCAGATTTGAGTAACTAGGTAATTGACTTTTGGATACTTGCCATTGGACTGGGAAGCACAGCTATAGGTAGCTTAGATGTTTAGGGGCAGACACTTAGTGTTGCAGTGTCCTGGAGACCCCTAGTCTATCTCACATGACTACCTTTTTGAGAAAGCAGGTATGCCAGGGGCCATATTAATTCTATATGTTGAGTAGGTACATATCCAGCACCTGGTGTGTAGCCAGAGCACAGAGAGACTCCCCCTCTGCTCTGCCTCTCACCGGGTACCACCGGCCTCACCACCGCTAGCAGGCTGGCATGGACAACACTGCTGGCATCTCCCCACTTGTTCCAGGGCTTCCCTCTTCTGTCATTGATGATGGCAGCCTAGTGAGCCTTCCTGACTCCAGTTCTACCTGAGCTGTGACATACAGAAACTTCTCACTGGTTCCAGAGCACAGTTAGTCCCCTTCCGTGGCAGCTGTTCAGACAACTGTTTCTCCCGAGGTATATATTCCTTTTGGGGTTTTGAAAGAATTTTCTGCCCAGTGGCGGAGTTAACCAGGTGAGCTTTGTAAGCAATTGAATGCAAAAGTCCACTCAAAAATAAAGCTATATCCAATTTGACACAAGAACTCATGCAAGAAACCACAAATCAATTCCCTTTTATTTCCTGTGTAAGCCAATGTGAAAATCGGATATTTAGTCTGGGCAGATTCCTAGGCCGTCATTTTTCTTTTTAGCAACAGATGGCACTGTGTTAGCCCCAACAATGTAACTTTTAACTGCACATTATTTAACTGCACTAACCCAGGAAATTTTTTAAAAGCTTACAAAAGGTGTGATTATATACAGTAGGCGATTGATTTAGTCGAATTCTTGAGACTCTGATTCTCAAAATTAAGTATATGAACTACTTCTTTGAGCACACGGAAAGCTCCAACCTCATATCCAAAAGATGCTTCTTAATTACAGTAGTGGGAGAGGTCATGTCCCGACTCTAATGTGAAGACTTCCATCCAGTACCAGCTTCATTTCTTGTGCCCCAGTGAGACAACGAAAGGAGCAATGTACTGTGGCCTTGGGACATCTGCAGGCCTGCTAAGCACAGCAACTAACTGGTCTACCTGTCCAAGGGCGACCCTTATTCCTGAAGTACCATTGAGACATGTATTCAGACTGTATATCCCCACTTCTAGATGTCTAATAGCATGAAAGGAAATAAGACATACATGCTAAACTTCTTTTAAATTAATGTTTAAAAGAGGTTTTTTTTAGTGAAACTATACTTGTGTTATCTATAACTTTGAAAGTATTTTATAATAATCTGACTATAATCATGTAAAAAATACACTGAAAGGGGCTAGAAATAGATGCAGTAAAATAGCAACATTCGTTCCACAAACATTTGCTAGGAACTTACCACGTACTGGGCTCTCCTCCTGGTTCTGAGAATACACAATAGGCAAGACATGCAAGACACTGTTCTCATCAATTGGCAAAAATGATTTGAATGATGACGCCATGTCTGCTTTTTCCTTTCTTCTTGTTTTAGATGTGTGTGTACCTATGTGGGCATGTGTGTGTGGAGACAACTCAGGTGTCATTCCTCAAGAGCTGTTCCTCTTGTTTTGGGGGACATCGTTTCTCAATGATCTGAAATTCATTAGGTAGGCTGGCTGGTGAGCAAGCCCGGGCGATCCACTGTCCTCACTCCTCAGTGCTGGATTACAGGTTCACACCACCAAACCCCGCCTTTTCTTTTTTTTTAATGTAGGCTCTAGGGGTTTGAACTGAGGTCCCCCTGCACATGCAGCAAGCCCTATCCTGGTAGCTAGTGTCCCAGGCCTTTTCCCCCTTTTGAGATCGGGTCTCATGTAGCCCAGGCTGAGCTTTAACTCAATATATAGCTAAGGATACCTTGAACTTCTGATCCTCCTGAGTACTGGGATTATAGGCCCAAGCCAGGACACCCAGTTTAACTATATATCTATATATATATATATTTATATTATATATAATATAATTAATATATATTATGTTATAATATAAAATATATATTATATAATATATTATGTATGTGGGTGTTTTGCCTATATATATTATGTATGTGGGTGTTTTGCCTATATATATACACAATAAATATACATACATAATAAAAATAAATAAATCTCAAAACAAGTGTTTTTTAAGATGTCAAACTCGGTGGCCTCCTAAACGTGTGGCAAGATGGATGATGGGGTCATGAGACCAGCATGACTCTAGACTTCTCGTGTCATTGCTCAGACTCAGTTTCCTTTCCTGGAAGCTGAGGGGTCTGTTAACCACCCCTCACCACCACTTTCGGCTCTGTATTTGTGAATGCAACTGATGATTATGTTTCAAGCTTCCCGGGTTGCTTCCCTTTCTGAAATGATCACACATCAGAAAATGATTCACAAGACTCAAACTGCTTCCCTCGGCTCCCAGGGGAGCCTGGCCACTCTTGGACCAGCCTGTCCTGGGTGGGGCAGCTTCTCATCAAAGGAGTCTCTGTAGGAGCCCCGAGAGCAATTCCGCAGAGGCTTCCCTCTGCAGTCCACAGAACAGAACACTTCTGTTCCTGCTCCCAAGGTGGGGCTTCTCTCCATGCTGGGGCTTTGTCACCGCGGTCAAAGGGCTAACTCAGTCATTGGAACACACTTCCCCTTGTTCTCATCAGAGACCGTGGCCATGGCAGCCATTCTGTGGGCAATGCACCTCACCATTACCTAGACACCGTCTCTGCACCAAACCAACCCCAGTGGGACTAAACGGCCTCAGGGTCCACTGTCCAGGAGGCTCTTCAGAGTACTTTAGCCAACATTAAGATCAGTCATGCATTGCTTCTAGGAACAAACAGCCAACTCTAAAAGCAGAAAGCTATGCAGTCCTCGTGGAATGAGAGGATGAACCCAGAATGGTAGTGAGGGATTTGGGGGCATCGTGTCCTACAAGCAAAATGATTCCAGAGCCTAGACTCCTCCCAAGGCTTACGAGTCCCATTGCGCCACTGGGAGAGCTCATTTTGCATGTGGACTGCTAGCTGGCATCAGGGACAAGCTTGACACTTCTGGAGCTTGCTGGCTGCATTCCTCCTCGATGGAAACTTTTCTGTTTTCTTTTGAACAGAGTTGCTGTGACTGCTGCCTCTTTGGGAACCACACAACATAACCCAACCCTCCCAGCAAGGTCCATTGCCTGTGGTTGGGTTAATACTGCGGCAACAGGCTTGGATCTTTAAGTCACAAGGACACATGAGCAGGCTCCAGCAGATCGGTCTGGGGCAGCCACCTGGTCACACAGATGGCGTTGCCTATCTGCTAGTCTCAAGGGGAAGGGACAGACACAGCCAGGACTTCCCTCTGATGTCCATTCCCCTTATCCACGGCATGACCACTGTCACCAAGTCCTTCTACCTCCGCCTTCTCAAGCCTCCCCAGCACACCACTCTCAGTCTGTCACAGTTCAAGGTCCCGGCCCACACCAGCCTACTACAGTGGTCTCTGATATCTCGCAAAGAGTATTGCTAACAAATGATGCCAGGACAGACACCTTTCCACATGAAGAGTGCAAGTTGGACTCCCTTCTCACACCATACACACAAAGTAACTCAACAAGATCCTTATGTCTATAAGAAAGAAACATAAAACTCTAAGAAGAAAATCAGGCAAAGGGAAATGTAAGCCAGATCAAGGCTCCCTCCCCCCCCCCCATGAGCTGCCATTGGCAGTGGAGTTTGTCACAGCGCCAGAAAGGAAACAGCAGTAGTCATCCAAGACATGTCAGTCAAAGCCATGGTGAGACCCTACTTCACACCAGCCACAAGGGCTATGGCCACACCCCCACTATTCCTACCAGTACAGAGAAGACCCACAAAATCGGTCCAGAGGCTTTGGGAGGTGCCCCAGTGAGAAAAGTGCTTTCCTTGAAAACACCAGTACCTAAACTCAGCCTCCAGCCTGACACGATGGCACACAACTCGAATGCCGCTGCTGGGAAGGTGGCCATCCTTGGGGTTTGAGGGACAGCCTAGACTACACAGAGAGTTCCCTACCAATGACAGACCCTGTCCCAGAAAGCAAGGCGTTTTCTCTCATACTCAGGTCCTATCCTGAATGTATACATGCACATATGTGGACAGTTGTAAGTGTGGGTACAGTGTGCTATTTAGAAAGGGGGTCAAGAAAGGGCGCTATTAGGTGAAGGGGAAGAGCAGAATACATGCGAAGGGACACAGCGTTGTGGAAGAGGATGTACAGCTGACGTTTTTTATACTTTCAACTTTATTGTTGGTCTTTGGAGGGGCAGGTGATGATTAAGTGTATACAAATGCAATTGATAAGTGAGAGTATAAAACTCTAATCCAAGCACCACAATTTCAGAATGGCCGTTCTGTTTCCTGAGATGTATAGAGCTGAGGGCTGGACAAGTCTTTGAGTGGCTACCTTAATCTAGCTGTGTGATATTTTCACTTTAGGGTTCATGGCAATAAAGTAATTTTATAATAAAAGAAAAGAAAGTCCTCAAAAGATGAGTTCAACTATATGGATGGATTACATCGTATCACCACCACTGGGCCTGTCAGTGAAAAGTGCTGGTAAAAGTTACCTGTTTGTGTTATAGGAGTGATGTAAGAATCAGGCAGACAGCATGGGCTTTCAGCCTCCATCCATCTGCATCAGAACCATGTGGATGTCATGGTACTGCGAATGAAAATGGGGTGACTAAGTTCTTCAAATCTGTTCCGGGTTTTAAAGAACCGGGAACAACTCCATTAACTTCTTCGTATCTACCAGCTAGTTGTCTCACTTGTGTATTAAAATATTTTTGAATGCATAAAAAATAAGGTAGATAGCACCTGAGAAATGACACCCTAGGCTGACCTGGAGCTTGCACATGAATTTGCAACCAGGTGGGCCTGCACACACCCACACACATGAATCTGCATATGTGTGAACACATATACAGATAACCATACATATATACAATGTTTTTTTAGTCTCATACTAATGGTAGAAATGTAAGGCAGTGAAACTGCTATGGAAAACCTGTTGAAGATTTGACAAGAAAAAATTTTTGTTTTGTTGTGATTTTTCAAGATATGGTCTCTTTATGTAGCTCTGGATATTCTGGAACTTGCTATGTAGACAAGGTTGGCCTCTAACTCATAGAGATCCACCTGCCTCTGCCTCCCAGGTGCTGGGATTAAAAGCATGTGCCACCAACCCTGGCACCATTTGTCAAAAATTTTAATCATCAGTATCATCCAACAATTACACTCTTAGGTATATACTCAAGAGAAATGAAAATACATACCCATGTTTAAAAAGACTTACACAAATTCTCAAAGAGGGAGTATTCATAATATCCCAAAATAAGAAAATATTCAGTGTTGATTAAATGATAGATGGGTGACTGGAATATGGTATGTTCATATATTATAATATCGTATGTCAATTAGAAGTAATAAAGGGCTAACACAGTCTGCAACACAGATGACTGGAAGTCACAGTAATCAAAATAAAACAGTGTAAAACATCACACTATGTGTGATTCCATTTATGAAATGTCCAGAGCTATGCTGATAGGAATAGAGTAGGTATGATCATAGTCTTTGAAGCTCATGGTCTTATGTTGTACAGGGATGGGACAGATGTGTGGGCTCTGGGGAATTGCTAAAGCCTATGGAGTTTCTTTTGAGGTGGTAAATGGTTTTAAAGTTAGCAGTGATGGTTGTACAATTCCACAGACATGCTGAAACCACAGAATATTACACATTTAATTCTATGATACATGAATTGTGTAATGAAACTACCCAAAGAGAACCAGAATGGTGGTCTGCACCTACAATCCTAGAATTCAGGGGTCTGAGACAGATATTTCTTAAACCACCCACGAGTTCAAGGTTAGCCTGTATTACATAGCAAGATCCTATACTATCTAACACACACACATACACACACACACACACACACACACACACACACACACACACACACAGAGTTTCAGAGAGTTCAGCAAATTAAATAGCACCTGTGATGGCCATCAAGAACCCTAATATTCATTCTTCAAGGAATACCAACCCACATCCAATACCAACTCACATCCCAACTGATTCTCAACTCCATCTCTTCACATTCTCAAATTTTATTATATAAAATAATTGTATAAAACACATACGGATGTTCGTACAATAATTGTATAAAACACACATAGGTGTTTGTTCATCACCACACCTGTAAAACAGAAGACCCTGGTAGGTGGGGAGTTCAAGGACAGGGGAGGATCATGCATTCCCTAGTGTGGTGACCACTGACTGTGACCCTTCAGCTAGAAACAAGTAACTGTCTTAAATGAGCTGAAAACCTAACAATGAAAAAGCAGCCATAACAAGCATAGCCAGAGGTGGCTGGCTACATGAAAGGCTGCATGATAGCTTTTTGAGGAATAAGCAAAGCCCAGAATCTGCTGTGGTTCTGAGATCATTTGCTGAGTGACTGTATTTGAATTTTGCTGTTTGTAGCCTTATGGGATGCAAAGAGCAAGAGAAATCTCAGTCTCTTCCTAAGACCAGAGCTTAACAGGACATTCTTTCTGCATCGAGAGGGCAATTCAAAGGATTATCTCCTTATTTTAAGTGTGAAATAGAATGAATTCATGCCACCCCTGAGGAAATGAAAGGAAATTATAGTCCGGATATAGCCCTCAAGGGAAGGGGGAATCTCCTGAGAACTGTCGACTACCAGTAAGCACGTGTAGGAACCACAGTCCTAACAGATGCCACATGGGTGCCTTAAAACCCTTCAGACAAGAGGAGGGTTGTAAGGGTTGATTCTGCTCCAGCCCAGTGATGCCCCAACTACCCCCACAGGAGCAAATTTGAATCTTCTGTGAAAGAGCCAGCACTGCCTGGAGCCCTCCAAACACCCATGGAGAAAGTGGTGGGACATAGGAGTCATCAGAGAAAACAGTTAAGTAAAAATAAAACTCACCGGAACATGTTCTGATGAGAGAAAGCCTCGAGAACCACACACACGAAAGCCAGACCCGTGCAGGCTGCACACTGCACAGTGGCCACAGACTGCAAAATCAACACACTTCATGTTGACTTTAAAGCTTTAAAGACATTTGGGAAGTGATTAAAAATTCAGAGCAGCAACTAAAGGTTCTCAGCAGACTCAAAAATGAATTAATATTCAGAAGTAAACAGGCCTAAGAGAGTCTTTAGACAGCACTGAGGGGAAGACAGGGGAGCTGAGACACAGGTTTGAAAAAGGCCCAGATGGCAACACAAAGATTTGAAAAATACGAATGGGAGCTTAAAATAGCATGTCAGACAGTGACCAGCCAGCCATATATATATATATATATATATATATATATATATATATATATATATATATATATATATATATAGAGAGAGAGAGAGAGAGAGAGAGAGAGAGGGAGAGCAATAAATCTGGGCACAAAGACCAGGTTAAAAATTTTAGTGGAAATGACAGGTGAAGTGTTGGGCAAAAAGTTCTCTACACAATAAAATTCATCAACTTCTAGGTGTTCCAGTTATTCACCGATGATGCATTCTAAGATCTCCAAATGGTCACTGAAAAGAATAGATGGCATATAAATATATATATATTAAAATATAAAATATATATATATTTCATTTGCTGCCATACACACACACACACACATACATACACACACACGCATGTGTGTGTGTGTGTTTATATATATGGCAGCAAATGAAAAAGCAGCGAATGAAACTTGACATCTTCCTCTAGCCTCCCTCTGCACACGCAGCTGCAAAACACCACACAAACATAAACCACATACACACAAATTAATTGTTAGGAGCAGCAGGCGGAGAGAAATGAGAAACTATCTTCCAACAGGAAACAATTAACTCACTTCTCAGCAGGAACTGTGTAAGACAAACAACAGGAAACAAGTCATTAAAAACCATATGTGTGTGTACTTATGTCTGTGGAGTGGGGTGGGGTGGGGTTAAAAATAAAAAGAAGAAAAATGAGATTAAAATATGGGTGCCTAAAAACATGTACATACAAGCAACACCAAACAGATGCAGGAGGTTGTGTCCGTATGTTAATTCATTTATATATATATATATGTGTGTGTGTGTGTGTGTGTGTGTGTGTGTGTGTGTGTGTGTGTGTAATGAATAATTAAATACAAATAATTAAAGAAAAAGAGGCCAAATTTGAGAAGGGGTGGGAGATACAAAAGGATTTGTAGGGGAGTTGGTGTTAATACAGTATACATATATAAAATTAAAAATAAAATAAAACTAAAACTTTAACAAAAAAGAAGAAATAAATGCTAAGCAAAGTAAAACTGGTACACTTTATAGAAAAAACTGATTTATTTTTATATTATGTATATAAGTGTTTTTCCTGTATGTATATGCACCTAGTGTATGCCAGTTGCCCACAGAAGTCAGAAGAAGTACTGGATCCCCTGGAACTGGAGTTACAGATGGCTGTGGTTTTCTGCAGGGGTGCTGGGAATTGAACTTGGGTCCTGTGGCAGCTTGAATGTAATTGGCCCCCATAATCTCATAGGGAGTGGCACTATTAGGAGGCTTTGTTGGAGTGGATATGGCCGTGATATAGGAAGTATATCACTGTGGAGGCGGGCTTTGAAGTTTTCTATGCTTGGAATACCACCTAGTGAGTCAGTTGACTTCCTGTTGCCTGCAAGATACAGGACTCTTGGCTATTCCTCCAGCACCATGTCTGCCTGCATGATGCCATGCTCCCCACCGTAATGATAATGGACTGAACCTCTGGAAGTAAGCCACCCCAATTAAATGTTTCCTTTATAAGAGTTGCCATGGTTATGGTATCTCTTCACAGCAATAAAAACACTAATTAAGACAGGTCCTCTGTAAGAACAGAAAGTGCTCTTAACCTCTGAATCATCTCTCCAGCCCATATTAAGCTGATTATTTTATTTTAAAAATTAATAGTAATTGATCTGCTAAATAATAACATATTCAAATCACAAAATAAATAAATAAGTCTGAATGTGCTCACCCACATAGTACAGCCTCACAAATGGCTAACACAACTAAAAGGAAAATAGAAGGCAATACCTTTAGCCCTCTGTATTAGTCACTTTTTGGTTGCTGTGATAAAGCAACATGACCAAGGCAGCTTACCATAGGAAAGGTGCACTTGGGCTCATGGTTCCAACAGATAAGGGTCCTTCATGATGTGGAAATGTGGCAGCAGGCAGTAGGCTGCCATAGGATGCTGGGAGCTGACATCTTGAGCCACAAGCAGGAAGCAGCGAGACTGAACTGGGAATGGTTCCAGACCATTCCAAGTCCAACCCCAGGGACTTACTTCCTCTTAAGCCTGCCCAAACAGCCCCACCCCCTGGGACCAAGTATTCAAGTGCCAAAGTCCATGAGGACATTCTCGTTCAAACCTTAAGAAACTGATAGATCAACACAGGTAAAAATAATGAGGGTAACTGCAGAACACGGTGTCTTCTTAAACATACACAAAGTGCTTCCACAAATAATCACATGCAGGACCATCAGACAGTTTATTCTAGGTAATAAACAAAGAACTAGGATGTCACACCGGCAACACCACAAATAAATGGAGAAAAGGGAAGAGATTATTACTTGGGTAGTTAAGTTTGGAAAGGAGGCCTAGAATGTGACTGGGGGGTACAGCAGTGGGGAGACTTTTCTTGGTAATGCATCACTTCTGTACTTGGCGGATGCAGTGATTATGGGTATATTAAAAACTATACAGAACTATACATGTATTATAGTAACATCATATTTCCCATTTTAAAAAGTTTATTATTATTATTTTAAGTCATGTATATGTGTGTGTATATGTGCACATAATGCAGGTGCTCTTGGAGGCCAGAGGCATTGGATCCCCCTGGAGCTGAAGTTATAGGAGGTTGTGAGTCCTCTGAAAGAGAACTGTATACTCTTAACCACCGAGCCATCTCTCCAGTCCGCAGTTTGCCATTTCCATGTTGTACTATGGTTATGTGAGATGTGCTGTTGAAGAACACTTGTGGAGAGTTGGGACATCTCTGTATTATCTTTGCAATTTCCTGTGAATATATAGTCATTTCAAAAGCAGTAAAATGCATTTTTGAAGGTAACTAGAAAATACTTGTGCATCTGGAAATTAAGAAGCATTCTTTAAGGAGCTCGTGACCCTTAGAGGAAAGCACATTGCAAGTCTGAGGCAGTTAGTACAAAATGAACATGAAAGTGTACTTAGCAAAGCTTCTGGAATGCAGCTAAAGATACAGCAATATATGTAGGAACAATTACTATCTTAAGTGTTCGTACTAAAAAGTAAAGATGAAGATAATGAGATAATTATCAAAGGAAACTGAATAGAGCAGATAATAAGGAACTTCTAAAATAAAGACGAGTGTACAACAAGGACACTGAACAAATTAAAAGTTGGTTCTGTGCAAAGCTTTTAAAATGCTGGTGCTGCTCCAGAAGAGGGCCCAGGGGAGAAAGACAGAGAACACACGTGATAGAAAGGAGCATAGCTGTAGACGCAGTCTCAAGAGTCAAAAGACGGCAAGGAGACACAAGATACATCTGAGCAATCAGAGGAAATTGGGAAATTATGAGAAAGAATGCTTGATCAAAATCAACTCCAGAAAAATTAGGAAATCTTCATGGCCTTGTAAAAAATGAAATAAGCTGAATAGTAAGCCTTCCCACAAGGAAAACACTAATTCCAGATGGCATAAACTGTAAGTGTTACAGATCATTACAGAAATAAGTAATTTGAGACTTTGGTAACTAAGGACCACATCACGTATTTTATGAGGTTTGGTGTAGCTTGGATATGAACTATCCCTAAATAAAATAAAATAAAATAAAATAATAAAATAAAATGAACAACAATGAACACGTGGAAAATTTGATCCCCAATCGGTGGATCCAGTCACTGAGAGACGATTGGATGCTGAGGTCTCTACCTCATCAGTGGACAATTCACTGATGGGCAACTGAGAGGAGGGGGTAGTAGGTGGGACTAGCTGTGTGGCCCAGAAAGATGTACCTTGTTTCCAGCATATCTCTCTCTCTCTCTCTCTCTCTCTCTCTCTCTCTCTCTCTCTCTCTCTCTCTCTCTCTCTCTCTCTCTTCTCTCTCTGCCTTCTGGATGCCATGAGGTAAGCAGCTTTGACCGACCACGGGCTCCCCCTAGGATGCTCAAGTTTATGACAGGCACGGTAACAAATGGAATCCGCTGACACTGGATGGGAACCCTGGAACCATGAGGTAGAATAAACATCTACTCTTAAACTGTTTCTCCCGGGTGTTTGTCACAGTGACAAAAATATACAAAGCTAGAAAATGTCAATACATGGAAAGGAAGAAAGCCAATGAAGGAAAAGAACAAAGATGTCTGGTATGGTTGGGAGGTACACATGATCCTGGAACTAAAATAAGAAAGACTATGTGGAAAACAATCTCACACAGGGATGTAAGATCACAAATAAAAACAGTAGTCAACTCTACCCAGTAATACACAGAATTGTTTAATATTGGGAACTATATGAAACAACCTACAGCTTAACAGGCTAAAGAAGAATACCAAATAAAAACAACTGAAATACAAGTTTTAAATAACATCCAGGAGTCATAACATATACAACAGTACCCAACATTTGATTGAAAATCATCCATCATACCCAAACCAGAAAAGATTTCAAAAGGGGTAGGAAAAAAGATTCACAGATCTCAACATTGAGATAACAGAAATATTTGAGCTAACTGTTAAAAATCTTTAAGTGGAAATCAAGAAGTGTTCTGATTTAAAAAAAAAATGAGTATGCCTAAAAATGATGAAAAATAAGAAGCTTCAGAAAAGCAATATGAGAAAGGAATAATCAAGTCAAAATCTTAGAACTGCAATGTATACCTACTTAACTGAACAAACCACAGAGGGCTGACTCAAAGGACAGAGGAAAGAATAAATTAGAAGCTGGAACAAGAAAATTACTAAATATTATGCCCACAACAACATTTTTAAGAGTATAAAAAGAGATCTACTTAAAAGCACTAGATAAATCAAAATATAATTCAAATAAATTTTCATGGAACCTGTAGAATGCTAACAAAAGATCTCATATTGGTGTCACCAGAGTTGTGGAACCTAGAAGGCAGAGGGTAAGGTTGAAAAGTAGCTACAGAGTCTTGGAACTGTGTAGAACGACTCCTACCTTTCAGCCATTTAAGCTAGCTCAGTCCCTTTGCATTTTCATATAAACTTTAGAACACATTTTTTTTCTGTATCTACAAAGAGTCTTGCAAGACTTGCTAAGAGCTGATGAAGATTCAGAATAAGCTATAAATGTACAGCTCCTAACGGAAAAGCAGGTTGGTGCAATCACTTCAGAAACTTACTTGGCATTATCTAGTTCAAAGGAAGAAATTCCAACTCTAATACCCATCACCTAGAGTGCATAGATGTCCCAGGAGTCTGGTTCAAGGATGTGAAGGAGTACTATCTCTGATATGAAGGAAGAGTGATGTTTCAAACACTGTCCATGGCAGAATGGATCAATTAGTTGTGTGACATTCAGCTGTGGGGATGCTGTGAAGCAGTGAAAATCAGCATGTGCACCAGCTTGCAGTTGCATGAATGACCTGATCAGAGTGTGGAGTGACAGAAGCAAGTCTACCACGGGAGCCTCCTGCCAATTCATTCACATCGTGTTCAAAGCCAGGCAGCCCTGAGACCTCCAGTTGTAGAACAAGAAAGCATAGGCTCTTTCCTCTCCCTGCCACAGACTCCAGAAATTACTAATCAGACATAAGGGCACTCCGAAAGTAGGAAAAAACTGGCTATGGACTTCAGGATTTGAGGGGTACTTTGGTAAATTCTCCAAGGTGTAGTTCCTTATATTCTGTCCCCTATTTCAGAGGCTTGTGAGCCCTGCCACCCACAGTCACCAACAGGTAAAGCAAGAAAGCAGTCAAGAAAACAAGTTCTCTCTGGCTGCTAAACACCAGGAAAAGGGAAGCCTGTGGCTACCTGGAATGGAACACTGACCCAGGCTTCACAGGCTTGTCTACCATGCTGCTTGGAGGACAATAGAGCCATCTCCACCACCACCCTTATCACTGGGACACAGCAGGTAGAAAGGCCACCTCGCTACCGAGGACTCGTTTTCCTACCCTCTAAAAGCATGGCAGGAAAGACCTACACAGCAGAAAAGTTCCTACAGCCTCTCCTGTCCCCAGTCCTGTGCAGCAATGGCCACCCACCAGACCCAGGGAAGGTCATTCTGCCCCAGCAGACGTTCCCATTCCCTCAGGAACTGAGTGAGCAGTCAGGCAGTGGAGGAGGATAAAACAGACCAGAACAGAAAGCACAACAACACTACAGTGTCATTACAACGGATGTCTGTCCAGAAGAGCCGACCGGAATTAGGTGCCGAACCTACCCAGAGTGCTACACAGAAGAGCAACATCTCTAATAGAATAACCTCAGTGTCCAAGGTGCAACTGCAGGTCAGAATTTATAGCATCTAGAGCCAAGAACACACTATTTAGGAGGAAGACAGTGAGCGAATCCCTTGATGAGTTGGTCATTGGGGTTATGGGACAAGGACTATAAAGCAGCTGCCATCAAAATTTACAAATTCCCCCAGAAACAAACAAAAATTAGACATAGTCAAGGTGTTAAAGTGGTAAGTAGTAGGATACAGGCTTCTTCTTTGAACTGCAATGGAAAAGAAATAGATGTTTTCAAAAAGCAGTCACAAGAGATGCTAGAACCAGACAGATCCAGCCCAAAGGATCAACATTAAGGTACCTCATAATCAAACTTCTAAAATCAGAGGCGGAGGCAAAGGCAAATGCTTTAAAATAAACAGTGGCGCTGGGCAACAGTGGTGCACGTCTTTAATCCCAACACTCAGGAGGCAGAACCTGGGGGATCTCTGTGAGTTCAAGGCCAGCCTGGTCTACAGAGCGAGATCCAGGAGAGGCACCAAAACTACAAAGAGAAACCCTGTCTCAAAAAAACCAAAAAGGGAAAAAAAGGAGAGGTAAATGATGTCACATCTGTAAGGAAACACTTTCCCTCCTGAACACATAGAAGGCAGAAAGACAGATACTCCGGGCAGAAGCACAGAAAATAAGTGCCAGTCAGAGAACCGATATCTGTCAAAGCTGACCTCCCAGATAATCCCAGCACTTAGGCTGAGGCAGGAGGATTGCCCTGAGTTAGAGGCCTATATATCAAGAACACATGTCTCAAACAAACAAGCAAACCCCATCACGCTTTAGGCAAAAATGAGGAATAAAAGATATTCTCAGACGGATAAAAGTAAAAAGAATTTGTTGTAAGTAAGTCTACAATTAAAAATTGTCCAAAGAAAGCTCCCCAAATAGAAAGAAAATGACAAATGAACTGGAACCTTCAGAAAGGAAGTAAGAATGGCAGGATAGGTAAAAACAGCAGCAAACAGAAGAGATTCTTTCTATAACACCTGAAGCAAACAGCATATCTTCTGATGTGGTGCTCAAACTGTAAAGGAAATTCTTGGGAGGATGTTATAAAAGTTAGACGAAGCAAGGGATCTGTTCTAACTAGTTTCTGTCAACTTGACACAAGCTGGAGACATCTGAGAAGAAACCTCAGTTAAGGAATTACCTCCATCAACTGTCAGTAGGCAAATCTGTGAGGTTTTTCCCTGATTAATGATTGATGTGGATGGCTCAGCCCACTGTGGGCGGAGCTATCCCTGAGCAGATGGTACTGGGGTGTGTGAAAAAGCTAACTGAGCAAGCCAGGAAGAGTAAGTCAGGAACCAGCATTTCTCCATGGTCTCTGCTTCAGTTCCTGCCTCCAGGTTCCTGCCTTGGGTTCCTGCTCTGACTTCCTTCATGACTGCAAGCTGTAAGGTGAAATAAACACTATCGTCCTTAAGTTGCTTTGTGGTCATGGTGTTTTTCTTAGCAATAGAGACCTAACTAAGGCAGGGTATAAGTAAGGTTGGAATCAAAATGATAAAATGTCAGTTCCAAGAGGTAGTTTGACAAGTCGTGTGTGGTGTAAAGGACCATACACATAACAACCACTGTGACGATAAAGTAAAATCTCAAAGCACTAAGTAAACCAAAGAGAGCTCCAGAAAGTGTGCAACAATACACAGAAAAGCAAGAGAAAACAAGTGGAGAAACAGAAAAGAAAATCTGACTTAAGTTCTCACATATAAATGGTCACTTCAAATGTGAATGGCCTAAAGACAGAGATTATCAGACTGGATGCAGATTTTTAAAATTAAGCTGGGACTGGCAGGTAGGTCTATTATCCCAACTACTCTAGAGGCTGAGGCAGGAGGATTGCAAGATCAAAGCCTGAGTGAAATACAAAGTGAGTTCAAGGGCAACCTGAGAAACTTAGGGAAACCCTGTCCCCACATAAAAAAATGGAAAGAGGGCTGAGGGTGTAGCTTTGAAGTAGAGTACTTTTGTAGAATATGCTAATCCTGAGTTCAGTCTTCAGTACTAAAAATAAAGGACATGACTGTTTATAGGAAACTCACATAAAGCATTATGACATAGGTCAGAAGTAAAAATATCAAACAAACATTAATTAACAATAAGAAGAGCTAACCAAACACCATTCCAGTAAATAAACAGATAGGGCAAAGAATATACACACAGAGGGAAATAATACACTCAAAACGAAGGCTAGTGTCGCCCATGAGAGGAGCAGGAGTGGAGAGCATTGGGGAGGGGAGGACACTCCCAGGACCTCAGTTAGTGGCCAGGTTTATTTCTTAAACCTGATGTTTTGTATAAAGGTAAATAGAACACTTTTTTAGAGTACGAATACATTTCGTATATTTATTTGTCTATGCTCAGGATTTAATAAAAAATTTTAAATCTTAAAATTCAAAAATGGATAGATTCAGATAAGGGATGGAACCTCATGAGACCTTAAATACCCTTTGAACTTTCTCTTAAGGTCATAATAGAAGCACAAATTGATGAGCGAATCCCTCCTGCCTGCAGCCAGCACCCAGACCATATTCTTTGATGGAAGCATGGAAGCATTTTTTTATTGATTATTGTTTCAACTGGGATGGTGGAAACTAGGGTGGAGGGTAAGAGGAGGGGGCGGGGAAGGCTTCATGGTAGGTGCTCCACTGCAACACTAGTGTTCCTCCAACCCTCACCCCGGTCTCCAGTGCAGCATGGGTTCTGATCCCATCCATGGATGAACTCACATGCTGATTTGCAGCTCATTGGCCCTGGAATGAGAGACTTGGTTGCCAAAGCAAGCAGCCAACCCCCTGACTCTGGGTCTCACCCTTGCTCCTTGTTCTATCTGCTACTTGGTGAACACGATCCTTTATCACAGGCTTCCACCACCAGGATGCCCTAAACCCACCAAGAGCCCAAGAACAACTAGAACAGTTGTGAGCTGAGACCTCTGGATTCACAGACCCAAATCAGCCTTTCTTCCTTTGAGTTGATTCTCTTGGGGGTTTTGATATAGTCCTGGAAAGCTGGCTAACACACGGGGCCTTACAGGGTGACTCAGGCTTGGGTTCACGAGTATTCCACACAGAGGTGGCGGTACAGTCAAACTCTTGAAAGAGGTAAGGGGAAGACTGTGTGCAGGGGTGGGGAGATGCCTCGAGGGGCTGTGACCTACATGCAAAGGACGATGACAAAGAGCAGAGCTGGAAAGGTAGCTGCTTCACTGATTCTTCCCAGTTTCCGTTATTCTCCTACCCAGGCAAACTCTTTACTAGCCAAATGGTGTCTTGCCAAAACCAATGAGATTCAAAATGCCAACCAATGAAGTCAACTTCTAAGGGAATATTTCCAAATGTCTTCTAGCATTGGAAACAACTAGAAATCACATGGAATTTGGGTGACCATCAGCCAGTGGGCATGAATCATACCTGTGGGCTGTCCCTCCCCACTTCCTGCACATGGACCACCCTTGCCTCCCTCTGTGTCCTCCCATATACTCTGGGGACCCAACAGCTCCGTGGGAGTCCTGGAAGCCCAAGCTTCCCTCACAGTGACTGCTCTCAGTACCCACAAGTGGCTCTTCTGTGGCAGGAAGAGACAAGCAGCCAGGGTATCGGGTTTCCTGCTTGTCAAGAAAGCCTAGGCCTCAAGCCACAGACTGGGCTGCTCCTAGGCAGAGCAGTGAAGGAACTGGTCTGCCCAGCCTTGGACCTCCCCCACTCTGCACCCACAGCACATGCCAGAGATGCAGACAGTTGAGCTGACTACACCACCACTGAGTCACGGTATATGAGTGGTGACTTTGTCTAACCAGTGTTTTAAATCTGTAAAGAAAAGCAGGATGTGCCACACTGTGGATCAAAGCATTTCACATCCTTCCAGGGAGACAGCTCTAGGGGTAGGACAGCCTCCCCACCCCCATCCCCCACAACACGTGTCTGGCTTCCAGACTGCTATCCTCCTCCCGGACTGAGCACCGCTGACTCTAGATCCCAGCCAGAGGATGCTGACAGAATGTCTAATGGAACATGTTGGCCCAAGAAAGGGGCTCTGCCTATAGACTGTCTTAAGGGTGGCCTCATGGTGCCGATTCATACATAGTTCTCTCCATAAGTATTTATAGAGCAATTACTCTGTACCAGTTCCCAGTCCCAACAACGTCTGTGTCCCAGAGTACTTTAAAAAGAGGACCAACTCCAAAGAGTACCAAGTGAACAAACAGGTGACCTGCTAAGATCCAGCCAGAAGCAGGTGAGGAGAACAAGTGGGTGATGGCATCGAATTCCATCAGGAGCACTTGTGTGCCAATCCCCTCTCTCGCTGAGGTGTGTGCCATCCAGAGCGGGTCACAGCATGAGCATGTACATCTCAGGGCGGGAGGAGAGCAGCGGATAGGGAACTGCAGGGGACCACTTGCTTCCACCTAAGGTCCTTGTGATGATGGACAGCGGGGGATGGCCAGACAGAGGATGATGGCCAAGAGTCAAGATGGGCCTCCCAGCACCCAGGGCAGAACTCTAAGGAGTCCAAGCCCTTAACTGAAACTGGTCTGCAAGTTCTTATGGAGGTCTCCTTGTCAAAGTGGAATGGCAGAAGAATACATTTTAAATCTTTACCTTTGTCTAACTTTTTAGACATTTAGCTTCAGGATGTCATTTATGCTCTTAGCTCAGGTCCCGCCCCTGTTGAAGATAAGCCTGTTTCAGGCAAAAAAGACCTCATGAGACACAGAAAGACAGGAAGAAATGAAGAATGGTGGAGGGATAAACATGAGCATCCATGCAGACGAACAGTGACTCACAGAGTAATAATAACAATATGCTTGGAAATGCATGGCAACAATACCAACGAGTATGCAGTGTCGATGGAACTGGGTGTTCCACGTTCTTGATTGGGTGCCATCATAAAGTCCCAGTTTAAATAAGATTGTAATGTTTAGAGTGTATTTTTATGTATTTCAGTGATAACAATAGTTAAAGAAAATCCATAACTAGCAAATTAATCCAAAAGAAAATGTAATGAATATATTAATCTAAAAGATGTTAAGAGAGAAAACAACATAAAACACTCAAGACAATTAGAAACCAAATGACAAGATGGTAGACATAGTGTAAAACACACCTGGAATGACACTAAATACAGGCAAATGTAAATAATTGTGTGCTGCTTATAAACCTATACCTTAAATGTATGAGCACAAGTTAAAGATGAAGAGAGGAATAAAGATAAGCCATGCCAACAACTCGCAATTCTCCTGCCTCCACCTCCTCAGTTCTGACATTAGGTGAATTTGACCATCCCCAAACCTTCTTTTCTTTGCAGTCTTTCTAGTCTGTGGTATTCTGTTACACCACAGAAAGCTGAGAAGTCATTAGCCTGGAAGTGTCTGTCTGGGACATAACAGCCCTTCCTGGAGCCATTCAGTAAGAACACAGTATGGGCAGTTTGGAAGAAGGGACAGGATTCATTACTCCTACAATTGTTGTCTCTATACAAGTCCCCTGAAGGTATAGCACCAAATTTTTTTCTTTAAATTTTTTTTTAATCCTATGGGTGTTTTGCCTGCATGTATATCTGTGCACCACATTCTTGCCTGGTGCCCATGAAGGCTAGAAGAGGGTGTCGGATCCCCTCAAACTGAAGTTGCAAATGGTTATGAGCCATGATATATGTGCTGGGAATTGAACCTGGGTCCTCTGGAAGAAGAGTAAGTGCTCTTAATTGTTGAGCCTTCTTTCAGCCCCCAGATTTGTTTTCTTACTCCATATAATAGCTTAGAATATGTGAAAAATCCAGTTTTTGTAGAGACTGGAAACAAATATTGAAAGGGAAGGAAGAGAGAGAAAGGGGGGAGAGGAAGGGAGGGAGGAAGGGAGTGTCCTTCTCTGGCTTAGCTTTCTTTCCTTGGCCTTGATATTCTGCTCAAAAGACATTTTTAAAAATACTCTTTGGGGCTAGAAATATAGCTCAGCTGGTAGAATGTTTGCTTAGCATGAAGTTCGATCCTCACCCCTGCTTAAACTGGGTGTGGTAGGGTATGTCCCAGAGGTCAAAGGCAGGAAGATCAAAAATTCAAGATCATCTTTGTCCACATAACTCGAAAGAAAGAGAGAGAGAGAGAGAGAGAGAGAGAGAGAGAGAGAGAGAGAGAGAGAGAGAGAGAGAGAAGGGAGGGAGGGAGGGAGGGAGGGAGGGAGGGAGGGAGGGAGGGAGGGAGGGAAGATAAAAAAAAACAAACAGTTTTTATGTGAAAAAAGACAGCCGGTCTGAAGTGTTAAAGAAATCCACTCACTTCCTCCTGTAAACTTTCTAGGTCTGGTGGACCAAGGTTCCTTTGGAAAGCTGGCCCTGGAGCAAGTGGCCACTGGGCCCTCAGTGCACTACCCAGGCTACTTCACACTCTGATTGTAACTCCAGTCAGTCCCTGCTGGCTTTGCACATCCGTGGGTAGGAATCAGCTCAGTCCTGGGTGTGCCACACACAACCTTCCAATAACACTTCCTTTAAAAAAAAATTTTTTTTCAAGTTGGCTGTTTATGCAACTTCCTCTCCTTTGAGTTTCACATTAGGCGTTTCTAGAGCAGGGGCTGACGTCACAGGGTCTCTTCCAGATGTTGTTTTGAGCTCAGTGTAACCATGGCACTGTTGGAAGCTGAGAAGTCCATCTGGGCCAACTGAGTCATGCCTGAGTACAGGGAGCTTCTGTTGAGGAGAAACAGGGAGCCCAGGGGAGGGACCAGAATGTCCCTGCTGGAAGGAAGAAGTTGGTGACCTGAGCTGTTCTCAAGGGTCCCCACAAAAGGTACTGGGACCAGCGATGACCTTTGACCTTCCTGACGTGGCATCTTTGATAAAAAGAAGGGGCTCAAACAATCATAACCTCACTTGCTTGCAACACATTAATTTAAGACTTACATGTGCTCACTTAACAGGGACCATATCTCCAACCGCCAGACAGACATTACCTCTCTCTCCACTCTTGACTCAGACCTGTCAGGTCTCCCTAGCTTGTACCCTGTCTCACTCTTCCCAGCCTCTGCTTAGCCCATGGTTCCTGTCACATCCACACTCCTAAGGGTCCAAACTTCAACCCTGCTCACCTGGATTCCCATAGTCATCCCCACTAGGAAAGCCCTCTCCAAACTCAAGTGTCTTCCGTATCCACACTCTGCCCTGACCACAACAGAAACTGCAGTGGTCTGGTCTGCCCCTGTCTCCATCATTAGCCTATGGCACCACTAAAGCCACAGCTCTGGCGTGTTGCCTGGCACATTGGAATGGACTCGAGAAATGTTACCGAATCCATTAATTACTTAATTGCTCAGAAACAAAGTTTTCCTCCTTGAAAACAGAGATGACGGTATCTGTCAAGCAATTGCTATGCCCACCGAATCAGCACAGATGAACATTCTCATGCAAACACTTGGTTTTGTTGTCTCAAAACCCATACAAGGCGTCTTTTATCACTAGCATTCTCGTTTTCTTAGATGAGAAAACTGAGGTGCAAGGGAGAAACGTGAGTGTTCCAAGGTCAGACACATAGAATGTGGGCAAATTTGCTTCCAACCCAGACAATCGGAGCAGTGAGCCCACACCCCCACCTCATGCTGTTGAGGATGAGGCTATGACTGCCTCCCACCTAGGGTCTTGGAAGATCAAGGAGGTAAGAGTGGTGAATATAGCACATGAGAATTTAAAAATGATAAGGAAGGACGTTTTTGTTTTGTTTTTGTTTTGTTTTACTAGTATCTATGGTCTCTTTCTATTTTCCCCCCTTCCCTGGATACCTCGCCTGGACAGGTCCATCAATGGAGCCTTGGACATGCCCATGCATGCCTAGTGGACAAGGAAGGCCCAAGCTCTCCTCAAGCATCCTCTCTTCCATCTCTTTGCTTAAGCAGTTTTCTCCACCTGGAATCCTTTCCAGAATCTTCTGCCTAGAAAAATGGTACCTCATTCAGGGAACCACTCTGCTTTTCCTGGTCTTATTCCAGCCCCCACCTCTCACTCTCATACACATTGCTTCTCTGAGCTGCCGCTCTGGCCAGATACGCAGCCGTAACTCCTGTGTGTGACTCCTCTCACATCTTCACACTCTGCATCCCCCATCAGCAAGCCCTTCTAGCTTTACCTGGCCCATGTGACTATTTCCTAGGACCTGCCACCACTACTCAGTTTAACCCACATCGTTCTCGCCCAGGCTTATCACTGTAGCCTCCCGAGAAGGCCCCCAACCCTGTTTGCCAGGCCCCTGGGTACTCCTGTTAAAGCAACCTGATCACGTCCCTTTCCTGCCTCCCACCCTTACAATAAAGCTGCATCGCTTTGCCACAGCCCTGCTTAGGACCCTGGCGCTACTTTGGCTTCCCATCCTGCTGTTCTTCCCTTTACTCTCTGCCCATCATGTTCTAGACTTTCTGATGCGTACAACACACTTTACTTCTTACTTACTTTCCCCCCCCTTAGGCCAAATGTTGCCTATCCCAGGCTGAATTCAATTTACTATGTAGCCCAGGCTTGTCCTGAACTTGTAGCCATCCTCTTGAATCAGCCTTCTAATTACTCCTGGGAGTATTCTTTTCTTCCCCTTGTTACATGTGCTGCCCCTCTGTCTGTGATGCTCTTGCTGAAATGGTCACGACTCACTTTTCAACTCAAAGATTCTTGATTGAGGGTCTGGTTGGTAGAGAAGGCTTTGTGATCATGTCTCACAAACAGCACCGTTGTGCCTCATTATCACACTGCACACCCCTTGTATTGCTCAATATTTCTTCATGGCCCTTCTCTATAAAATGCTGCATCATGCATTAAGTTGTTGACACCTACATCCCTTGGCCAGATGCAAGCCATACAAGGGCAATTCATCACATAAAGCCTTTCCCCAGTTAGTTACTAGGTAAATACTGCCTGAAGGAAGGAGAGCCAGCACCCCTCGAGACATGCTCCTTATTTTTTCCTCTCCTTCTGCAGCCCCACACTCCTCTTGGAGGATAGCTTACACTCTAAGCAGGTTTGTAATGGGCAGAATCCGGATCACCACAGAGCCCAGCACATAGCAGGTTCTCAGAAAATGCCTTGTGATTAAATAGAAGTGCATTAATAAAGTCCACACTAGGAGTTGGTGAGATCCCCGAGTGATTCCGGAATCTCACTTACCTGAGCTCTCATCTGCACAAGTTCCTATTGTGATTAATACACTTGACTCTTGGACTGGAGATGTCCCTTGGTTGTAAAGTGCTTCTGCGGGGAAACTCTAGATTTGATCTCCAGCACTGCAGAAACAGATGTGGTGGCCCACACCTGCAATCTCACTGCTGAGGAAGTAGCCAAGGAAGTACGAGATATTCAGGTTCTTCCTCAGTTGCATAGGGAACTCAAGGCCGGCCCATGATATATGAAACCCTGTCTCTAAACAAACAAACTCTTGGGTGCATAAATCTCTCCTCATTCACGAACAGCTGAGGGCCTGCTCAGCTTACCTGAAGCCCATCAAGACACTGGCTTTGTCTTCTACTCCATAAGATGAATTCAAGGCTCATCGGTGGGAGTCACCCTCAAGGTGATGGCGCAGACTACTCTAAGTAGGACCTTAAGGATGATGCTTCTGTCTAGATGTTACTAGGACAACCACCTCTATCTGCTCCACAGTGTGGCCTGATGCTACCTATGAGATAAGGACTCAAGAGCGAGTTCCCTCCTGATGGTCAGTGTGTACAAAAGTACCAGACTTCACCAAGGCAGCAGAATGCCTTCTCTAGCTGCTACTTGATCACATGATGGCCTTAGGGTCTTGGCAATAAGCTATGGGAGAAACCCCTTGGGTCCTGCCCATCTTGTGTGGGCAGCAATGACTTCAGGTCCAGAACTCTTTGGACACTTGAGATGTCTCTCCATCCATAGATGGCACAAAAGCAAAATTATGGCACTCCTTAGGGAATAATTACAACATGTCTTTAGCCTGGATGCCCCGTACCCCAACAATTTCCCTCACAAAAGGACAGTCATCTAACGGGGGATAACATTCTCAAGCCCCAAACACTTGACATTGCAATTGAACGAAGGGACCTGGAAAACACTCACAGTCACATTCTGGAAGCTAGTTTTCCATCCATGCTTCTGAGCCTGCTTTCCCAAGGCCTCTCCTGTGTCCAGTTGCTTACTGCTCTGGGTGTGAAGGGTAGGTATGTTTTGACCTGTCTACACTTTACCCAGGGATGCTTGGGTGATGATGACAACTATGGAGCTGGTATTTTTCACCAGAGATCTAGGCTCAGTCTATCTCCAAATGATACCACCTCTCACCAAATATCTCAGAGAAGAATGTTGGCTGTACCCGATTCACTACCAAGCCCATTGCCATGAGCTCTAGGTGGTCCTGCTTCAACTTTTCCCTTGTTGCTGTTCAAAATAAGAACGTCTTGCTTTTCTGCTTTTGCCTAAATGGATCCAAAGACTAACTCATGGCATCAGAGCTATGGGCCCTGCCAGAGACGCAGATTTTGGCCATACCTTCATGAAGAACATCTTCCTGCAGTGCTGGCCGCGATCAGTCCCAGCTGGTTGGAGTTGAGCAGCTCCCGATGCCAGTGGCAGATCTGGAATGTTCCTGAGCCCCGCCTCTGATGTGTCTGCCAGCTGCATGGAGGAGTGAAGGAAACCCTCCTTGCCCTGGTACAGTGAAGTCTCAAAAGGGTTGGGGTACTTCTCATCAGGGCTAGAGCCATCATCGCTGGTCTTGGCATTACAGAGAATCAGGGAACGGGAAATGGAGCGAAATTTTGTGGATTTCCGGCTCTTTCCGGAGTGGCTGTGGGGCTCCATCCTTAGAGAGGAAGTGAGGCCACGCTTCTTCCTCTCCTGTTCTCCGGGCCTTGGCCGCTGAGTGGCAGCTGAACTGGCCTTAGCTGCCACTTCATGAGTCCCTGGAGGAAAGAAGAAATGGGAAGAAGTGGTGTGACATGCTGCCAGCTCAAGTTCCGGGATTGGGCTGCGGGTGCCCATGAAGCAGAGCAGATGAATCCCTGGACCCAGCCAGTCTGCAGGCCAAGTGGAGCTTAGATAACTCCAGGAGTTAACATCCTCTCCATGTCTCAGGCTCACAAAGACCAAGCCATAACCCTTTATCCAAGCCTTCATCCTACAGACAGGGAAACTGAGGAACAGAGAAGAGAAATTTGAATCTAAGATGCTAGCAAAAAAGCTAAGAGTCAGAGTCATGGGGAAAGGTTTAGGAATTAAATTGCTCCCGGGGCCTGTGGCTTTGCAGGGCTTTTAACCTTGGAAGCTAATCTTTAAACGAAACTCTACAGTCTGTAAAGCTGAGTAAGGAGGAGGTCAAGGAGGATGGCACCCACTGCCCGGGTCCCCTTGTACTCTTTAGTATCTATTGCAGTGTCTCCAAAGGAACGCTAGAGCCCAGGACTCGGCCCAGTGACCACTGATACATTCTGATCCCAGGTGAAGATCTGAAGACTGGAGTCTTCTAAAGGCCAGTTTGCTGTGGCTGGGGTGAGCGCAGAAGGTTCGGCACACAGCTGGCTCTTGACAAACACATGTGCCCTTCCTCAGGCCCAAGGTCACACAGCCTGACCCCTGTGACAGGTAGGGCTGTGAGTGCCTACTCCCTCAGCCATCCCACCAGTTCATTCTCCCAGGCTCCTAGCTCCAGGCTGGCTCCCCTGTCAGGCCCACAGCCCAGCACAGTTTTGCCCAGAGGCACCTCCCACGGATTCGGTGTCCATGAGATAGGTGGCAGAGCAGCCTGATGCCGTTGCCAGCTAAGTTCTGACTTGGGTACATGCCACCCAATAAAGCCTGCTGCTGCCAAAACAGCAAACTGTGGAGATGCTCTTGGCAGCCCATCCTGCTGTTTGTGCACAGGCCGGATGGAATGGGGAGATGCAAAGAGCTTCCGACGTTTTATGGCACAGGAACCTTCACATGTCCCCCAAAAGAGAATGCTTTCTTAGGATACTGTCTGAAACACCTGACTTACACACTCAGACACACACACACACACACACACACACACACACACACACACACACACACACATACACACACTCATGCACATGCCAGAGATCAACATCTGATGTCTTTCTCTACCATTCTCCACCTATTTTTTGTGATGGGGGTCTCTCACGGAACCCAGAGCTCTCCTATTTGGCTAGGCTCCCTGGCCAGTGAACCCCAGATATCATCTTCTGTCTTCACAACACTGGGATTACAGGTGGGCACTACCACACCCATATTTATACCTGGGTGCTAGAGGTCTGAACTCGGGGCCTTGTGTTTACACAGTGAGCACTTTCCTGACTGAATCACCTTCCAGCCCATTTATTGCCTTCTGTATTAATAATTAGATGAACGACTATTCGGCAGCTGTCTGTGTATCCGGCACTGGGCTGAGTGCTTTAGCTGAAGTTAACGCAGAAGACGGCAAGAGTGGGGAAGGGCACTGACCACCAGGCGTGACAACCTGAGTTTGGTACTCAGGGCCACATGACAGGAGACAGTCTCTTCAAGTTGTTCTCTGACCAACTTCACACGTGTGCCATGGCACTAGAATACACACACACACACACACACACACACACACACACACGCACGCACGCACACACGCACGCACGCACAATGTTAAAAAAACAAACCAAACCAAAAGCACCATTGCATCTTGGGCTGACAAGATGAAGAGTCTCAGCCACTGAAGGTTTTTGCCACTAAGCTCAAAGACCTCAGTCTGATCCTGGAACCCACACAGCAGAAGGCTGACTCTTCCAAGTTGTCCTCTGACCTTTAAACTCCACACATGGACAGTGGTGTATATGTTTGTAATCATACAATGCACACACTAAATAAAGAAATAAATATTACCAAAAAAAAGGACATAACTCAGCACCGGCCATTTCATGAGGCACCCCTGGCCAATATCCCAAAGCCCTGCGTTCTCTGACCTTCTAGCTCACGTGATAGGAGGATTCCAGCCACAATGGAGAGGCCCTGTAGTGACAGCTGTGCTTGGTGGCAGGCTTCTGAATCCTTCAGGCCACACCCATTCTTGAGCAGATTGGTACAAGGAAACCTTCATGGCCACCAGCTGGGCTCCAGTACTGGCCAGTGAATGTGCTATCTCCAAATTAGCTCCATCATACACTCAGAAATGACTACTTCAGAATGTCACTGTGGTGTGCCAGGCAGCGTTCTGATTGCGCTACCACTTAGTCCTCAGAAAATGGCTTGTGGGCTCTGATTACTGCCCTCGTGTCACAGAAAGATGACCAAAGCATGGGACAGTGAGCATCATAAAAACTATGCAGTGTGGCCGGAGCCTGAGCCTTCACGCTGGCTCCTCACAGCCCCGGACCGCTACCTTGCCCACCTTCGCCCAGTGTCTCCAGCTGCCTGGGGTCTGGATGATCAGCGTGTGAATACACTCAACCCTCTTCTGTCCCTAAATGATGTGGTAAGCCAAGCACAGCGGTGCCTGTAATCCCAGCACCTGGGAGGTAGAGAGGCAGGAGTATGAAGACTTCAAGGCCAGCCTCAGCTATGTAGTGAGTTCAAGGCCACCCTGGGACAGATAAGACCCTATCTTGAAAAACAAACAAATCTGGCTCCTGTCCCCCCAATCCTGGTACTCTTGAATAAACGCTCTGTTCTCTGCTCTTTCTCTCCTTCACTCACCACTGCTTCCAGATCCGGCACCAGGGTTTGCTTCCTTCCCCTAAAGCCATGGAAACTCCTGTATCAGTTCCGCATTTAATGTGTCCAGAGCCCCAGTTGCCAAGTCCGGAGGCTACAAACCGCTCCGCCGAAACATGCTTTGTCTCGAGAGGATGGCTCGGTGTCTGTTCGCGGTCTTTGCCTTCTCAGTGCCATTTTCTTCCTGTTACTTGTTTCTCTTTCAGATATCCCCTTTCCAATCCAAACCATCCCAGCTGCCCTTGGGCTGACGTCTCCAGCATGTCTCAAATCTCTGTCCATTCAAGTTCCCAGAACTGGTAGCTCAATGCCAGAGTCACTGCAGATAACAACTTCGATTGAACCTCATCCTTCCTTTCAGACCAACCTCAGTGGGGCATGCATAGTATATGTGTGTGGTGTGTGGGATGTGTGGGGTATGGGGTGTTTAGGGTACATGGTGTGTGTGTGTGTGTGTGTGTGTGTGTGTGTGTGTGTGTGTGTGTGTGTGTGTGTCACAGCCAGCACTAACACATTAGCCATTTGAAAGTTTGAAAACTACTCAGTTTTGTGTTAAAAATCCTTCCAGGACTTTCTGACACTAGGCAGGGAAGACCTGAGAGTGAGTTGCTGAGCACCACTGTTTGGACAGTAACATCACCATGGAAGGTTCAGAAGTCATGCAGATGGGGAGGGAAGTGGAAGAAAGTACGAAGAACAGAACAGAGGGAATGTGAGCAGAACCAGGCCTAGATGCTCACATACAGCAGCTGGATCCAGCCATGCCTGAAGCTATGGTATTTATTCTGCTATGTGAATTAACATATTCCAGTTTGGGCTTAAGAGTGTATCTTCATGCAATAATAGTTGTTTTGTCTGCTGCTAGAGGTCTAAGTCCTGGAAAATGATGACTTCCTAGGCCCTTAGAACTTCCTAAGCTACTTCAATTCCTGTCAAAGCTTGTCTTCACCTTGGTCCATTTCCATGCATAGCAGCTGGTTCTTGATCCAACAGGGCAGTCTTAATCCCACAGTTCCCGTAGACTCTGGAATTATGTACCCCATTCCCGTTCTCTTCCATGTCCTTTCCAAACCTTCAAGTTCCCCAGCTATGACCAATCACTGGCTAGGCATCCTCCGGTGCAAAGAAGCCCTGGGGTCCTTGGAGGCTGAGGTGTAAAGCTGCAGGCTTCCTTGGCTGGTTACATGGGATGCACGCGGGACTTACACCAGATGAGGGTCAGATTCCTTGGTGGAAACCGCCCGTCCCGTGAGGATATTTTCAGAATGTGTCCATTGAGTACTGTCAGCTGTAAAAAGCAAGCTCTTCTACAGGGAGCGGCCATTTCTAAGGCTGGGCTCTCCTGAGAGATGACAGGGACCATGGGATGGGAGTGAAGAAGCAGGGGGCGGGGGCAAGGCATTCATCCTCCATCTAAGAGCAAAGACTGCTCCACATGAGCCTTGTCGTCCCCGAAAATGTGAAAGGGAGAAGAACGCAAGGGCTGAAGTGGAGAGCTGCGCTTCTGTGGAAGGGACTTCCCTCTAGGCCTGGCACCGAGAGAGACAAAGCGGGGAGGGGAAATAATTGAAAACACAGCATGGCAGTCACGTGGCTCAGCTTAGCCTTGGTAATTGTGCTCAGGACATTGGAACAAGCTATTGCTCTCTCATGGAACCAAATGTCAGCGGTGCTGGGGGCCAGCTGTGCCACCCTCCTCCTCGGCGCTCTCTGGAAGTTCAAACCAATAGCCTTTCTCTGATTTGGCTCCCCGGCCCCAGAATTCCTTGCCAGTGTCTGACCCGGTCTCCTCTGTCCCTAGTGAGCTCTGCACAAGGCTGCCCTGAGGTTCCCTACACTCAGAAGGACTTCAACATGGCATTCCTCAGGGGACAGCCTCCCTTCCAAGCCAAGAGGTCAAAGGACTAGAACACTGCTCTCCCAAGTCCTGGCCAGTGTCCCTCCAAATACCCAAAGAGGATTGGCTCTCTATGCCAGGCCTCCCAGAGCACGAAGATGCTCCATGGGGTCACTTCATCCCGTCATGCAGGAGATTACCTGGAAAAGAAGGGTGGAGACTGCTGTCCTCACAGTTGCTTAGGACAGCCGACCACAGCTGAGCTGTCCTCTGCATGGAGTGCAGTGCCAAGGGACAGGAAAGGACCAAAAGCCAGTGGACACTTGCTTCCTTTAGAGGCATTGAAGAAAATTCTAGACCATGGGCTATGGAGCAAGATCTGTAAGTCTTCCTTTCCTCTCTTCTCCGGTCCCTCACCTCTCTCTCTCTCTCCTCCCTTTCTTCTCCATTCCCCATTTGCCTGCTCTCTGCTTCCTTCCTCCATCGCCTGCCTCTCCCTCTTTCCACTCCTCGTTTGCCTGCAGGCAGTGTGCTGGGCAAGGCCATCGCTAGAGGAACAGCCTTACATTTGGGAACATCATTTGCTGACTAGAAAATTGGAGAGAGTTTTAAATCACCATGTGGCGAAAGGGGAACTGTTTGATAAATGTGTTTGGAGTTTCTGCGTTCTCCCACAGTGTCCTATTTCAAAGGCAGTTTTGAAGTCTGGCCGTTCCAGCCCAGGGGGTGTATTTTTTGGTCTTGGACTGAGAAGTGATTCAGAGATAAGAAATGAAGGGAAGAGGTGAATGTCCCTTCTCCTACGCAAAGATCTTTAATAGAATTCATGGGACCCCCCGCCGAGTCTGACCCTCTGTGTCTATATATGTATTGTACACAGGATTAGGAAGACAGATAGCATCTCTGGGCCTTAGTGTCCCCACTAGTCAAGCAGGCTGTGCTGGAGCATTCTACTGTCATTTTTCTTCCTCTACCCTACTACATCCCTGAGGAGACTGTACTCTGAGGTTTGGCACAATGCAGGGACTTTGCATATGGTGGACCAATAGCTAAAGAGCATCTCAGAGGCTCCTCCCACTGACACCTGAACTAACACAGGAAAACCATTCCACTTAGAACCACAGACTGGAGGACTCCAGTGACATAAGACATCAGGCTGGCTAGAAGCTACATGAACTGACCTTTGAACTTAAGAGCCATCCAAAAAGACATTTTGGACTCTGGAAAGTACCTGAGAGGCCAGTGTGACTATCTCTCACAGGAGCTTAAACTTTCAGCATCCTGAGAGGTGGTCCTAAATCGCCACGGCACAGGCAGGGCTGGGCAACTTCAGGTGTCTCAGCACCACCCAAGACCGAGAGCACACGGCCAGGGATCTCCCCTTGAGCTAGCAGTATGAATGAGGCACAAGTAAAACATGTCATTCATCTTAGGAAGAATCTAGAAAAACTCCAGCAAGCATGTTTCTCCACTGTTACTCTGGAGAGGCTAGCTAAGACTCGGTGCTTATGACATTCCCACTTTTGGACTCCAAGTAGAAATGTCACTGCAGAACGATTTGAGTGACCATCTGCATAAAGTCACTTTATTTATTTGTTTGTTTGTTTGTTTGTTTATTTCTTGTCAGAGAAATGACAAGAGAGGTTATGAATAGAACACCAAAGGCTTGACTCTGAGCTAACCTTAGTTGAATGGTGGGTCGGCCACTTACCTCTGCAGAATTAACCAAGGCATGTCTTGTGTGGCTTAGTTGCCCATGAACTGGAGATGGCTGTGCTAACCACTGGGAGGTCTGAGGAAAATAATTCAGACAAGGACTTAAATTTGCTCGGTAAATTTTATTTATAGACAGATGCCTATTCAGAATAGGAAAGTGAGTAATTCTGGGAGACCTGTTAGAAGAATCCCTTCCTTTCTATATAATCGTTTTCTGGATTTGGTTCCTTTTTTTTTATCAGTCACAACTCAAGATTGTGGTCAGAAAAATAAAAGTTTTGCTTTAAGAGACACAAACATAATGCTACATCTGATTTTTGACCATCTGGTACAGACCTGGAGGTCTTACCCCCACTGGCTAGCTCTCCTAGTACTAGAAGTTGCTATACATTCTACTGGAGGAGGAATGAAATGATATCGCCCATCTGTGAACCCCACAAGCTATAATAAGCCCAGAAAGACACCCCAACTGATACAATAGTGGTTATAAGAGTAACCAAGTATTTTCTGATTGGATCTAAGTCCCTTTCCAAGAGATGGAGCCTATACCTGGCACTGTTATCAGGGCCAAGAGCCTATGGCTAGACAGGTCACAGGTCCTACAGGAGAATCTACATTATTTTTCTACTAAATATACATGGTGTTAAACCAACTCCCAATGGCTTATCATTATACCCATAGATCACTAATCAGTCAGTCTCCTTAGAGAAGCTTCTTCTTGCAGTAGATGGTGATTAACACAGAGACCCGCAATTAGACAATATGTACAGAATAAAAGACTGTGTAGAGAATAAAAGAACTAATTAATATTCCTTAAAGATGCAGGCCTCTCTCAATAGGACACCTACATCATTCCCTCTCCATGAAGCTCAGAGATCATTCTGGAGAGTGGGTAGAAGTTTGTAAGGGCCCGAAGCAGTGGGTGCCGACAACAAAATGGTGTTTTCCAGATACAGCATGGCAGTTGCACACATAAACTCAAAATGGTTGTGACAGTATGCACAGGACTTTTATAGGCTCAAACCATACAAAATCCCAGAATGGATGGGGAAGTGAGCAGGAAATACCACCCCTGCCTGAGGAACTATGGATAACAGATAGTTTCTGGGAGAGGGAGAGTCAGTTTGCTTTAAGGATATGACCCCTGGTAGACCAACTACACTCCAGGGCATGGACCCATACTCAAGATTATTTGGGCAACACAAATTGGACTTCATGGGATTCTTAAAAAAGAGAGAGAGAGACTCAAAGTCAGTGGGTGGGAAGATAAGGGTTGATCTGGGAAAAATTGGGGGATGGGGAGAGAATGTGATCAAAATATGGTAAGTATGAAAGTCTCAAAGAACTAATAAATATTATTTAAGGAATTTTTGAAATGTTTAGAACATTTAGTAAAGTAAAGCTGAATAGGATATAGCCAATTTAATACATAGTACGTGTTCTAGTTTCTGAAATACAGCAGTGTGTTAGTTGATTATTGTCACTCTGTCAGCCATTTTTGTCACTATTCCTTAAAGCTAAAAAGTCTCCTCTGAACCTTTTATCCACAATCTAGTAATTTTGACAGTCCAGTGTCTTACTATTATTACCTAACTGGTTAGTTACTTTGTTTTTTTTTATTTTGTAGAGGGACTCATACAACCTAGGCAGGCGCTGACTCACAGCCTCAGCCCTTTTCCCGTTATTTCTTAGAAGGTCAGTAATTGGAGCTCTGACCTCCAGTTTAAACTACATTCTTCACAAGAATGTTATGGTTATTGTCAACCAATTTTCCATTTTGCGTCCTTTAGTTTCTGATTTTTTTTTATTAGAAAATTGCAGCCTAATTGTTTTGTAGCCATGGGGATGCATCTTGGCTTGTGTTTTTTATTTGTTGGCATGTGTTAAGGTTGACTTTGTAAGATGGCATATGAGATGTGTAAGTGCCTTAAGTAGTCTTTGAACTATCATTTGCAAGAAGAGACTCTCTCTCTCTCTCTCTCTCTCTCTCTCTCTCTCTCTCTCATACACACACACACACACACACACACACACACACACACACACACACACACACATGCAGACATGCTTCATTCTCTGCTTTTGACAATTATTTCAGTGCATGTCCCCTAGATATCACCTGTGCAGTAAATATGGCAGTCTGCCACCTTCTTGAGAAACTGCTGTGACCATTCCTGGACTCCTATGGTTTGACTGGAGGTAGCAACAGCCAGCCACCCTTAGGGGATGAGGAGAAAAGAGGAAAGGCAGACATGTGAGACTGGACCAGTCACCTACCTCTGATCCCTGCTGTAGCTCAGGGATCTAATAACTCAGTCAGGAGAACACAGGGACAGACTAAGAAAGGAGAGCCCACAGCTAACTGGGCCAGAAGTCCTTGCCTTGGACAGCAGGGAGATGGCCACTGTGTCCAAAGAGAAGTCAGGCCTACCCTGTGGTACAGGGTCACACCCCCACCCTTCTCTGTCCCATTGAGGCCCTAGGCTACTGCTTGTTTTTTAAGTTTTTACGATCTGATTCAAAGTTGGAGTTTGCATTTTTTTAATATCGTAGAACATACCATTAGCCACACGTAAGATACACAGGTAAGTAAATATTTATGAATTCATAAATAAACTTACATCACTAAAACAAAACTTTATTACATAATACCCTTACTGTGCTATAAATAAAAACACTAGAAAGTTCATGAAATATATGACCGTGGAGGAGAGATGCCGCAGTGGTAAAGTACTTTGCCCTTCAAGGATGAGGACCAGAGTTTCAAACCCGAGCACCTAGAGGACTGCACAGTGGTGTGCTAGCCTGCCTGTAAGCTCGGCACTTGGGAAGCTAAGCCAAGGGATTCCCCAGAACAAGCCAGCTAACTACACTAGTCAAATTGGTGATCGGTGAAACGCCCTGCCTCAGTGAGCTATGAGGAAGATACCCATACCAACTTCTGAGCTTCACGTGCACAAGCACACACATACACAAGCACCCACCCACATGTGTGTCTAGACACAGGAACATACACACATATACACATACACTACACACATACACATGCAGAAAGACTGATTTTGTGAAGGCTCTTATACATTTGTTTTCCCTATTCATTTTCTATGTAAAAGGGGATTTCTCAACGTCTGTATTGATTTCCAATCTACTTGAAAGTTACGTTGGAAACCACAAGCCTGATGCTTCTTTTGATGTTTCCAGGCAGTTCCTGTGGGATGTGTGCATGGAGTTCTCAGTTCACAGGATCTCCTGGATCTCTCTATGTGCCCTTGGGTCTCACAGCACTGGCTGATGTGCAAGGATCCTGATTTGAATAGACAGACCCTTTTCTGCCACCTTTTGGGGGGCTGAGTTTCCTGTGAGGCTTTTTCCTATGCTGAAACAAGATTGAGAAAAGGGCTCAGAGTTACTCACAGTTAGCCTGGCCAGGTAAGAGACGCCATGAGCAGAGGAGGAGGGGTGCCGGTCCCTGGCATCCCAGCAGCGGGGAGCGCCTGTGGATATGCCAAAGTGCATATTGGTGGTGACCACCTCTGGTTGGCAGCGCAGGGCAGCCACACCCTAGCTGCTGCACCTGTCCATTACAGATGCACTTCTGGCCCCACGGTGCAAGACCCATGAAGATCCCTCTTCTGCATGGGCCCTGACATCTGGGCCACAGTGCAGGGAACTAGCAGCCTAGGAGCTGCTTCTGTGGCATCTAATTCTCTCCTCCAGCGACGCATGTAGCAGGCACCACAGCTCCGGATTCTCTGCCTTCCTCTCTCCCCAGGCGGCGTGCTCACGCACAAGCTGCGCTCAGCAACCCCATCTGCTCTGTGCTCTTTCGGGCAGGGACCTCTTCATGTTTCTGGCAGACACCAGGCAACCTTGTCTAATTACAAGACAGACGCGGGGTGAGCCCTGATTTCCACAGAGATCTGAGAGAAGAACTTGGAGTTCATTGCTGATTCAAAGCTGCCTCCCAAACAGAAACATGGGGCTCTTAGAGCCATTTGCTTATTTTCACTGTCTTGGATTTTTGTTCCCCAAGTAGGGGAGTGGGTAGCCGCTGACAGTGAGCTGTGTGTTAAGGTGAATACCACCTCACATACGGAAATGTATTGCCAGTCTAATAGGCAGTGCAGACACAAAAAAATTCCCTCTCCTGATAAAGTGTGTGTGTGTGTGTGTGTGTTTGTGTGTGGTGTGTGTGTGTGTGTGTGTGTGTGTGTGTGTGTGCGCGCGCTGCAATATGCACATCCTCAAGAGCTTGTGTACATGGATGTACTCACCTGTGCATGCATCCTTGAAGGCAATAGGTCGACCCCGGATGTCTTTCTTCTACTGCTAGCAACCTTACTTTTTGAGACAGGAGCTCTCACCGAACCTGAAGCTTGCCACTATTCTGGATAGGCTGGCTGGCCAAGCTCCAGGGTCTGCCTATCTCTGCCTGCCCAGTGCTAAGCTTATAGACACAAGATGCTGAGTCCACTTTCATGTGAGTCCTGGGGGTTTGAACTCGGGTCCTTGTTCTTGGGTAGCAAGCACTTTACCTGCTGCGGCATCTTTCCCGTCTCTAAAATTACTGCTGGTGTTCATCCACACAACAATTTCTAAGGTTCGCTGTGATTCAGGCACTTGGGTCACCCAGGATAAAGATATGGTCCCTTGCAGCCTACTGGGGACCGTAGATACAGACGGACATTATTCCTAGCGTGGGGATTTCTACAGCAGAGGCCTGAGTTAAGTGCTGTGGCTGACGTGACTCTTTGAAGCATCTCACCAAAGACCTACCCATGAGCAGAGGTTCGGAAGCTGAATAAGGGGTCAGAGATAGCACGACCCGCTGGCATTTGGGTCAGACAAACCTCTTGGTGGTAGTGGAGCTTGGGGATGTAGAAGAGAGGACAGTGATGCAGTTGTCCATTAAGGTTTAAGGTGCTCCTCAGGAATATGACCTCTCTGTGCTGTGACCAAATTCAATTTCAAGTACCCTCCACCTCCCCAAGTTCTTGGGTTGCTCATGAGGAGATCCAGAAGACAGGGATGGAGAGAGTTGACAGGAAGGCAGGGCCTCAGCTTTTGGCCTGCTTGCCTCAGCTCTTTGTATATGAGTGTTCAGAAACTAAGTCTAAAATGGTTTCTAAGTAGTATTGAAGACCTCCAAGGAATTGCGATCCAGTAGAGTTTCGTGTGTGTGTGTGTGTGTGTGTGTGTATGTGTGTGTGTGTGTGTGTGTGTGTGTGTGTGTGTGTGTGTGTAAGCATGCACTTGGGGAGACTAGAAGACAACTTTGTGGAATTGGTCCTCTCCTTCCACATTCACTGGGGTTCTGGGTATTGAACTCAGGTCACTAGGCTTGTGTGAGAAGTACTTTTACCCCAAAGCCGTCTGGCCAGGGAATGTTGTTTTGTTGTGTTTCTACTTTGTGGATACATAACCAGTTTGTGTTTGTTGAGGTGCATCTCGGGGCAGCAACGAGCATGAAGCCTGGAGTCAGAGGCTGCAGTTAAGGCCCAGAATGCACCCCTGAGTGAATCCCACCATTCAGGTGGAGCCACACCATGTGACCTCATGGACAATGTGTGAAAAAATGTCAGCACAGTGTCTGGGTATGGGAGAATGCCTGAGAAGAGGTGAGGCAGTAAGCACCATGAAGGAATAAATGACTAGCTGGGGCTTCCTTCCAGCAAGGTACAAGGGCACCCTGGCAGCTCCTGGGCAAGGGAAGGGCCCCTGTAGGGCTCAGAAGGATTGGCCCCTGCATAAATGCAGGGCAGAGAGGAGGACAGAGAAAACAGAGGTCTGATGACCTTCTTCCAGGCAGCTGATTAAATAAGGAGAGACACTACAGAGGGCAGTGACCCCAGGCTGCTCCTGGGAGCCCCAACATGGCTTCAGTTGGCTCCTGGGATGTAGCTGTCATCTTCACGTTGCTCAACCAGAAAGGGACAATTTTTCCAAATAAGAACAGAAGGAGCGATGCTGCCCTGTGACTTCAGGGCACCTGCTTCTCTTCACTGTCGTGTCTGTCACCCGAGTCCCCAACAACAGGAAACAATCACACTGCCAGCTAGAGGACGGGATTAGCACCTCTGGGAAGGAACCAGAGCAGGGGTTGGTCAGAAGCAGAGTGCTGGAGCCAACAAGCACAGTGAATTCTCTTCTCGCCGTCAAAGCCATCAGATACACACACTCATGGTGCCCACCTGGCCAGGTCAACAGGAAAGCATCCTTCAGGTACCCAATGCCTTGTTGCCTCCCTTCCACTTTCCAGCTGCTCCCATACCCCAGCAATGAGGACAAGACCAACCTGGGAGCCAGAAACCCCAAACCCACAACCAGGGCATCCAACCACCCAGCGTGACTGGAAAAGCCCCAACATGCAACATGGTAACACCAGGACTTCTGCACAAACAGCTCTTCCCGCTGAGCCTTCCCCGACAGCCTCCAAACAGAACATTGCATCCTAGCAAACAAATCTCTCCCCATTCAGAAGCCTCAGTTTCCTCGGAGAGGAAAGGGTCACTGACTCCACACACTGACTGAGGGGCCGTTCACTCACCCTCTTGTCCTCGCCTTTTGCTTCTCTCTTCAATTGCAGGGACCAGAGCACCGGTAATCTGCACTGCCAGGGTACCAGACCCGGGTTGGAGTAAGTGGGGGAATACTCCACTCTCACACGGAGGCCAGCCCCGAGTCACATGGGGCTCAGAGGGATGACACACCCTGTCAGACGCCGCCTTCACCACCTGCTCCGGACAGGTGACGAAGGGTAAGTGAGTCCAACCTGGCAGATTTGTGCGAACACTCCCAGCCAGAGCCATCTGACGTCTCCACATGAAAGGCCTGGTCCAAACAGAGGGAAGTCAGGGCCGAGAGCTGAACCTCAGCACAAAGTCCACCATCTGGGCTGGCAGGAGCACCCAGGCGGCAGGCCCTCTCCAGAGCACAGCGAGACTCCTGCTCTGTCCCTGAGCGTCCCTGACATTCAGAGGCAGCTGTGGTGTGATTAGAAGGACCAGAGGGTTACAGACAAGGGTTTGGCACCTGCCAGGAGTCTTCCGTAAATGTCATTGCACAGCAATGCATGACCTGGTGGCCATGCACCTGAGACCCCGACTGCTCAGGAGGCTGAGACAGGAGGGTCACAAGTTCAAGGCCAGCCTAGGCAACCAAGCAAGACTATCTCAACACAAAACTGGGAAAAGGAGTGGTAGCTCAGTGGCCATGTGCTTGCCTAGCATGTGCATGCCTTTGAGTTAGCTTCCCCAGCACTGAAGGAAACATCACCACACGATCCTGCCGGCAACCCAAGTGCTATCATAACCATGTCCCATAGTCACCACTCAAAAATTCAGTGCACACCTACTCACTCCGTGCTGTGCTTGGTGACCTTGAGTCATAGCTAAACACTGGATTCTCCAACGTCATGGCTAGCAGATTACCACATGGGGGCCTCCAAACAAGGTGTTCCTGACTCCACAGCCCAGCCCCCTCTTCCATCTTTGTGCCATACTTTTCCTAACAGATGAGCTGACTGCAGGAATTCGCAGGCCCCAGCCGCGTCCTCCCGAAGGAGTGGCCAGCTCTGTATGAGCCATGGACGTGCCATATGAGACTGCGCATGCTCCATTTGAGTCCAGTGACTTAACTTCCATGAAGCATGTTGAAAACCAGTCTTAAGGGACACAGCCCTTCCTTCTGAGTGTTTATTATCATGTGACCAGCCTACCTTTCCCCCTCATGTCCCTTTAGAGAGCCTGATCTCAGTGTGACATCGGCCCCGAGAGCACTTCCTATAGACCTCCCCTAAGCACACCCTCTGTGAGCAACAGCCTCTTATGTGGCCTCTCTGGCATGTTTTCTGACACTGTACCAAGTGTTCCAGGTCCCTGGCATTAACAAGGGTGTGGGGGCAAGCTGTAGGATGCCCTTGACATTCCATGCAAGACTGTGGAGGTACATTCACGGCTAGGCAACCAGGGTGGTCACAAGAGGCGTCCTGGGAGGGCATTCTGAAGAGAAAGCTGCCTTTGTCGGCAGGCATGGGGACAGTCCCCTATTGTGGGACCAAGTCTGGAGGAAGGTGCAGGAATTTCTGAAGTGCTGGGGATGGGGGCGTTGGTCAGCACTGCCTGTTCTGGGTACCACGGCCTCTCTTGAAGTATCAGAGCAGTGTAACTGGGACTCCAATAGGCCTTGTGGTGGCTGCTTTCCTCTGACAGAAGGATGAGGAATCTGTAACCTGGACCTGAGGAGGATCCTGGGTGCCCCTCGCATCAGAGCCAAACCCTCCCCATCATCTGGCCTGAGACCAGATTTTTCCTTTCCCTCCATTTTCAGGTAATCCATTCTCTCTTGCTCTCATAAGGTAAACTCATTCCCAAGTATGATCGGGCCCCTGACTGACCCTAACTCATATGCCATCTGTACCCCAAATTGGAAACTCCATCACACCTGGGACATCAGGCCTTCTGAAGAGGAGGTCCCTCCCTCTCTGGCCAGCAGTCCACAGGCCTTATGGCTGCCCAAAGGAAGCAAAATAGAGGCTGCTGGTACATCAACCTCGCTTAGAACTCAGGAGCTGAGTCCTGTGAGAGCAACCTCCCGTGCTTGGTCTAAGAAGTGAAACCAGAAACTCCAAGTGCAGGGTGTGATTGAGAGAATGCGAAGCGGCCATATGCTAACAGGCCCAGGAATGCATCATGATGGGAAGAAGCGTTCCTTGTGCTGCCTGCCACTATTCCTTACCCGGGGGACCTCCTGCTCACCGAATTCCACAGCCACCTTGGCCTTTTGATTCTCAAACAAGTCAGGCTCATGTTGCCACAGCTGCTTCCTCTCCCGAGAAAGTTCCCCTTCCAGCTCTTTCTGAGGCTGGCTCCATCCTAAACGCAGCCTGTCCTGTCCACTCGATCTCAGTGACCTCCCCACAAGCTCTCTATGATGTTACCCTTGTTTGTTTCCACTGGGGAACCTGCCACCGCTGGAGGGTGACCTATTAGCCTATTTGAGTCCCTGTGAGTTGTCAATCTACCCTGTATAGAATACAATCCCCCAGACGGGGACCTCATCTGCTTCCCTCACCACAGGGTCCCCCAAACACGCCAGGCTCACATAAGGGCTCCCTAAACATTGACAGAATGAGTCAACACATAACTGAGCGAATAAACGACCGATGCCTGGTAATGGGCTTTCCACATTTGTTTGTACTTTACGGTTTACAAAGAGCCCTTACAGACGTCTCCCTCATCTAACTCATGTGATTAGACTC